>NC_143017.1:107144013-107445263 GCF_055824585.1 Amblyomma mixtum | reverse complement strand
GGTCGCATTTCTCGCCAGCTTTTAGACCGCGGCAACGATGGAAACGCTCGCATCAAGAACTCTTGTGAGGCTCTAGGCGGGTGAAGATGCACTCTGTTCTTGAGCTTACGAACTCTGGTATTCTCAGAAATTTTGCCGCTGGAACTCCCAACGCATACATAACCTCAGCTGACTGTTTCAAAGCGTTGCATGTCAGGTGGCAAGAGCAGCAAACTCATTTCTTCTCCTCCCGTTAATCTATCCTGTTGAGAGGTGCAGCGAGATGGTGCCAACTGCGGAGAGGAAAAGATAACATTCGCGGTAGCTTCACCAGACTTGCTCGCACAAGGCAGCGGTTACGTACAGTTGTGCAACGGAAGTAACAACATCCAGCAGCACATTCAGTTTTCATATTTTCCGTGCGCCAGCGGGAGGGCGTCACCATATAATGAAGTATTCCAGAGTGTAGGTGCTAAGTGCATGCGCCGCGTCTTGCGCATTTTTCAGCGCTCGTCGATGGTTGCATGCTTGTAATGAAAGGCGCTTCAGTCATGCCGTTCCGATGCTGTCTTGTCGCGGTTTCACTCCTACGTACAGAGCAGCCCCCCCCCCCCCCCCCCCCCTCCTTCCCTGAAATGAAACAATGGCAGCTTACTCATTAAGCACGAGTTGCTAATAATATCACGTAATAACCAAAGAACTCTCATCGTGACACATCAGTACAGAGGTTAACAGGCTACAACACCAGTGCCGGTACAGCGTGTCATGCAGTTCAGCGCCTTTACGCATGCCTGGACTGAAATTCAGGTCTTCTAAAACTCCCTAATGATGTCCACGTAATCTATAAATATCTCTGTGAGGGTTTGGTTTTATGGGGTTTAACGTCCCAAAGCGACTAAGGCTATGAGAGACGCCGTAGTGGAGGGCTCCGGAAATTTCGACCACCTGGGGTTCTTTAACGTGCACTGACATCGCACAGTACACAGGCCTCTGGAATTTCTCCTCCAAAGAAATTCCAGCCGCCGCGGCCGGGATCGAACCCGCGTCTTTCGGGTCAGCAGCCGAGCACCATAACCGCTGAGCCACCGCGGCGGCATCTCTGTGAGGGCTATATAGTCGGTCAATAATCATGCAAAATGGCAGCTCAAAGGAACCGAGGAAGACATCGAAGAAACGCAGACCACAGGACGAGCGCTGTGGGCTTGTCTTGTGGTCTGTGTTTCTTCGATGTCATCCTAGTTTTCTGTGCGCTGCCATTTTCCACGTAGTCTGTTCGCGCTCATCCGCTGCCAGGGATTCCCGGTGCTTCACACCATGGTACGCCACGTGATTATTTTCCCCGCAGGGATTCTGTGCCGACGAGCAAATCGGCTTCCGCGCTGCCCGAACCCACCGGCGGTGGCGCTTCTTTTCTAAGATGCGTTCTTTTAGCTCGCTGCCTGCGCATTTAAGACGCGTGATGGACGAGCGGTGCCGCCGATGGTGTCGATCATGAAGGTGCCGGTTGGGCACGCAGAAGGGAAGGAGGGCGCTTGCCGCTCTGACTTCCGGCTTGCCCTCAACGTCGCCGCTCTCGCCGCCGCTGTCCGTTACGTAATGCGGGGATATAGAAGCACCTGAGATCGCGAGGCACGAAGATGAAGACGCACGCGTGTTTAGCCGCACAGCGCCGGCGTAGCTGGGGACATCGGCAGCAGGGCGAAAAAGATTCCTGCTTCAGGGCTTCATGGAAGCTGGACTGCTGCTTCACGGCGTATGCGAAACGAACAGACGGTGCATTAAGGCAGCGACACTGATACATACGCGGCCGCGGGGGACTTTTCAAGTGCGTCTGGTTTCAGACACTGAGTAGACTGATGCGCTTGATGACGAGTGACAACATACAGGTATATCGTTCATGGCATGCTTATCTGCGCGTTCCGAGGATCAGCACTGACTGTGTGGTACGACCAGGCCAGGTTACAGGACTCATTTTCTTCAATACACTGGCTCTATTCATGTAATCGATTTTTTCATTTATTTATTTATTCCTTTGTAGTTTTGCACAAAGAAGACTAAAGGAATAGTCAACTTATGCAAGCAATAAAGTTCTCGAAACTACGGACTTGCGTCAAGTGTGCACCCGGCAGATTCTGTGCGCGCTGCATGCATCATGGGCTCACCGGCGACAAAGGCGGCCGTGGCCGCCCGAGCTCCTCGATTTGCGGGGGTCCTTGACCCGCGAATCTGCTCTGGAATTTCTTCGGGGTTTCTCGGAAAGTAAAATAAACTTGCTTCCCTCCTCGCTTCCCCTCCTTTTTCGGCTCGCGTCCCGTCGAGAGCGGCGTCCCACGGGGCAGGCACCTTCTTTGTCCCCTGCCCGGGACAACAGCCCCACAATGGCCGCCGTGAATGGACGGCCGGAGCCACACGCTGCCCGGATTCCCCGCCGCCGCGGGGTCAGTGTGCTGGCGCGCCCTTTGTTAAAGCTGGCCGCAGCCGAGCGAAGGAGGCCCAGATGCCTTCCTCCCCCGCCTCCTGGCACGATACGCGTACCGCTGCCCATCTTCGCATGGCGGTGGTTCACCTGCGGGGCCTTTCCCCGGCCGCAGGGAAAGTGTGCGCCCTGGTGACTCGGTTCGCGGTGCGTTTCTCCTCGCCTGCCCGGGTCACGCGCCACAGGTCTCCCACCTCCTTCGGTCCTCCCCGCGGTAACGAGGGCACCACAGCTGCCGCCCTCAACTGGGAGAGCGGGAACGAGTGCGATGCCCTGCGACAAGGAATGAGGAGCGAGGGAGTCAGGGTTGTTGGCTGGCTTCTCAGACGCTCGCAAGGGAAGCCGACTGGCCGGTCCACACACTGCGTCCCCTTCAAGCTTTCGCTCTCGGCCAATGCCCTCATCGGTGACATTGAGGCTTGGCGGCCAACCCATAGAATAATCACATCATTTCTCGAGAAAAAGAAAAAGAAGAATCCAAAGAAACTGAAAACAAATTGTGTAACATAAAGCTCAAAGTCCTTATGTATTGAAGATGCGTTTTCTAAATATTATTCCTTGAAAAATGTTACGCTGAATTAGTAGGGCTTCAACCTGCGCTAGTTGGCCTGCATCACTGACGACCTGAAGTACAGCGCATCAGTTTCCTGCGTCGTTTTTACATTGACATTCGACATTCTGTCCTTGTTTCTTGGAAGGCGCTACAGTTCAAGGACTTGTTTACACTGCGTGGCAGACCACAGCTCTTCGTTTTCCTTCCAATACAACGCTATCAAATTGCATTGCTGTCAATACATTTAATATCTCTTGACGCTGATCAGGAATTTCGTTGAGCCACCGCGGTGCTTCAGTGGTTATGGCGCTCGGCTGCTGACCTGAAGGACGCGGGTTCGATCCCGGCCGCGGCGGTCGAATTTCGATGGAGGCGAAATTCTAGAGGCCCATGTACTGTGCGATGTCAGTGCACGTTAAAGAATCTCAGGCGGTCAACATTTCCGGAGCTCTTCTCTGCGGTGTCCCTCATAGCCTGAGTCTCTGTGGGACGTTAAACCCCCATAAACGAAACGAAACGAATTTCGTTGAAGAAGTGGAAGTAACGTTAAGAAAGAATTGTCCATTAAATTATTTCCAAGGGGGAGATCTGACTTGAGGCAAACGAAAATTACGCCACAGGTGTGGAGGCTTGGCCTCTAACTTTGTGTAACTTCACGAGTAGAGCTGACGACTCGAGAAACCGTCACTCGTCCCTAGTGTTTTGCTTGCGATGGATTGAGATGAATACACGTTTGGCTACGACAGCCCATTCACGATGACTGACCGCGATTGTTGGTGCACTTCACTTCTGGGTCGCCGTAAATCACAGCATGTAATATCCCCAAAAATCGCTTGCGACGAAGGCTTCCTGCCTCCACCCTAACCCTTTCATCTAGCTTTCAAATATTTTTTTTTCTAACAAAAATCACTTTTCAATACTAGGCTGCATGCTTTCTGTTTATTTTACCACTGGATCCTTCCCTCACCGTGGCACAAAGCGACCCGGGATAGGTCCTCCTTTTCATGCCTTACAATAAAACCCGCTGGTTGCTCGATGGGCAGTGCGGGCAAGGCAATTACATTTTTATTTTTTTCTTCGGGTCACCCACCTGACCAATGTCCATTTATTTCGTCTTCGTTAATTTCTCCTCCGGGAGTACAAAAGCCTTTTTACATTCCCCTGGTCTCTTCATTCATTTATGCCTGTTGTACGTAAGTGGTGCAGGCAGAGGGATTTCATTCCTTTTATGAGCCTGGGCATAATGACTGTCCGATTTTATTCCCCCTTGTTCGATAATCTGCATTTCTAAGCCTAGTGTCCAGTTTTGTTCTTTTCCCTCGCATTGAAACGTGGACTGAAGGGGGAAACGCATGTACGCACACACGCACGCGCGCACGCACAGTGCCATAGACGCTTTTTAATTAAGTTGCGGCTTGCACGAAGGCAAAAGACTGAAAAAATTGTCCCCTTCTAGCAGACGCCGTGGATGAAGCCGCCTACTGGCTCTGGTGGCTAATTAGCTTAAGTGCTTGCTGTTTGACGAACGAGAGGCATGACGACAGTGGTAATATTAAGAAAAAAAAAACACAACGAGAACAAACATGTGCGGCAATAGTGCGCAGCCACTTATAGGCGTCTACTGCAAGAAGTTTTCTTTCGCACATTAGCCTCCTGTTTTCTGGCTGACATACCCGCGACAGCTCTAGCATAAACTTTCGCGCCGCGCGCCTGTCCCCTTCAGCTTCTTCCGTGCTTCCTACCTGTTGTTTTAATATTTTCGCTCGCCTTCTTTAGAGTGAAGGAAGACAGGAGGCCTGCCCTGGTGGGTCCGCTTTTCCTCTCGTCAAAGAAAAAACAACAAAAGACAAGCTGCTTCTTTCTTCAAAAGTGGCTCTGGTAAAGATCAAATGAAAAAAAAAAATGACGTTAAAATTCGCCTTCTTTAAAAAGGAAAAGTCATCACGAAGAGAACGAAAGGGACCGCGTCAAAACATGTTGTTTTCGCTAACGGGCAGTGCGAAAGAAAAGTGATTTGGTCGAAAAGGAGCGCGTCTTAATTACGTGGCGCCCCGGGGGGCGAACGTGCGCTGGGCTCCCATCGCCCGTTTGGCGGAGAACGGAGGGGGACCGCGAGCGCCACCTTGCCGGGGTGGCGCGCAACAGTTCAGAGGACACCTACAAAGTCTCCGAGCTCAAAAGTGGGCTTAGTACGGGTACACTCGCAGGGTAGTCACCTCCTCGCTGTTTTTCAATGGAAGTCCGGGGTTCCCGTCGGGCATTCCGAGAACCATTCTGTTCTGCGGTTTCGTGCTGTGTGCGAAGCTTGAGGTGCGAGATTTACGGGCCTGCTGAGAGGGTGCATTATTTTACAAACTATGCTCGTTCTGCTGTCAATTCTTACTTCGGAAGGAGGGCGTTTTCGTAATAGCGTTTCTTTTACAGCCACATCTATATGGGCGACTTTCTTCGGGGCGATTGCACTGGCGTAAACACAGTGCTAAGCATTCGGGTGGCTGTTTTTTATCCTCGTAACTCTTTCGGTTCGGAGCAAATTGACATTGTTCTTGTAGGCTTTAATTTTATGATGTTCTTTTTCTGTGTGTGCAAATTTCTGTCCGTCCGTCCATCCGTCCGCCCGTCCGTCCGCCCGTCCGTCCGGCCGGCCGGGGGCGGACACCTCAGCTAATTAACAACGATGTTCACCTCTATAAAAATTCAGATTCAAGGTCACCTGGGAAATAACAAAGAGCAACCATGTCTTTATAACCGTACTCTGCATACACATGAGGACGGGTTACCCATGTTTTGCAGTATAGTTTATGGAAAAAAATTAACACCAAGAAGGTGGAAAGGCAATGGACAACGAAAAAGACAGCTTAGGTAGAATACACGGACTTCTTTGGGAGCTCCCATGAGAAGCATGAGAACACTTGAGGCGCAGTAATTGTCCAGCGAAGCCCTCCACCGGCCCACCTTACTCAAGTCGTGTCCTCCACAGCGGAAGCTGAGGCCTTCTACGGCTCAACTTCTTGTCATCCTGACGAATTCGAAATCTACCCTTCAAAGGTTAGAGCGTGGGTTGCCGTCTGCACGGTTGACCCTTAGCTCTGTGCTCTAGGTGCAGAATTTGACAGCAGAGGCTTCTCTGTACGTTTTCAATGGGTGTCCTCGCACATAGGTGCCTGAGGCAACGAGGTGGCGGATAGCTTCGCCCTGAAGCGCTGTCTGGGAATCCTTCAAGAAATGTACCTCAGGATGTCAAGAGATTCTTCAAAGGAGCCGTGATCAGCCATTTTAGTTTCCTAAACCAGACACGTGTGGGACCAAGGAACTAGAGAGACCTCAAGCCATTTTACTACACCGCATTTTACAGGTCATGCACGCATCTCAGCGTGGATGCATAAGACAGGCCTGGCATCGTCCTCGCTGTGTTCTTTGCCTGATGTGTGAGGGGATGCAGAACATTACCTTATGTGCTGCCCAGATTACAACGCGATAAGGTGTGTGCTACTCGCTTCCACCAACAGGGCAGCAGAGCCACACCTTTCACTTAATGACATTGTTTTCACATGTGGGAACCAATCATATATAAAGTAGACTTCCAGCCTATTTATTAAATCCATTACAGTCTGCGATCTGTACTCCAGAACAACAACATATGTGATGACTATTTTTGGTAATTAGGTGCGTGGCGACGTAGATATGCCATTTCGCCGATCTGTGCCTCAAATTCCCTACCTTAATTAACATCGTGTACTTGAAGGGTAAATAAAACTAATGTATTCATTTTGTTTATTTTATCTAAGTGCCGCTACAATGGAGAAATTGCCGGCAGTATAATCACAAGACTAATCCCACCATTAGCTTACAACAACCTCAAATCAACTCTCCTCGCACCTTGTATGTATGCAGCTCAGCACAACACGGAGCAGCACCCTTGCATTGCTGCGGGAGTCCAGTTCGTCGTGGAACTGAATTCGAATTTTTAGTCTCCGATTTTACGCCGCGGTATGGTGCCCGAGGTAAAAATATTTTTCGTGAAAAACAGCGCGAACTAGACGGAACATACTAGAGAAAGCAGACGCTCTCTTGTGTGTTACGTCTAGTTTGCGTCGTTTCTCGCTATGAATATTCACCATATAGCCGAAATTTGTGCTTTGCTAGGAAAATATTTCCCCAATAGGGATTCGTCATCCGCCACAAGAATAACACAGACGCCTTAGGCTAAATTACAGAAATGGTGCTTCTTCACTAAGCTTAACAAAAAAAAAAAAAGTTCCACGCAAATATATCACAAACTTTCAGAAAACCGGCTATACCATATTACGATTTGAAAGAGAGAGAACAACTTTATTTACGAGGTTGGGTCCTACCTTATTTAAGGACATTTATAGCTTGGAAGCGGTAATTTTTTCTTGTTTCATAGCCTCGTTTGTCGCTAGCTCATTAGTGTTGTCGCTTCTACTGAATAATATCAACGAAGCATTCATGATAAGAAATAGCCGCACTGCGACTGACCCGGCGTGCGTTAGAAGCTCAGCATGTGGGAAAAACAAAGCGCCGGCTGCAGGGAACAGCGGGAGGGGAGACCCCCACTTAAGCCCCGTTCCGCCCCCTGCCTGTTTGACTCCTCCAAAGTGCAAAGCCAGCTACCCTGACCACCTGGCCTGGCGTCACGTGGAGTCGCCTGACTCACGGAGACGGCGTTCAAAACGAGCCAGCACTGTTAACGCGGAATATCGGTGGTCTCGCGACAGCATCCTCGCACGCCCACCGGTGTGGGTTCTCCGGTGACGAGCGACCGTGAGAGACCAGCGGGCGCACGACGTGACGCGGCGACGCGCTGTATCGACCAGGAAGGGGGGAGCCTGAATCACCGACGGCGTGCCGATGCCCTCAAGCGACGCCCCTCGTCGGCGTCACCTCGTCCGGAGAGGACGGAAGAGTACGGAGCCAGACATGTCTGCAATATTGTAAGCAGAAGAAGCGAAAACAAACAGACGACGAAGGCTGGAAAGACACCACTAGCTCAGGCCTGTAACTGGTGGTCTTTTGTACTGAAGTAACTGGTGGCGACGTTTTTGTACATTGTTAAATAAATGTTCACAGAACAAGACCGACACTAATATAGAAAAAGAAACGTAAAACGTATCACTCAAGTAATTTTCTTTTTCTTTTCGACATAAACAAAACTTTATAAACACAACTAAGTGCTTTCTCAGTTCTCAGAGCCTCTTATGATGCTTCGCAAAAGGTAAGCCAGCGTGACGTAACTATCGCCACTCAATGTAAATTCTCCAGATTCTGCGAAGCTACGTTTACACGGTCTAAATCTTTTGTTCCTGACACGGCCAAGCTGGATATGTAGCGCAAAGCTTGTTTCCGAAGGTTTCCTTCTTTCCTGTCCACCATTTCTGTCCGGCCGCATGCGCTGCATGTCTGGTCTCGATTTAGAACCGTACGCAACCTGGGCGCAATCCGCTGCCAAGTCGCGAAGGGAATGCGTAACTGCGCGTCACATGGCCCACGCGAGTGCACACTATCCGGTCACGGGGCCGGTCGCAGCGGATGCGGCTGCGAGGGCGAGGAGAACCAGCCAACACGGAAGTTTTTCGTCTCAAGATATCGGAGCAGAGCGCCTCGCGAAAGGGTTCGCTATGTGTGTACAAACCGACAATCGCGCAAAGCCGACGCCCACTGCGGCTTCTACGCAACGGCACTCTCGATGGCGCAGTAGGAGTGGACTTATTGAATGGAAAGTACCAGCAGAATTCACAGGCAACGAATGCTGCTGTAGGGCAAAAAAAAAAAAAAAGGGGGATTTTTTTTTATTAGAAAAACAAAGTCGCTATATCTATCTCACTGCTCGACCTTGCCCCTTGAACCGCATATTGAGGGAAGGGAGGCAAGAGAGATAAAGAGGTGCATTAGTGCAGAGCTGCCGATTAATTGAAATCACCAGTGGTTCTAACATCGCACAGCACTAAGACTTTTTTTTTTTGCATTTCGTCTCCATTTAAATGCGGCCGGAATTCGACCCGGCGATATCTTGCTCAGTAGCCGAACGCCATAACCACGGGGCTACTGCGGCGGACTCGCTGTGAAGTGCTGCCGGTGCGTGCTTTCCGAAAGCGGCTCGAATGCGCTTGGGTCCTTGTCGTTGTCCAAACTCTTGCAATTTCGAATTTCGTGAAGTTGAACACAAACAAACAAACAAACAAACAAACAAAAAATAAATAAAGCAAAGAAGCTCACGTAACTCACGCGCGCCAATACTGGGGCACCTTGGTCTACTGCGCAGTTATCAGTGCGCGAATGTCCTCCCACAGCTGCAGTAGTACTGAAAGTTCGGCGTGTTGGTAAACGTTTGCTGCGGCGACATAGCGTAAAAGAATGAGAGAACAGTCTGCCGATGGCGACTGTTCTGTTTCTCGGCTTGATCTCCCGTTCTTCGCGGCGCTTGCAGAGGCAGTAATTAATGGTCTAAGATTAGCGGTAACGAACTGCGCGCCTCGTGAATTCACAACTTTGGCAACTTAGGTCATATTTGAGCTAGCCGCATGCATTCTTACGTGAAGCCATATATGTTGCTGCTTTACATGGTGTCCTATCCGAAATACCGAGATGTCCGAGCTATCCGAGATACCCGAAGTACCGTGAAGCCTACTTACAAGACACCATATAACGAGCATTGTCGAAAACCTGTATATTAGTGCCAAAACACAATTCCGATGGGTCAACCCCGAGCAAGATCTTGGGATGTTTGTATACTTGCAGTGTTTTCGGGTTTGTGCGAAATGAATGTAATAAATAAAAAAGCGATCAAATTAATATTCACGACTGGGAGTCGAATCCGCGGCTGTGCGAACAGATCAGCTTCGCAGGCCGCTGCACCTCGTGTTTTTGCCTCTGTAACATTGGCACGTACTCACGGCGAAAACTGTAACACACACTCGCGCTGTGCATCGCACATCGTCGCCCTCGTCCACTAATACTGCTCTGAAAATCCGTGCTTTTGAGCTATGTGTCGGTAGTGACAGAAAGTTGTGCGCTGCATGCTTTAGCGTGGACAACGTTGTGGCAGAAACACGGCACTGGATCAATAGGCCACCGTCGCTCATTGGGTGAATTGGCAGTGATGATGAATAAGTTGAAGACGCGCATAGCTGACACCCTAGGTCCGTGGAAACCTCAATCACGCTTTGAGGTACGTAGCGCTGGTGTCCACCTGCGAAAAACTGTGCTTCCGCACAATATTTTGTGCTTAGCAATGCTAAACCACCAGCAATTCTCAAGAAGCAAACGTTCACCGGAGACACTGATCGCCTGTATTGTTGACACTGTCGGACATCCTGCAAATGGCGAAGAAGTTTGGGTGGGGTGGGAGAAAAAAAAAATATTTTTCCTGGTCAAGCAGGTCACTGAAAAGCTTGAAGCATGGGGGAGAGGGTAGTCGAGGATGCTCGACCCGTTGGAACGAATACCAGCTGACAAAGTTGCGCGGCAACGGGGCAATAATTGTTTTTTCTTTCTTTTTTTTTGCGGACACCCTCCTCCTGCAAAATTTTCTGCTCGAGTGTACATGTAACTCAAAGGGGGACATCCAGTACGACGGTGGATGTAGAGCGTGTGTTTGAGCTTGGGAGCGGTTGCCGCATTTCTATCAATCTGAAGGGCGAAAACGCCCCTGCGATGACATTTCGGCGCACGTTAAAAAACCCAGAGTGGTCGAAAAAGAATTTGGGGAACACTTAAGCTCTGCATTTAAGGGTATGACGCGATACTTTAATGTGTCTTGTACTGTGCGATGTCAGTGCACGTTAAAGAACCCCAGGTGGTCGAAATTTCCGGAGCCCTCCACTACGGCGTCTCTCATAGCCTGAGTCGCTTTGGGACGTTAAACCACATAAACCGACCGACCGACCGACCGACCGACCGACCGACCGACCGACCGACCGACCGACCGACCGACCGACCGACCGACCGACCGACCGACCGACCGACCGACCGACCGACCGACCGACCGACCGACCGACCGACCGACCGACCGACCGACCGACCGACCGACCGACCGACCGACCGACCGACCGACCGACCGCTTTAATAGGTCTTGTCAGCGGTTCCTCTTAACCACGCAGGCGCGGAAGCTGTTTCCTCTTTCGCAGTCACAATCGATATGTGAAAGACCACACGGAATACATATGAAGACCCGCTTGGACCAAGCCATACAAACGTGCCACACCGCTCATTATTAGTAGCTTTGCTTGTGAGGCATCTGAGGGCTTATTTCCTTTACCTATTTGCACCGACTGAACAGGCTCATGAGGGGACTCAGTGGGGTTGCTGACACCTTAAATTTCCTCACCGTGCGCTTTTCTTTATATCACCTGCACAGCCTTTCC
Source organism: Amblyomma mixtum (assembly GCF_055824585.1). Classification (NCBI taxonomy): domain Eukaryota; kingdom Metazoa; phylum Arthropoda; class Arachnida; order Ixodida; family Ixodidae; genus Amblyomma; species Amblyomma mixtum. The sequence continues at coordinate 107,433,871 of NC_143017.1, read as the reverse complement.
AGAAAGCAGATGACTCAGATTGTTGTTGCCTCTGAATTGCTGGCACATACCGAAGACTGGCCAGGTCAGTACTGAGACGTTGTTCCCTATACCTCTGTATCAGCAGCCTTACATGGGGTCTCTTGACAACAGTGTTTTAAAGCGTGTTAAGCGACTGTGAGCTCAGGCTGCTGCAAAAACGCTCTTGTTTACATTACACACATCGACGCTGTCTATCAGGGCAAAGGAGAAATTTGTGTCATGGACGGTGAATTGCCGTGATGGTATGTCCTTGTGAGACATATACATCGAAGGCTTAAGAATGACATTGAAAACAATCCGTACAGTATTAGATTTTGCCTGTTGAGAAAAAATTTATGCCTTTGGCTTTCTGTGTTGATGGGACTATTCCGTTTTTGAAAGAGCCGTATGATGGATGACTATGCCAAATCGCCACGTTCCCCGACGTCGGTCTTCCAAGAGCAGTGCGCTTTGGTGGTTGTTGGATCTACATGGATGTAATGTGGCGTTTGCGATGGTTGTGAGGTGCAGGGAATGGCCGGGTCGTATTAAGCAGTTCGGTGATTTGAGGAACAAGTTCGGGCTTCCCTTCCTAGACAGTCTTCCCATGCAATAATAAAAACAAAAGAATGCTTTCGTGGCCTAGGGGTAGCGTGCCTGACAGGCAACCCAAGAATGTTAGGGGGTCGATTCTAGACTAATCATCCCAATTTTCTTTTCTGCATAATTCATTTCCTTTATATACTCACACGTCCTAGTGACGCTGAATAATGGCGCGATCTTCTAATCACCAGTTTTTAACGTAGTCATCGCCTTTTAATTCCGCCGCTCCACGTCTGATGTAGCCGCCTTTTCGACCAATCCGGAGTTTCTGCACACAACGCTGATGGACTACGCCTGGCTTCCTTCTGAACGGGACACTTAACGCTGGCGCGTTATTAATCATGAGCCGTTCAATGCGCCGGGCTTCGTAGCCCACATCGTTCCTTTTGCGCGTGAAAACCAATCTGTCAACCATCACTGAGAGGGACACAGTAGACAGCTTTGTGCAATTATTGAGTATTGTTCTCTTAAAAAATTGACTATCTGCCTCTTTGCTAAGTTGACGTCTATGTCCGGCAGCAAAAGACGCATTTATCGCCGAAAAAATTGGAATTTTGATTCAAACTCGTTGAGTCCTTATCGAGGAAGACAGGCTGCCACTGTTTTGAATCCCAGAGGCTACACATGCAATGTAGCGTAGCCTCTGAGATCCGCGCGCCAAAATGCGTGTCAACGCCCGCATTTACTTGCGAAATCGACCGGTGATGGCGATACCTGTACTTATTTTGTTTGTTTTTGTCTTTTCTGGCTTACGAAAGCTCCACTTTTGGTGAGATTGGTCTTTTTGTGATTAGAACGCGTTACCATGTGACAGACAAACTTATACCAGGTGTCCCAGCTAAATGTAACCAAGCTTTTAAAAAACACGGGGTGTCCTAGCCATCCGAAACCAAATGCAGGTTATTTAGAGTCGCATGAGTATTTTTTTCGTTCGTCAAGGTTGACTAATTAGTCAAGCATAATTAACTAACTTTTTAATTATTGACTTGAGGAACAAAGTGTCAATGGAAAAGTTGTAGATCGCTTTGAGAAACAGCTTACTGAGACATTTGCAGCAAAGTAATATTTACGTAATGTAGTTTTTTTACCGGCCTTTAACCATAACCCGCACAATAAGAAAAAGCTTCCACATGACAAACTGTGCCACTTCAACGTCCCAAGACGCGCCTTAAAGAATAAAATCCGTTTTTCTGAAGCCCTCTCCTCGATGAGGCTTTGGGTGCACATTGGGGCAGAGAAGTGAGCGAGCAGCTGGTCACGTGACAACTTTCTTTTAAGGCCAATAAATGAAGCTACGTAAATCGTAACTTGACGAAAACAGCACTACTAGCGGTTTTTCGAGGTGATCTAAAACGTTTGCATTGACACTTTCTTCCTGTAGTTAAATTAAAAAGTTAGCTAATTAAACTTAACCAATTGCTTAACTTTGAAGAGCGAAAAAAATACTCAAGACTAGGCCACGCGACTATGAACAACCCTGAGTTGGTTTTACTGGACTAGGACATTTCGCCTTTTTTAAAAGTTTGGTTAAATTTAGCTGGGACACCCGGTATATGTCCTATAGGTATCCCTTTAACGGCTCGGCGGCCAGCTTCGGTCGGTATTGCTTCTCACCGCGGGCCCATCAACCCCTCCGCCGATACCTTGATCAAGCTCATGGCACTCATCTGTGTTTGTCATCCCGTGTGCGTGTGATGCGGTTAGCGTGCAGGTTATCTGCCGTGGACTGCGGCTTATTTTCCTCTGGCGCGGCTCTGTCACCTGCGCAGCAGTTGTCAAGAAATGATAAAGCTTGAGGCTTGCAGCTAGGCCACGAAACCTTCATGAGCGCAGCAGCGACTACGACGAGAGAGGGCGTGTGGCAGACAACATATGACACTCAAACTACGAGTATGCGTGGTATACATCCTATACAAAAGCGTGCGGAAGTAAGCATGCGACGACGACAGGGTTGTATTTGCTGAACGCATTATCGTTCACTGCGGCTTACTAGGGTGAGCAAAAGATAAGTCGCTTGTTGCAGTACTCACAGTGACAATAAAGCGTTGCCATATGTCCTTCTTGTCCGACGGTGCCCCTATATCAATCCTGTTGTGATCGTTTTGGTGCCTGTGTCGAGATGCATTATCACATTTTGGTTGTGGTTGTCGTGGTTTGTGTTTAGCAGACCACCAATCAAAAATCTCGTCATGCGTCCTCTGCACGGTGGAGGAATTTTTATTATTTATTGACTTACTTATGGGGACTGCGTGCAAGATCCTTGAAGCTTTGGGCACATGTAAGTGCGCTGGCCCCGGCCGTGAAGCACGGCCACCAATAATGCGGATATGTAGCAATTTTTATCGAGGAAGCGTATTCAGAGAGATCAGGCACATACATAAATACACTCCCTTAAAAGTTTCGTAAAGAACAGATACAAATTACATGCCAGAATCCGAAACTCTCAGATGGAGACAGCATGACGCACCCATTCGCTCAACCCGCCTTCTGATGCATCTCCTTTCCCAAACCGCCCCGCCGCGGTGGCTGAGTGGTTACGGCGCTCGGCTGCTGGCGCTAAAGACGCGGGTTCGATCCCGGCCGCGGCGGCTGAATTTCTTTGGAGGAGAAATTCTAGAGGCCCGTGTACTGTGCGATGTCAGTGCACGTTAAAGAACCCCAGGTGGTCGAAATTTCCGGAGCCCTCCACTACGGCGTCTCTCATAGCCTTAGTCGCTTTGGGACGTTAAACCCCATAAACCAAACCAAACCAACCTTTCCCAAACCAGTGCGCCGTGCGTAGTGAAACGACATGATGGTCCCGAAGAAGGATCGACATCTGAGCTAGTTGGTAATGCATCACGAAAAAGTTTAGTGCACTCACGACGAGCGACAAGGTAAGAACAACAAGAACAAGCGCCTGTGTTGCCGTAAGTGCGCTAAACTTTTTCGTGACCAGTGTAGTATGTTGGGTTTAAAGCCCCGACGCAGCACCGTGGTGGAGGATTGCGGAATAACTTCGGCCACTAAACATGAATAAGTAAATGGTAGACTCGCGAAATGTACTCGCTTTGAGGCAAAGTTGTTTCTCGGGTCTAAGCATTCTATTTGTTTGTTTGTTCCTGTGTTTGTGTGCGAGCGCGTGCTGCTAATGCATCGCAGGCGCGTTTTATGCTAAATAAAGCGACGCGAAACGCAAATTCGGAATGGAATTGCGTCGGCGCCGCACGACCTATCTGCCCTTATCCTCCCTCGGGCGCTCACTCCCTCCGGCGTAACCCGTTATCTCCGGCGCCTTCTCTCCGTGCAGCGCGAGCTCCGGGCGCCGGCGGTGGCCGCGGAAGCAGCCGTCGTCGCATCGTCAGAGGCACGCCCACACACTCCTCTTCGGAGCGCGCGCCGGTTCGCCGCCGCGCTGCGCCATGCCATTGCCGCCAGGCCGTGCAACAAGGATTCCTCTGAATCACAACCCCGCGCGCGTCCACAATTGGAGGGGAAGTCGCCGCTGAGGAAAAGGCGCTAAAAACAGGCGCTCGCTAATAAGAAAGCAGAAAAACGAAGTGAATGTAAAGGAATTCCGAAACTACGCATACCGTGGCCAGATCGCGCCTCTTGCACAGCAGCAGGGGGGGTGGCTGCCAAGGCAGCTCTTCCGGTCACGCGAGCGTTTGGGCAAAAAAAAGCGCGACGGCGTCTGGTCGTCGCGCTTCTTTATTTTCGTTGCAGAGGGTGAGAAAAGATCACGGGATCACGGGCGATCGGCTCACCTCCAATTTGTTTACTTCATTTCTTTATTTTTACAGAGCCGAGGGAGAGAGCTATAGCCCTTCCGCTTCTCTCCTTATCTCGCGCTCTATATTAGGCTCGCGTTTTCGTGCCCTCATGCGTTTTAGCATTCTGCTACAAGACGCTCGACTCTCTCTCAGTCTCCGCTCTGCTCTCCCGCACCTCCGCCTCCTCGATGTATTACTTTGCTTTTGTTGCGATTCCGAGCGGTAGCGCATGACATCCGACACCATCACGCGGTTTACTCCTCTCGCCATGTATTCTTCGCCTTCGTGCGTGCGTGTCTCTATGTTTGTATGTGCGTATGCGCTGTCCTTTCTATGTGTTCGTTTGTACTTTCATTCTACTCTCAGTGCGTTCTCCTGCGCATAGTGGCACCACTCCACCCTATCTCTTGCGCGTGCGTACTCCCAGCGGATGGAGCACGTGCTAACCGGCGTCGCGTTATGATGACGTGTGGAGTCCGTTGGCAGTTCGCAAGCGCGACTGCATCCCGCGACCATTCCGACGACGATCAGTTGTACTGCGGTCGCGCTGCCTGCATCGTATCGTGTTCCCGAGGCCGTGCTCTTTCTTGCTGGGGGAACCTTTGCCGTAGCAGTCCATGTTTAATGATCCGTTCCCAAGTCAGCACTCTTCCAGTTACTCCTACCAGCTTGACAATCCTCCTCCATCGTCTTTTGTGAGTATCCACAAGAGAAGCTTAATATTTAGCAATCAAAACAACCTTTCACGGTTCTATGCGCGTTTACCAGCGCGCGATTTCATTATGACGCAATTCTCTTAATGTTGTTGCCGCAAAGTTCTTGTGCAGAGCCGCCGTTTGCTCACAATATAATATTATTTTCGCCAATTTTTTGCGTGTTAGATGTGAGGGTTTCTTTTTTTCCCTTCTTCCTTACTTTAGCTCGCCCGTCGTTAGTTCATTGCCTTCAACGGCTTGCAACGTCTCGGGCGTGCTACTGGAGCGTGGAAGGAACGTTGTTTGTTTGTTTGTTTTTGTTTTTTTTTGCTTTATTTCGTCGTTGTCTCAAGAAAAAGGACCGGAAAGTACTCGGCTTGCTTTGTTTGGGTTCCTTGGTTTTTTGTTTGTTTGTTTGGAGGCGGAGCCCGCGACTGGAGGCGCGGACCGTTGGTCCCTGTGGAAGACACAGGGGTGTGCCTGGTTGATGGAGGCGCTCAATGGAGGTACTAACCCTGAACGGTGATCTTTTGATGGAAGGCATGCGATCACGTGATATGCGACGGAAGAGTACGGATAAAACTCCGCGAACTGGTTCTCGATAAAATCGTTGGCATCTGCGTGGGACACTCTCGTGGTGCGGACAGGAAGAACGTAAGAGAGACGCGGGTCGGGCACCGAGCCAGAATTGCGGTCCGATGAGCGGTTCCCAGCTCAGCGGTCAGCTCGGAGCCCTCGCCGCAGTCCGATCTTTGCGGAAAGAAATCGCCTGACGCGACTGGTGAGCCAGCCGCCACACTCCCCGCTCGTCTTGACAGTAAATAAACCGCTGTTATTTTCATCTAACTCGCCGTAGAATGCACCCATGTCGAAGGTAGTTTTGAGACTCCCGGGAGCGGTCGGCGCAAGCTTCCAGCCCCTCGAGAGCTGCCTCAGGCCGAGGGGTAATTTGACGCCCGGTGTTTTGTTTCTACTTCGTAAAACGGTGATTATCTCCTGCTCTCGTGCGCACGATGCGTTTAAAAGTATTTCGGGCTCAGAGATTAGTTTGCTGTGCGCAAATATTATTATACTGTTTCTTAGCCTGCCCATATTTTCCTGTCGGTGTATAAGACGTCAGTAATGTTGTTTCCTGGGATAATCTGTGTTTGCTAGAGAATACTGGATCAAATGACGAGAACAAAATGGTGTAGTTTAGGAATATAATTACATTATACAAAATTGTGCCTGGTTTACTGTAAAGGAAAAACACGCAGCATACTCAACTCAATTCGGTAAAACTGGTCGAGAAACGTAGCACTTTTGAAAAGCAAGGACTCGGCGTTCGTATTCGCATTTATTCGAACGTTCCTTACGAACTGAGTTTCTGACCTCTTTGCACTTTGTTCGGCGCTTCTTCTACACCCTCCGAATTCGCAAATTTACCGCTCCGCCTTGCAATTCGCTCAGCCTCAAGGGAGAGCAGTTTTGATCAGTTCGCACTTACGCCCATGTGGAATGCTGCTTCTAACCATATTGTGCTTAATATAGTCAGTGTCCAGCCTATTGTCTTCAGCATCGTTCTCTTGTCCTTGGAAGATGTATCTTGTCCTAGCGAACGCCGTCCTTTAGATTATAGTGAATTTACTTTTTGGTTTGCTGGCGCAGTAGACCCGTTGCGCATAAAAAGTGATGGTGGGCATAATGCGCGTGGCAAAGTATTGTCTGTGTGCAGCATTTCATTCCGAAAATGGCATGCAGATTTTTGCCAACGCAAAAATTCATTGAATAACGATCGCAGGCGGAGTGGTAGCTTGTTTAAATATGAGTGCGAAATCTACCTGTAGGCTCTCAGATAATTTCTGCTCACTCCTTGGCGCGGTTTTTAGCCAAATAGACAGGAGGAAATTGGCTATCAGCCAATTTACCATGCTGGCTCCGCTGACTCAGGCTTCTCCTCATGGCTTCAAAGTACAACGGTGCAGCAAGCGCAAGATGCGAAAAAGAAAAGTGTGTCTTCCATAGATCTCACGATCTACATACTGCATCTTCACAATCTCGGCTAAATACATTGCTGGATAAAGGTCTCTCCCACTGGTTTCCAACTTACCCTTTCCCGCGCCAGCCGCCCAACTGCCGTATCCGATCCCTACACTTACCTTCCCGTCTCTCTCTGGCGCTCTGCCCGCCTGATTCTCTGACAACGTAGCGCGTACAGCGCCTCATCACAAGTAACCCGCCTGCCCATTTCAAGCTCCATGTTTTTGACTGGGTTAGCTTGCATGGAATCGATGATGAGCTGGATATTTACAAAATATTGCATGCGCAAGCAAAATAGCCACGCTGCCACCGGAATACTTTTGTTGAGTTTTTTTTTATAAACTTATCAGGCAAGTTCAATGGATCGATTCCAACATTTCTGATCCTTTTTATTGCTCTTTTTTTGGCCCACAACATCAGATGTTCTTGTCGACTGAAAACTTTGTAGACTGCATCGCTTCATAGTCTGCACCCGAACATGCCCGTAATTTTTTCGTTTGATGGGCTGTCTGTTCCCCTTCCCTTCATAGTACCCTCTGACGACAAAATAACGTCAAATTATCTTAAATGCCTTGCTGAATTTCCCAGTGAAAATGTAGTAGCTAGCTATATAGCGAGCAAAAAGAAGTGTATTACAATAAAAATTTATGACAGCGCACAACAGTCGGCTAACAATACAAACAATCAAATAAAAGAGGGAACAAAAAAAATTCACAGCCAATCATTGGGTGCAATGCGACAAATCTGCGTTAGCAGTATTGGTTGTACAGTTTGCTTTTAAGTTAATCGCTTCTTATTGCGTCTTTGAAATGAATTTCGCCGTCGCTTTTTCGTTCCGCAGTTGCGTGGGCTTCTGTTGGATGGACGTGCTTTGCAGGGTTGAAGAGGGTAGAGGCTTGGAGCTTGGAGATGCATTGTTAACCGGTGGCTGCCTGAAGGTGCACGCACAGGATGTTCACCAAGGGGTAGCCGCGATTCGCTAGGGGCAAATGTCGGGCACGGGCGCATCAGCTGCCGATACGAAATAACCAATTTTCAAAACTACTACAGCTCCTTCTCTGTCTCGACGTAGTTGTCAACTGAGATCGATGTAACAGGAGACTTGTCGCCTCGCGCTTCTAAAACACTCTCCTCTTGATAAAGTATGAAAAATCAGGGGGAGTTTAAGAATTCCCTTAAGAGTGCGAGAGGTGATAAGCAGATTCTTTTTCGCCCTCGTGTCTTTTTCGGCGAGTCTTGTTCAGTCTGACGTCAGATGATGATGTCGCCAGGTTGGCCCTTCATTTCATGGGATTAACGCACCTAGAAACACCCGTGGCATCGCCAGGCGGAGAGCTGTCGTTAGAGTAGCTTCGCGTGATCTCGTCGAGCTACTTGATGAGATCGTTTCGCGGCGCCTCCGTCGTTAACTTGGGCGACTTCCGCTGTATCGGTTGCATAACGGTTGTGTTCCCACGACGAATGTGAAGGGCACGCAGCGGTGATGCATCACGCCTCGTGGGGATTAAGCGCGCGTGTCGTTGATGAAATGCGCGCATCCGAGGTGGCATGCGACCGACGGGGTGCCGCTGCCCGTGTTAACAATCACTTCCTCCCTGCCTCCGGATTGGGAGCCCTAATCTGGCAGCGAAAATGCGCCATTCTTTCGTCTGCGCAGATCGTGCATCGGACCAATCCCGCTGCGGGGTCTGAGCTTCGCGGTTGTGCGCAGCCCAAGGTCAAGTGCTTGATTCCTCACGTCGTCTCACTTGGTGAGAAGGATGAACACACGTGCGCGTGGCTTTTGGAGCCCGTAGAAGATAATCCACATGACGATGAGTAAATAACGCGAGGCAGCTATATATATGTTCGGACGGACTCCCTCCCTCCTTGCCGTACGCTTTGACTGAGAAGAAAGTTGGCGTATTCCCGTTCAATACCGTAGTCCTCGGAGCTGTTCAGTAGCTTGAGAAGATTAGCACTAGGGGGCCGAAATGCCAGTTCTTGTAATCGACATGAAGCAAGGAGGGATCTCAAACCTTTTGCGCAATGAAATAATCCGCCCCACGTATCTCACGATTTCACCTTCTGTAGCGGCACAGAAGTTAGACCGTTGTGGCGACCTCACAATCGACCTAGTAGATACCCTGCTGCGACTGTACAGGAGTGGCGAAATGCAGCCACACTATTATAGTGCAGGTAACCCAGCAGTGGCAGAGAAAATGAGAAAATAAAGAAGGAAGATTTGCAGGGTATAACGTCCGACTGGCTGAAATGAAATCAAAGACGTGACGAAATCTCCTCCTGTCGGGTAGAGAGTGAGTAGGAGTAGAAATGCTGGCTAATTAAAATTGCGCTACTTTACCTCGAACATGCCTCTTCCACGAACTCAATGAGTGCTTCGGTAGTTTTCCGTGACTTTGAAAAGCGCTGCCACGGTTCCAGAATGTTGGCTTCCAGGCAGGGACGAGGATCCATTCAACAGAGTGCTGCGGTTAATCCCTCACTATCGAACAAATCACAGTGGCAGAGGAAATGCTAATTTTTTTCCCCTCGCATCTGCAGTGGTCGCGCGCTGCGAACTCAGCCTCTCTAATGCGAACAGTACACGCTTGTAAAGGTCCCTCCCAGCCATATGCCTCACAAGGATTTTGCATCGTAAAATTCTTGCGACGCAGTGCGCCGTGTTGCGTGCTGAGGAGTGCAGTGAAGCGATAGCATTAAAGATGCAGTTTTTGAGAAAAGCTGGCGTCCGTCTGTCCGTGTCACGAAAAAACAGGTGGCCCACTGTGCCAGGTGGGCCACAGTGATTGGTTCAGAGATGCCACTTGATATTGGGACCTCATCATAACCTTCCCATCGTACGTGGCTCTTAAATTAATTATGGTCGACAGAGGTCACGTGACATTGTGACGTCATCCCAACCGGCTCACGGTTGGCAGGTGCCAACCTGCCCACCGTGTTATGAGCAAGCTGCCCAGAGGATCAGTGGCAATTAAAATATTCCAATTGCATTCAAACTCTTGGGTCTAAAAGAAAACAGTAAAGAGTGACTGATTTCGCATATGTGCAGAACCTCTGCGAAAGGGAACTTGCGCAGAAAAAATTTTTAATTGTATTGCATTGTACCCTTAAGCGTAGGTGAAGCGTTGTCGAAGTATTTTTAGAACGGCCAATACCAATTGAGCCGCACCCATATGTTTTGTCGGCTTCGCATTTGCTGTACTTCCGTTACTGTGAATCAGCTCTGACATGCTAGCTGCGTTCCTTGAGGCAGCAATAGTCTTCGCTGGCAGGAAATGCCCTGCGCTAAAATGGCTTCGTGATGGGTCTGTCTGGCTTCAGTTTTACTAAACTGGAAGTAGGTATGCTCAGCATCAAGCGAATGCGATGACACGATGTGCGACACCTGCACGAGAAGGATTGCGAGCGATTCGACATTCGAATATGCTGCACCGCAACGCGCCAGCATGGGGCAGACCGCGATGAGTGAGAACTCGTCCAAAGTCGTAGCCGACGCTGGATAGGCCGCACCGTGCAGTTGTAGCGCGTGTTTAGAGACAGGGCGTCATGGAGGAGGCGCACAAGGTGCACCACGGCTCAGGTGAGCCGCAGGCACGTCTTGACGCCGCAAAGGCGGGCCCTTGACGACTCTGAGCCGCGCAGAGGTGCGCGCGACCAAAGAAACAAAAATGGCTCAGAAACGAAAAGAGAGCCGGCGGTAAAAGAGCGAATCCATGCATAAGAACACCAAAAGCAGAGCGGCAGGCAGGTGGCTTAAAGAGCGAGCGCACAACGCCCATTGTGTACCTCCGGGGGCAGAGTGGGGGAGGGGGCCCTTTGCTCGGGGCTCGCCGAGCACAAACGTGTGTGACTAGAGGAAAGGAGGAAAGGGTGAAACGGAAAGGCCGGCCTGTCCCCACTTTCCCTCGGGGGCCAGTGGGATCTCGAGCGGCGCAGACTGCCCGAGGAGCGGAGCTCGCGCAGAGAAGTGGTGCTGCATCGGGCTGGAGTAGGCTCCTCCCCACCGCTCTCTCTTCGCTGCCGGGCATGGGGAAGGGAGGCCGTCCGCCGCCGCAACTGCCGTGGGAGCATTCTCCGCGCGGAGGCCGACTATCACTCGCGCGATCACGACGCTCGCCGCCAGACGAAGCGGTCTGCTCCTCGCGTCTGCGCCGGCGTTTCAAGCCTTCGGCGTCCCGGCAGTCGTGCGCCGATTGTGTTCTTGCGGGAAGCGGCAGTTCGATGCTTGTTCAGTCGTCATTACTTGCAGTCAGGTGCTGTGTCACCGTGTGTGTCCCCGCTAAACATCTCGTGTCACCCAGGACTTAAGCCCTGGAGTCGGTCGACCCAGTCAAGGGGAGAAGTGAGGCAGTGCAGCTGACTTTGCGGCCGCTAGGCTGGCTGGGACTTGTCGACTCTGGCCACGCGCTGTGCTATTAGTCGTGGTTCTTCACTCACCTGAGGGACTAGTCATCAGTCGGAGGCCATGCCTCCGGACCGCGGTTCCGTGGCCATGTGTTTCGTGGCTATGTCGCGGACCACAACGCACTGGGTCACCGAGGGAGCTCCGACTAACGGCCCACCCTGGGACGATGGCCACACCTGGCAGCAGTGCGCCTCCGTCAGCACCGTTGATGTCCTGCTGTTCTACTACGTAAGCTAGCTGACACGGGCATTTGCAGTGATGGGGGTGTACTTGAGGAGTGTGGAAAAGTTGCGTGATTGATATTTGGGACAGAAAACCATTGTTACGCTAACGGCCAGTCTACTAAGCTGTTTTTATTTTCCTTTAAGAAAAAAAAAACAAGAAAAAACGACAGGCATAGCTTTTTACCTTCTCTATTCGCCGCACATATTTGACTTAACATTGAAGGCGTTGTGAAAATAACGGCTCCTTAAGCATTATGAAGAGTAAAGTCTGATTTCGATGCTGTGCACGGTAGACGGTTGGATCATTTAATGACCCCCGACAGAAAACTGCAGCTGTGGACTCCGCTGTCTGCTGTGCAGTTATTCTGACTGTATCAACAAAAAGGGGATGGGCTTGTAAGGTATTCCGAAAAGTTAAATTCGTGCTCACAGAAAGGACTCCTTGATTTGCGCCTACTGTGTATTCGGCTATTGTATACAGAACTCGAGATCCGTGACTTCTTTCTTGGCTCTGTGCGACAGCACATTGACCAAGAGGCAGAAGCATGCCTATAAAAGCGTCATTTTCACGCATTTTGTGTGAAACGCCAGAGAACAGCCCAGCGTCGGCCTGCTTCGCACACTGTGTGCGGGAAAGGGCGAAATGATCGATGGAGGCATACCGTGTGTCTACCAGTGACAGCCGAAATGTGCATTTCCGTTAATTATTGATACCAGGCAGGTTTACTGCATGCCACGTTGAGTCATGAGCAACATGGACCGTGCACGTAGGGGCGTTCCGCGTCGCAGTCGTGTAGAGCTGAGGTAAGCCTCATGCTGGGTTTTCCCTGGGGCACGAGCGACCGACGTTGTATGTCGCTTCATATTTGATAAAAACAAAAGCGTGTTACGAGACCTTGCTCGACGTTCACCAGTGACAGGGCATGATCACGAGAGTGCTCTGGGCATGTAAACATGCGGACGGAGAGATATATAGATGGGCGTCGGTCTTGCCAGCGCGCGCAGTTTCGACAGCCGAACCGCTACTGCCGAAGCACCACGGCCTAGCGTGCACCCATAACTTTTTAGAGCAAGCCTGTATAATCGTGTGTGTCGAGCTAGAGCATAAAACGATGCGTACGTGTGCGCAAGTAGGCAGTAGGTCATGCCTCTACATCCACTGCCGGAAAAGCGTGGCTCGCCATTTTGCGTGAACTGGAAACTTCGTGGAGAGTGACGAGTGGTCTGACGCGAAGCTCCCATTCCCTCAGGCGCACTAATTCAGACGCATGCAAAGCAGAGAACAGTTAATTGGCGGTTACTTAACTTAACGCAGTGGATTCAAAATACAAGCACAGCAGGGGACGGCAGAGGGTTAAACGAGCATATGTGATAAAGTTAGCGCGTAGAGACGTATAGGATGGTTGAAGCTGGTGTCGAACGCGATTGATAGGAGGTAAATGCTAGCGCTAGGCTTTGCCCTGTTGGCTATGAGGATGCTGAACAATTCCCAGCTGACGAGCTTCCCTTCTGCGTGGTACCCAACAGGTCAAATCTTTCATCTCCGAAGCGCCGTCACCTGATCACGAAGCGTATGGTATATAGCATCATGAAGCGAACAGCGCAATCTGAGGCATACACAGTAGGACAAGTAACGAGACGAACACTCAGCGTTCGCCTCGTTCTTTGTCCTACTGCGTGTGTCTCAGATTGCGCTGTTTGCTTCATGGTGCTTCATAACCAACTAGCTCGCCAAAACGGCATAATGGTATCTGTAGACCACACACAATCCTTCGTCCAAGCCTGTTCACTCAAAGACAGCCGCTTTCCGCTTAGAGCCTCCATGTGTGCAGCATTGACCTCCAGGGCGGGCCGTCGATGGCGGCAGTTAGGGTGCTTCGATGTTTCTTTTGGTAACGCAACGATGCATTGAGACACTCCGACGCCAGTTCTCTCTACGCACACCCCTGCAGCTCGGACGCACAGAGGAAGCTGTGAAAGGCACTGCCAGTGGCAAGCCTTTATTTAGACCCCCTTATGGCGCGCCTGTTAGTCACCGCGCTGACCAAAGGCGTCGCTGCAACGTGAGCTCCACTCTGCTTCCTGCAGAAGCCTTCGAGGAAAACTCGCGTGGAAGATTCGGGCCGGCACGTGTCTGTCATAAATCAACGTGGCAGCCATCGGCCATCGGTCACCGCTCTCGTGCAGCGATCGAGCTCAGTGCTTTAGTACAGCGCGTCCACTCAGCCAATCAACTCCGGTGCTACAGACGCAGTTCACGCGTACGCTCGCCCATGTTAGCGGAATTGTGTCCGTGTTATGACGTGTTTTCTACGGTATACTCTAGCTGCTGATCAGAACTTCGTGGGTTGGATTTCGGCATCTAGAAATGAATTGAAAGCCCTTTACTACGGCCTGCCTTATTGGCATGGTGCAGCTTTGACACGAAAAAATCGTTAAAGAAAGCACGTAAAAGAAGTCGGCCGTAATCGGCGGCGCTACATATAGCTCGTACCTCCGCAATTGCGCAACGCGAAACTCTCGAAGTATTAAACTAAACTGTTATGGAAATGCGCTTAGTTTCGCCGTACCAGCTGAGCGCGTTGTTTCCGTCGGTTTCGTGTGCTGCGTTGTTTCGCCAGTGCTTCCTTACTTTCTCTAGTTTGCTGCTCATATAGTCATGATGTGCGCACCAGTGGAGCGCATATGCATGAAATGGGTAAATGAATTAAAGCCTATAGATACGGATATAAAGCCCTGCGCCGTTGTTCTGCAAGCATGAGCATTCTATGATGAATGCAATGATTAAACGTACGTACGCGTTCACAAATGCATATAAACTTATCATCCTTCGTGTTTCAGTAGTATATTTCTTCCTAGAAGAAGCGCTGAGCTCTTGATGGCGGGTCAAAGCAAGCAAAAAGAGCGCACTTTGCACCGGCATATAGGGAGCAATGTACTCAAGGTACACGATGGCATACAACACAATCTTGGGCGAAAATACGATCGCATTCGGCGCTATTTTGTTGCACTGAACAGTCGGTTCTTAGTTGAGCGGTAGAAAGCAAGTGCAATATTTTCGGACGCAGTTTTTTTAAGTAATATGCCGCAGAAAAGTCGCAACATCTTCTCCCATAGTTCGCGAATACTGTTTGCAGTTTAAAAAGTTAAAATGCGTTTTCGGAAAACAGCTTGGGCTTGTTTTGTCAAATTTTGTACTTAGCGAAAAAAATATTTATGACAACCACCTGAACATGTAAAAGATCAAGGAGAAGGAAGATTTCAGTATTTAACACATTATTTCTGTCATCGAAAGTGTCCGAGATCGCTCCATATAAAATATCATTGGAGACACCTCAAAGCAGTACGCTAACTTGAAAATTTCTGGATTGCGAGCACAAGCAGGAGGCTGATATTCCATACCGCAGTAGAGATTCTCCTGAGGTACTGAATACCAGATTATTCATCTTTAATTGGCAACTGAACAGTAATTTGTAAACCTCAGCAGATGCAGTTCTAGGACGATAAATAACGCACTCAGAGTATTTAACGGATGACGAGAATAACAGAGGCGCACATTGAACAGACAAGGGTAGGGAAACAAAGGACTTCTTCATATAGAGGCACATATTTACATCCAGTGCATCCATTTCCATGGAGAACAAATGATGAGGCTTTCCTCCAAAAAGATAATACATTTTTGTTTTTATCCGAACAGATTTGATTAGAGGTGAATAATGGTGAATGCGTAACTTTGGAGCTAGACTATCATGTTTCCGCAAGAATGGTGTGACATTATTAGCCCCGCATCATATGCAAACATAAGGCGATTATACTTTAATTGAGGTAAGTTGTGTCGTTAATACGGATTTTGAATGACGAAGGGCCGAATATTTATCCTTGTGAGACCCAATACCTGGCCTGCAATGATTCGCTGTGGTATCCCGTCCGACTGCGCATGAAAATCATGTATGCGCAGTGCGCGTAAGGGGGCTTAGTTACACACACAGCCGCCCGGAAAAGGGTGTACATAAATTACACCCCCAACGTACCATAGGTGCGGCTTGTTAGGCACCGCCGAGAGCCCGACAAAGCGCGTCGCGCATGGAGGTTGGACCCGGCAGTTTCGGCCGCCACATCTTCCCGACGCCCGCCCTAAGAGGGCATTAAACCCGCGCGCAGTTCGGGGTTATTGTCGTCGTTGTCGCGGCGACGGCGCTGGTTCAAGTCGCCCGACACACGTGTTGCGCAACCACGCGGCGTGCACGCCCGGAATAGCGTCGTGAGAAGGAGCAGGCAGATTGTTCGCCCGCGCTCATTGCTTGCCCCGATACGCGAGCTTATCTCCGGCCAGCACACTCGTACGTTGTACAACGCCGGGGAAAGCCATCTCGACGCATCGTCCCCCGAAGCCCAGTCTGAAGGGCGGCGGCGTGCGTGAGTCGCGTGTCCCGTTATCGCTGTCAATGCTATCTTGTCGGCACGCGTGCAGCTCAAAGCCGTCTCTCACTGAGCCTGTGGAGTTCGCGGCTTCTCCTTAGGACCCCCACTTAGCGAACAATGAGTGCAGCGTGGTGCGGGTATTCCTGGAGGCACGAAACGATTGCCGATTCTGCGGCAGAATCCATGTTTTCGGCCCAAATCTACTAGCCAAGCTAAATAAGAAACCTTGCCTTCCCGGCATTCCCGCAGTGGATGATGTGCTCTTAAAGAAATTCGCATAGGCGGCGGAGCCAGCTTTCCCTCTATGTTATATTCGTTATTGTGAGAAGCTCTATAACACGTGCAGCTTCAGGACGTTGAACCCCAGATGCCATTCTGCCGAACGGCGTCGGCTAATATAAACGCGTCGTCATGTGCCACGGATATTTCTTAGTTTGTCCTGTGCTTACCAAGTTGATTCATTGCGCGAATGACTTCGGTACGCGAGAGCACCCTACTGCGCGCTCAGCACGGCAAGTGTTTAACGTTTCTGCGCCATATACCCCGTCAGTGTTTATGTAAATAATGCGTAGCATCATCGTATGCTGCGGGGCTGGTCGGTTTGAGCGTTGTAAACTATATAGGTCGACAACTGAGAAAAGCAAAGAGGGAGGGGGGGGGGGGGGGCGCTGATTGCAACAGCGTTAACCGATGTATCTGCATGTACAAATAATAGCAATGAAAATACACGCGCACTCTTGTTATGTTCCTCTTTTCATTTCCACTTACGGTCTGCCACTGAAATGATTTATCGAAGCTGAGTGACGTGGGGTGCGAGGACATTGTCCCGAAGGTTACTGTGCAGCGCACATCCAAGCCCCTGGTTGCATATCAGACTCGCAGGAATTTGCGACGTACTCGCGGGGCTGCCATTGACAAAGCATAAAAGGAAAAATTCTGTTCCAGGTGCTTGTAGGCATGGTCCACCACATTTCAGCCAAAGCTTACCGGAGGATCTCGTCCAAACAGCATATTTTCCGAAGTCAAGCGCTGCATCTATTGAGCCCTAAGCTCAGAGCGCGCAGTGCGAATGAGTTAAAAAGTTCACAGATGGCTGTGAGGGGTGCAGCGGTGATTACCTTTACGAATGCGACACGGAGGGGTAGTGTTCATACCCATCTAGACATTTCGTTCTTAGTTCTATTTCTGACTTTGTGATGGGATATAAATTTGGAAATAAACAACATCGCCAAGAAGGAACAGCCTCAGGCTATTGAGAAACTCATATTGTGATTGTGTAAACTATGGTTTTGTTTACGACATTGTTTCAAGTCGAGAACATTCGTTTTTCACATCTGTACTTAAGCGCATAGCCTGTATGGTACCAGTCCTTCCGTACGACAACGAAGCGTGCAGATCATCGGGACATAGATTCTTTTAGCATAGCCGGGACGTACCAGCATAAGCGTATGCTGGTTTACCAGACACGCCTGGCCGTGCCCGTGTACCACCGCGCGTGGCCAGCCGGCGTCCGGTAAACCGGCAAACGTCTACGCTAGTACGTCCCCGCTACGCTTTGAGGATCGATCTATCATTCGCGGCATTAGCAATAGACAAGTACTTTTCGACTGAAACCACGAAACCAGTCATGCAGCTGTCCGAAGTCGTGGAATGAGAATTGTCTGAAAGTGAAGGCTTGAAGTGCGCGTGCCCTTGTGGAGCTACGTCAGCTAACCACCGGTAAAGCTCAAGAAGACTTCGCTAAGGAGAAAAAGCCGATAAAGCTTTCTACAACCCCATTGTGCTATACGTCACATTTTATGACTTGCCGAGCAAAGCGCAGTGATTGTATTGATGATACACAATTTCCATTCGTCGTCTATATTATAAGTTCATCAATGGCATTCCGCTGTGTTCGGGCGGCTCCGAGGCAAGATGCCAGCTCATCTCGCGACGAACGCGTGCCATTTTTCGCAACCGATGCGGAAAGCGGATGCTTAGCAGGGCTTCTGTAGCCCGTTTGATTTTACTTTTATTTCTCCGCCTTGTATCGGCAGGAAGTAAACACTGAGCGCTTTTTTTCCGACCGAAGCAGCATGGCGGACGCAGATAGCGGGATATCAAACTGTTTTCGCAAGCAACGCCGCACTGGCGCCAACCCTTTTCATCCGGCAGCAGCTTCCGATGGGATGGGGTGTCCTCAATATTTGTTCGTGTTGTGATTTTTATTCATCGGGAGGTTTTGTTCTGGGGAGGGGTATTATCAGCACTCCGTCTCTCTAAGGCCTTCATACACAGAACGGATGCTGTGCGCGCAACTTGCGGACAAAATAAACGAGGTGCACTTATCAGCGATAACAGCGCCATTGCTCGCACGGAGATAGGAGCCGGCCGTAGGCAGCACTTTTCTTATAAGCAAATAAGCATAAGAGCAAATAACAAATAGGAAAAGAATGCATATACATAGGTTTCAAAGAAACAAATATTAAATGGTGTGTGGGGTTTAACACCCAAAGCTGCACAAGCCAAGAAGGGCTCCGGATTAATTTCGACCACCTGAGGTTCTCTAAAGTGCACTGACATGGCACAACGCAACAGCGTTTTACTGCGTGAGTATAGTACTAGTGTTACAGTGCGAAAATGGCAGCGTCTGTCCGTAACCTCGGAGGGTGAGACCTCCAACCTCTAGTAGTACCGCCCACCAGCCACCTCCCCATCGAACCCCCCATAGCTAGAGAGCTGCCCATCCACCCACCGTCACCTTTGATCCACCTCCCCTCACCACCTCACCTCTGCCCGCTCTCACCTTCCGGAGGCGTCGTTCATAACCTGCTCATCTTCTTCCACTCTTCACGAGCAGTGATGTTACATTCGGGAAATTTTCTCTCTTCCAGGGAGATCTGAGTAGTAAAATTTAGTAAAGAGGGAATTTTTACGGTGTTTCAGGTAAATTTAAGCGCCGGAATCGTCTCACTTTTTCCAAATTGACTGAGTTTTTAAGCTGTTCCAGACAAACAGTTCCTTAAATAGAAATTTCTTGGTTTAATTGAGAGAATTTTCGGTCACGACATGGGACATCACTGTCCACAAGGCCTCCAACCACAAAAAAGCGCCTCCCCCCCCCCCCCCCCCCCCCCTTCCTCCTCCCCAGCAGCGGAACAAAAAATCGACGGCGGAACCGAATTCAAAGACGCAGTGGGAAACAAAACTGCCCTCCAGAAACACCACACTCCAACCACCTCTCCACCCAACCTCCCTAGCTGCCCGCTCACCCACCGCCATGCTCGACCCACCTCCCCAACCCCATCACCACCCTCCAGAACCTCCGCCTGCTTTCACCGTCGAGAAATATGCTGCCGCGTGTTTTAAAACCTCGACTTAGAGTGAAAGAGTTCATTTGAGTAAAATCATCAAAGTATTGATCGAGGGTAAATCCACCTGCTTTCGCAAAATTGTCGCATCACATATCTGATATTCCCGCAATTTTTTTCTTTTTTTTTTCATTCCACCTTTATCGAAATGCGGCTGCCGCAACCGGGATTCGATTCTGCGACCTTGGAGTAAGAAGCTGGACGCCAGAGCCCCCTAAATCACCGCGGCGCCTCGAACAAACATTTTTATTTTTCTTTTATTCAGCACGGTGGCGTTTTAATACTCTTCACGTGTGTGACAGCCAGAACGGGTGACTTACGAATGGCTGTACAGAGTTTGGCACGAAAGCGGGTGCTTCCGCACATGACATGCTTACATTTAGACTGCGTACAGGATGGGCTACCGTAATGCAGGGTTATGTTCGTCGTCGCCGTTGTGTTAACGCAATATTGGCGGCTGAGTTTCTTGTGCACGTGTCTAGCCAGCTTATGGTTGCTCGAAAAAGGCCCGGCAATTGTCTGCTTCTTATTCTTCGCCACGTTCGTGGCGAACAGGGACGAAGAGAGCGAGGGTTGAGCAGTCCCTTAAGATCTTAATCACTACAGTGTTTCGATTATGCGTTCATCTAACGTTACTAGAGTAAACAAAATTGAGTCACTTGATAGGAAGCGAGACGGTTCCTGTTAACTCCGTAGCCCCATACGTTTCCGCTCAGAAGACGGTCTTAGCAGTACGTTTGGCTGGATACGAAGATGCAACCAAGAACAGCAAATAGCTCTTCTTAGTTACCTTCTCCCGTGCTTGCTCATTTACAATTGCAGCAGGCAAATCCCGCCTTGGTAAGAGCCCGTTAAAACGGCCACCGTGGCTTCCTCCGAACAGCTAGCTGCTGAATTCTGAAAGCCATTCACAGGGGTCGGGCTTGCCTTAATTAATTGAACAACCGATAGCACTGTGTTGGGAAAAGAAGAAAAGAACTGGGAACCCTAAAAAACAAAAGCTACCGCAGTAAAAAAAAGATTTACACAACGAAAAACAAAGTACGCTGGGAAGAAAACCAACTTATGGAAGTAACTGTCTGGGCTTCTTGGTGAATTCGATGGCCATAACACAAACGTTCATGTCTGCGGACGAAGGGGAAGACATATGGTACGTACGTTCCATTTTAACCTCTAAGAAAGAAAAACATCCGACGCCTTCAGGCGATTACATCGAATCAGACTTGCTCATAAGTCACAAAGCAGGCATCCCCTTCCTGGCGCATGATCGAATGTGTTATTTACACGATACATAGGTGTAATCTGCGCTTATAAAATAATATAATATCGCTGTGCAGATCGCTATACACTGAGTGTAAGGACGCCAGATTTGAACTTCTTTTACCACATTATTTGGTTGGTTGTTTCAACAACAAGTGTCGCGTTGCTTCGTGATATCATTACTCAGAACTGCGCTTCTTTTCTCTTTTGTTCATCCCATTTGCTTTCTCTAAACCTACTGCAGGCGTATCATAGTTCTATTATCCTCCAAACTTAATCAGGTAAGAAATTCGGATGCTTCCCGCCACGCCCCTTGTCACACTCACCGCAGTTACGGAAACGCGTTTTTTTGCTAACCATGGTTTCTGCTGTTCACACGGTGTGCGGAACCGGTCATGGTTAGGCCGCTAACCATAGTTAGGCCGCTAACCACTATGGTTAGGCCGCTAACCATAGTGGCGGCCTCGGTTTGCGTCGTTAACCGCGTAAATGGCGGCGTGTGTGAACGGAAGATGCCCGTTGGCGTCCGAGTGCGAAAAGCGCACGAGCTGGCCCGATTCAACAACTTGAATTTTTCACGCGAAATCACGTTTTAAGAGCAACACATTAAAATAGGCAATGTCTGAGCGCCCTCCGACGGCGCTTTTATACAGTCTTAATGCAGGACATTCGAATCCTCAACAAGTGATGCAGGACAGCGAGCAGGTGCGGCGTCAGCCCGTCGAGTGTTCAGCACGCGCTGGCTCTCCCATCACGCAGATGATGGGCAGTCCTTGAACTGGTGGAGAGAGTGCAACGGTGAAAAGAGAGCCCGTCTCCACGAGACTCCATGCTAGGCCTCGCAGCGCCGCCACGCCAAAGAGCGAGCGCCGGCGTTAAGCGACCCCCTACCATCCCGACACCCTCGGTCGAGGAGGACGGTGGCCCCCGTGACCAGAATATTTAGGCAGGCGTCGCGCCGATGGCTGCGCTGGGGTCCGGGGTTAATGAGTCGGCATGCAGTCGATATCCTGGGTGCGCACGTGTTGCGGAGGAACTTCGATGCGAAAGGGTTGGCCGCGGGAACCACGACACAGTTTTGAACCGTTCTCCAAGAAACAGCATTCGGATGGGAGCGATACATCTATGCCGTCATGAACACAAACAACAAACGCAAGCACTCATGCAAAGCGGACAGATATTTTTTTCTGAAAATAAAGTAATTGATTGAAGTAAATTATGCGGAGCCCATTATGCCTCTATCTGCATGAAGAGTAGCTTTAGCTACCGTGAATGCTTGTGCTCATAATTTTTTATAAAGCAAGATGGCAGTGTACAGCCGTTGTCATTGCTTATTTGGCAGAGCACCGCACACCGCATGCAAATGCCCTGTGTTCGTTCCCCTTCGAGGAAGCGTTGTGTTTTCTTTTACTTGTGCTCGTGCACAATTTACCCTTCGATATTACGAGGCTCTTGCGCTTCCCGCTGCGCCAACGAAAGTCTGCAAGAAATGTCAGGCCTGAACTGCTACGGGCATCTTCGCGTGGATCGCTAGCAACGAGCCTCTGGCATTTCGAACTGAAGTGCAAGTGCCGACTTCTCCACCTCTGTATCAAAAGACGCGAAAGGAGGATTCACAGGAACGCGCTGGTGCACGGGCGGAAAGAATTCTGTGAATATTTACCCGGTCAGCCTCAGTGACCGGCAGCGGTTAAAGTCTGGCTTCACCGAAGGGACCTATGTCTCTACAGATTCGAGCACTTGTGGAGAGAGAAAAAAAAAGGGGAGAGAAAGAAAGCGGCTCGCGACCTGCTTTGCGTATCGGTTTATACTAACGCGAGAAATCATTTTTAAAGGTCGTTGTTTGCTCACTTAATGTCACAGACCTGAAAAAAACGATCCCCACGCTCTGCTAGTGTGCTCGTTGTTGTTTAGCCTTGGAGCTGAGCGACCAGCTCTGGACTGACTCGTGGTTCGAAGGTCACGGGTTTTCCTTTTTCTTCCACCTTTTGTGTAGTGCTCCCAACTTTGCATTTTTCTCCGTCTCGGGTTTTAGAAAACATGTTGCTGATTCATGCTAAAATTCACAGCGAAATTTTCGAAGCGAGATAGAAGGAATGTTTTCACTACCTCTGACATGAAGAAGAATAAAAAACATGATTGCATGATTCTGAGTCATGTGCAGTCCCTACATTCTAGCACGGAGGCTCTAGATCCCTTTCTAATATTGGTGGGGGGTCTGAGGCTCCTCTAGACCCCGCTAACTTTAAGCGCTTGTGAACGGGCGGAAAAGTGCCTTGAGCCGCGGAGAAGCGATACCGCGCAAAGCGTTGCGGGCTAGAAAGAAGGTTTTGGGGTGCACACCAACGGCGCCTTCGCGAGTGCAACGAAGCGATAGCTTTTCTGTCAGATTTGTCGGAGGTGCTATGACGCTGAGATATCCCTGAACGCATCATCAAAGTTTTCCGATCATCACCGACATGCAAGAATGAAGTGCATCTCAAAATTGCCTGGACATTTTAACGTGCCTAATACGTAACACGTGGCAAATGTCTGCAACGGTTCGCTCTAAAGGCCTCTATTATAAGGCCTTCACCCTAAGGGCCCTTGTGTAAAGACCTGTGTAAAGGCCTTCACCTGTGTGAAGGCCTGCCAGGTGTGCACACCTGGCAGGTTACTCACAACCAGGTGGGCAGGTGGGCCGCTTGCCACAAAGCAGACTTCACGGGCGTATACGTACGTATGCCCGAATTCAGAAAATGCTCCTAGTGCTACTGGACTAGAAGTAGATGAGGTGCACGATTAACAATGCCGGTCGCGAATAAAAAGGGTCCAAGGTTCTTGGTGGGAACAGCCGAAATAATAAAACGCAGACACAGAAAGGAACACATAGAACGTAGACGAAGCTGCTTCGTCTACGTTCTATGTGTTCCTTTCTGTGTCTGCGTTTTATTATTTCGGCTGTTCCCACCAAGAAGTATGAACCAACTAGCTCAGTTTTCTACTCTTTTAAGGTCCAAGGTTGGCCGCCATCTCTGCCTTAGCCAGTCACAGCAGTCATTTATCGAACCATGGCCAATGTACGGGCCAGTCACTGACAGGTGTTGCTTACGATGAATGGGAGCGAGAAGGACAGTCGACGCCATCCATACCTCTGAGCAATTTTTTTTTTTTTTCAATTTTGTTGCAAAACAGCCATGGAGGTCGAACTTGAACCCAGCCGCTCCCTTCATTGCACTGTCTCGTTAATTTTATTTTGAACTTCTAGCATCGGAGTCGTAATAGCCCGCTTATTCAGCCCTCCGTCCCAGCATCGGTCACTCGCTGCCCGCAGCGGCCACAGCAGGAAAGCGGCGGAAAGATAGCGCTCGCACGCCACCGCTCTCCTGCTGCGGTCGGTTTCCACCGACGTTGACAGCGTTCGCGTCGAGAAGAGGGCTCGAAGCCGGCAGCTGCTTGGTGCGCACTACAGGCTTGCTACAGGCGCAACGACATCGAACGGGCACGTCCGAGCAGGACGCGCTGCGCGCAGGCACCGGATGTCGTGACGAACCCTATCTCGACGACTCGAGCAACCGCCTCCCCCCAAACCCCCTGCCACTCTTTTGTTTTTATTTTGCGGCGCTGCTGCTCTGGCTGCTGCTTTCCTTTGGCCCTCTTTCCAGAACCCGTTCCGTCAACAGTCGGCCAACTTCGCGCCTTTTTTCGAGGGCGCTTTCTAATCACCTCAACGGGCATCCTTCAAACGAACTCTTCTGAATTCCTTTTCGTTGTTTTCCTGCGCCTGCTGGGCGCGTGAAACTTTCGCGGCGGCCCTTTTTTCTTTCTCCGGCCGCCGCTGTTTTTCGCCCAGCGTGAAGTCGACGAGTCGCGCAATGTCGCGGATTACGAAACACTTCGAAATGAACGGGCGCGGGCGAAAAACGTCCCGACGGCAAGCGCGGCAACACGTTCACCTGGCACCTGTGACGCGTACAAAGCTAGACTAGAACGCGCCATGGGCGCTGTAAGTATTTTTAAAAGCCTAGTGCTACCCTGAAATAGGGCTACCTTCATGATGCTCCCTTCAAATAGCTTCCTTCAAATAAACTGCAAGCTAGAAGTCGCTACCTTATCCCCCTGCATCGTTTCTTTTTTTTCTTTTGACGTATTATGCAAGTAGCCGGGTCTACATACCATGCACTCGGACGCTGCTTAATTGGTACTTCTCCAAACGTCTTTTCAAAAGTTGGGATTTGTTGTCCAAGCCGATAATTTTGTGATGACCTCAATAACTTTTCTTTACGGTTCCGAATCAGGCAGGCGCACCATCACCGATGTCCTGCTTCTTTTGTTGAGCTGTGGCCGCGTTTTGAGCATGCGAGCTTCATTTTTTCGAACGGGCGTGATTGTGCGCGCTAGTGATGATGGCTTACGGGCTCCGTATCTGTCTCGTCGAAATCGTAGGACATCGAAGTTGCAGCGATACTTTCACTCGGGATACGGCGTATACGACGTAACAGAAAAGTTAGCGTTATGTAATGCTTAGTTTTTCCTTCTTTCTCCCTAAGTGAGTGACGGAAATGAAAATGCCCTTTTTAGAGAGAGACCTGCGGACATTCGCATCCTTACAAAACGCTCCAAATTCACCAGCAGGATGTGCTTAAATATTTAAAACAGAGACTTAGATACCACCTAAACTCCACCAATGGCACCCCGCACTTTACAAACCAGAGTGAAGAAATAGCTACGGCGTTTCACATGGTATGGGCATGCCAATCCAATACCGCTATTGACAGGCTTCCTAATCCTAATTTGGAGCAATGGAAGGCCATTCTGCACTGCGAGGGCCCCAATCAGCAGCGAGGACTGATTCTCAGGGTCGGTCGGTCGGTCGGTCGGTCGGTCGGTCGGTCGGTCGGTCGGTCGGTCGGTCGGTCGGTCGGTCGGTCGGTCGGTCGGTCGGTCGGTCGGTCGGTCGGTCGGTCGGTCGGTCGGTCGGTCGGTCGGTCGGTCGGTCGGTCGGTCGGTCGGTCGGTCGGTCGGTCGGTCGGTCGGTCGGTCGGTCGGTCGGTCGGTCGGTCGGTCGGTCGGTCGGTCGGTCGGTCGGTCGGTCGGTCGGTCGGTCGGTCGGTCGGTCGGTCGGTCGGTCGGTCGGTCGGTCGGTCGGTCGGTCGGTCGGTCGGTCGGTCGGTCGGTCGGTCGGTCGGTCGGTCGGTCGGTCGGTCGGTCGGTCGGTCGGTCGGTCGGTCGGTCGGTCGGTCGGTCGGTCGGTCGGTCGGTCGGTCGGTCGGTCGGTCGGTCGGTCGGTCGGTCGGTCGGTCGGTCGGTCGGTCGGTCGGTCGGTCGGTCGGTCGGTCGGTCGGTCGGTCGGTCGGTCGGTCGGTCGGTCGGTCGGTCGGTCGGTCGGTCGGTCGGTCGGTCGGTCGGTCGGTCGGTCGGTCGGTCGGTCGGTCGGTCGGTCGGTCGGTCGGTCGGTCGGTCGGTCGGTCGGTCGGTCGGTCGGTCGGTCGGTCGGTCGGTCGGTCGGTCGGTCGGTCGGTCGGTCGGTCGGTCGGTCGGTCGGTCGGTCGGTCGGTCGGTCGGTCGGTCGGTCGGTCGGTCGGTCGGTCGGTCGGTCGGTCGGTCGGTCGGTCGGTCGGTCGGTCGGTCGGTCGGTCGGTCGGTCGGTCGGTCGGTCGGTCGGTCGGTCGGTCGGTCGGTCGGTCGGTCGGTCGGTCGGTCGGTCGGTCGGTCGGTCGGTCGGTCGGTCGGTCGGTCGGTCGGTCGGTCGGTCGGTCGGTCGGTCGGTCGGTCGGTCGGTCGGTCGGTCGGTCGGTCGGTCGGTCGGTCGGTCGGTCGGTCGGTCGGTCGGTCGGTCGGTCGGTCGGTCGGTCGGTCGGTCGGTCGGTCGGTCGGTCGGTCGGTCGGTCGGTCGGTCGGTCGGTCGGTCGGTCGGTCGGTCGGTCGGTCGGTCGGTCGGTCGGTCGGTCGGTCGGTCGGTCGGTCGGTCGGTCGGTCGGTCGGTCGGTCGGTCGGTCGGTCGGTCGGTCGGTCGGTCGGTCGGTCGGTCGGTCGGTCGGTCGGTCGGTCGGTCGGTCGGTGGCGCTGTCAACTACCGCGAGGCGGTTCCTCGGGGAACCAGCTACGCGAGTGCAGCTGAGCCCCTGCGGGAGCAGATCGCGGTAGCGAATCACGGATCGCGCTATGCTAAATCTCTCTAATGGCATCAGCTTGGTTTTGTTTGTCTATCTGCTTTTCTAGTCGCAAACTTGCCCGTGACAAGTTACTTATGAGAGAGAGAGAGGAGCGCAGTGGCGCTGGACACAAAGCCCTGTGTCCCAGGAAAGCTACTTGCACCCCCCCCCCCCCCCCTCGAAGACACGGGGAAGCGTGATAAACGACTCGTGCCTCAGTCGATGCGACACGCTGCGCTGCTATGCCCGCAGTTTCTCACGCGAGCAGCGTAGCGCAGGAGGAAGAAGAAATATCTGCTTGGGCTGTGGTAGCTTTGCATCGCTCGAAGATTGGCGACACCTCGCATAAATCATGGGGTTCAGCGAAAAGAACAAAACGAAGAAGGAAAGAGGGCTAACCTGAGATGCGAAAGTGAAAGATAGAAAAATTAAAAGCCAGTGCTTGAGTGAGAAACATGCGGCCTCGTAAGATTCTTTAAATTAAAGCCTGTGTGGACCTGTAGTGCCTGGATTTTTGCTGAAATGAAATAAAATCCAGTGAAAACGAAGTCATAAACTAAATAAGGAACTATGCGCAAGCGGACGAGATCGCCATTTTCTCTCCAAGCAGCTTTCTGACGGTGCCTGAAGCATATGCTCGCGGTAAACACCGCGGTGCAAACGCTGATTATTCCTCAGACGTTCTGCAATGAATAAATATTTGCAGCAACCCCGTGTCTGGAGGAGTACTGTCTGCAAGCGCGATGTAAAATGGCTTCCTTGGACATATGTCTCATGATCTGAAGCTGCAGTAAGCCAGTGTACCAATTCCTATCGATGGAACGCGTGTATGTTGGACTACTTGGTTCGCCACTCAAGGGTGCTTCTTGCGAGCGTCTCAGGGGCCTTTGCGGAAGTTTTCGTCCATATCGTTTGGTAAGATCAATGTTGACAATAGCGGTGCTTCCTAGCATGATTGTGCGCCTTTGAGCGAGTGAAGTCAGGCTTCAAAGGCGTCTGCGTGTTAGTGCAGGCAGTTACTGAAAAGATGCGAGGAAGTCAAAAGGACGCCGAATATTCATGCCAACAGTGTGAGCCCTTCTGCGGTCCACGCCTAACACTGAAGAGTGACAACAGGGGGCCTCAGGACGGGCACTCGCAGTCCAAGCATACGGCCGTGGTTCTATGTTACGAGTGTGCAAAATACACGCCCCGCAGCGTTCCGGCCTTTGAAGCATCCAAAACAGCCGTCGTCACGCGGGACCCCTTGGGCTTCCTCTTAGTTCCGCGACCGTACATCAGGCATCGTTCTTGCTCCAGTGGCAGGGTCACCCAAATCACTCTACGTTCGCCGATCGGCTTTTCTCCGAATCCCGCTATTGCGCGCGCGGTCCTCCGCGGGTAGAATATATCGAAACGGTGCCGCCACAGAGGGGGGCAGTTACCGCTCCTCTAAGACAGTGACCTCGGCCCCCGGGTACAACAACCTCGGCAATCCCCCCACCCTCGTCGGGGCTCCACCGGTGTTACCTGCACGCATGCGGTGCAGGGCCGACCCCACGCCAGCAGCACGGCATGGCGGCTGCTCGCGCTCGCGTTGTTGGTCACTGGGAGGCGTTCTGCGGCTGCCAGGTGGGAATTTAAAGCACATCAGCCCGGTCCCGGAAAAGGAGGCGCTCGGGCGGGCTGCCGTGCGCGTGGGAAGATACAGGGCGTGCTCTCTCCGTCGTCGTGAGGCGAATGTGTTCTGGGAGGGAAATCAATTCGTCGCTCCCCGGAGTTCGTCGATATTTTCATATTTCCACAAAGCGGATGGAGAATGCCAGGCTACGGTTGTAAACGGCAGTTAGGTGTTCATTGTTATCACGCGGTAGAAGAACGGCTACGCGTGCAACAATTAACAAATAAGCAGCATTTCACTAGATTACTCCAAGCTTGGACACATTTCTATTGTAGATTCAGAACAGGATGATATAAAAACAGCGCGACACGCTCTTTTTATCCAAAGAGCCGACGCTCTAGCCCCACTTTGTTTAAGAGGGACAGAGCATTTTGAGTCGCCCTCCGAAATGATTGTCATCCTTTATTGCAGAGCCGTTCTCCAAGCTGGCTCCGCTCTCTAACAGTGGATGTTCGCGTTCGTTGACCTCAGAACCTGTTTTTGCTTGGCGTTATGCAAATAGTCATCTCATATATCCATATATCAGTGCAGCTTGTGACGGTGAGATGACTTGCACTGAACTCTTTGCAGTTTGAATTTCTGCGCAGCTCAGAATACGCATTGTTCGCATTTTTTTTTTTTTTTCAAAATTTGGCTGGTATGAAAGGCTTGAACATTCCTCGCGCCATTCTACAGGAGGGAGTCCATATGCACATAGCGGCATGCAGCGCGCGGGAGCGCATCCGGCGTCCGAACCATTCCGGTGCGCGTGCGCTCACGCTTCTCGGGTTCATCGGATGCGCCCGCGGACGCTCCCACGGCGGTGTCGGCTGTCGGCCACGACTGAACAGTGCAGCTGTTCGGATACACGCCGTCGTGTTTTCATAGCTATTTGTTTTCATTCCAGACTTATTTTCTTTCGCCGTACGGGATGCGCACACGTATCTCTGCACTCTGACTCAGTTACTTCCTGTAGGTGTAACGTTTGCAGGTTCGTTCACGGGTCGAGGCAGGCTGAGCAGACGAAAGCGCGCTATACTGACGCGTGATGAGAGGACGAAAGAGAAATGGCACATAAGTGGGGAAGGTTGCGTTGTGGACGAACTACAAAACATGCGGACTATTAAACGTGGTTGCTTTGTTTGTGTTTCTTCCCCTATACGTCCATACGGATGCTGCAGCGTACGAAGAAATCCCTAATTCCGATAGTCAGTCGATAGTTCGCGCGCGACATGCAATCTGTCTCGCTTCCGTCTAATTTTCCTATTCGTATTGTTCTTGCGCATCAATGCGGTTCGGCTTCGCCCAAGACTGGACATCCGCATTTGGAAGTTTACGAAACAAAATACGAGCGAGAGAAGTTAATTTAATCTCCGTATTTTCGCACAGCCTGGAGTAGATATATGCAGACTAAACCTGGATGTGCGACTCACACAGTGCACCATCGCACCACAAGCATTGCACCTTGGATGACAATATTTTTTCTTCCGCCTAATTGCCGTTTCGCAAATATTTGACAGCGGATGTTCACAACCAACTAGCTCCTATTGAAGCTCTGCTAGCGAGACATCTCTGTAGGCAGTTAAGAACAAGCAGCACCACACTTTTCATGGCTTCAGGCACTAATCGTGAGATGTTAGCGGTCTAGAGTGGCTGCCCATTCGTATACTATATCGTCGGATACAATTCAAGTACGAAGCGGCAAGTGCCCCTCAAAGGGGGCCCCCTCCAGCCAGTAGTGTGGACTGATTCTCATGACGTCGTGTTGACCTCCTTTCACCATCTACCGTGGAATTACAGGGGGCAGAGATGAAAGGGGATTGATTAACCACGGCTTAATCGAATTAACCGCAGTGTCTTGAAAACCGGTCGACGCCATTGGAAGCTCTCCTTTGGGGGGTATGTGCAGCTTCGTACTTGACTTGTAGCCCACTATAACATATTCATTTCTTTATTTTTCCGGTACTCGGCTATACGTACAGCCAAAGTGTTCCGAGGAGGCAGAATCAATGGATACATGACGCTTGTCGCTTAGGTAGCGGCGCAACCGGCTGCGGTTGCTCAGTTGCTGTGGCGTTCGGCTGCTGATCCCAAAGTTTCAGGATCGAATCCCGGCCGTGGCTGCCGCGTTTGGATGGAGGCAAAATACAAAAATGCCCCTGTTCTGTTCGATTTCAGCATATGTTAAAGATCCCCAAGTGATGTAAACTGATCTAGAGCCCTCCACTACGGCAACCCTATGGTTAACGTCACTTCGGGACGTTAACCATAACATACTAAATTGACCTCGCTGTGTTCCTTCTAGCTAGACCTAAGCGCGATGCTAATGAATTCAACAAGTCATAGTTGTATAGCGCAGCGAAGGAGTACAGGCGCTCAAATCTGAGGTTATCTCACGCGTCTGCTGAGTTTTCTGTGCTCCACCGGCTTATGACGGAGCAAACTTGCTAAAATGTCAAGACAAGCGCAGGTTAACCGAGCCAGGGCTTAATCTTGACCCCTCCTCAAGTTCGCTCCTTCATGAAATGAAATGAAATGAAATCTTTATTTGCCATCAAATACAGATGGGGGGATTGTAGAAAAAAAGCTGTCCTTGGACAGCTTGACGGGTCCACAATCCCTTATTTTGGCATTGTGGCGGCATCACGTGACATATTCTTGATATGCAAACATATACATACATTTTTAATATGATACAGACTTAGTACTCGTAAACGAAAACAACAGAAAACAACAAAAAGACTGAAAGAATGAAGAGAGAAAGAGGCGCTGGAACACGAAAAAGTCATCGGTTGCGACAGCTAACTGTTTGGGCGCCTGTACTTTTTTGTGACACCAAGAGTGTTGAAACAAGACCGTGCCTATTGGTCGAAACCGGAATGATGATCTTTATTTGCGAGACCGCCTGCACTCCTTTCTTACCGACGGCTAATGGGCTCGCCCTTCCGATTTCCACCTCTTCCGTGCACGCGCACGAGGCGGCGGCAGAAGGCGAACGGTCGAGGGGCGCCGAGTGTGTGCCGCGGACGGGCAAATCCCGGCCGGTGGCGCAATCTCAACCGCCGCCAGATGTTTCCCTGCTTCGAAGTGGGTCCACGGGGCGACCTCCCTCCCCCCCACCATTCCTCCTCTTTACTTTCCCCCGACGGTCACCGCTTGCCGACGCCCGTACCTCTCCTCTTCTCCCACCTGATCTCCTTCTCTCCCATGCTATAGACGAAGGGGCAGCGGGTCGGAATTGTTTCCCAGCCCCGCGCGCTCACGCAATCTCGTCGATCGCCTTATTACCGCAACCAGTGGGGGACGGGAAACCGGCCAGGATGGATGGAAATGCACCCGCGCTTTCAGAAAGCCTTTGATTTTCCGTCTCATGGATGCAGGCGGAGACCGGTCTGCTTGCGCACTGTCGAAGCGTTTGCCTACTATTTCGCATATATTATTGCTTTTCTATGCCATATGATTTTTCGTGACATTCAGTACAGTACGTGTACTGTATGTATGTACTGTATGTTAGTGCGTGTGTTAGTGCGTGTGTTAGTGTGTGTGTGTGTGTGTGTGTGTGTGTGTGTGTGTGTGTGTGTGTGCGTGTGTGTGTGTGTGTGTGTGCGTGCGTGCGTGCGTGCGTGTGTTCTCGCAGATGGTGCAGAAAATACAGCGATGGCAAAATAGGGTGTCGTCATCAAGCGAGCGAATGACGCACACAGCAAGCCGAGCACCACCACTTCAGACAATCCTATACATACAGTTTTTTTATATATACTCACCACTAGCCGACCTCCATGTGGCGCCAGTTTTCCCGACATTCGCACCAAAATTGTAACGCGACCGTTTGTCGTACAGCGTTCTGGGTGGTGTCATACTCGTTGCATATAGCTTACATGTGCTAGTCAAGTTGGAGGATAGCTTGCAACAAGGTTTCGAACCGACGACACACGATACACCTTCAATTGTGTGCCTTCCCAGACTTTCGTATCAAAACTGTGATGCAATCGTTTGTCGTACAACGTTTCGGGTGGTGTCATACGCGCGTGTATGTGTGTCGCCATGCAGCGAGAGGGTCCGAAAGTTTTCGAACCAATACGTAAACACATAAACCCGTAGAAAAGAACTTTAATGCAAGGACAAACATTACGCTTGAACTATGCACCCAGGGACAGTAATGCCTCTTACGAGTTTAGCCTCTTACGCGATCCGTCTTTTGTTGTCTTGACATTCTTGTCACTACATGTGTGGTCGTCATTTTTGGTAAGGCCTGAAACGGCCTTTAATGAGGCATCCAGACAGTGCTGCGTGCATTGTGGACCTCGGTGACCGCCGTTCTGCGCTGTAGTGATGTCGTCGCTGTACAGCACCCATATCTGAATCTGCCATCGACCCGATGTGGACTTTAACGGTTTATTTAAACATATATGTTTCAAAGCCATATGACCATTCGCACTTTGAAGAAAAACACCACTTAGGCGAAATGATTTCTTCACCAATGTTTCATTTTTCTTTAACTTATGTATGTCTATTGGCTAAGTGCTGACAATGCTAACACTGTAGGCTACATTGCCTGCATCGCAGTTGTGAAAAATGCAATGAAAATTCCATATAACATTGCACGGTAACCTAAGCGAATTCTCACGGTCTGCTTAAACCCTTTGCTTGCTCGCAAGCCGGACCAGTTTGTAGAGATTTTCCGTTACAGGCACGATGCGAAATGTAGATTATGACTGCAAAGTACGAAGTAGGGGCAACGTAGACAAGGCGATTGTAAAGGCGAAATGAGTCTGTTAAAAGCTTTCAATGCGAGGACCTTAGCGAACCTGTCAGATTATGCAGGCACCACTCCACCCTCAATCTCTGGACTGGTTGCTGCGTTATGTTATTATCTGCATTATATGCTGCATTGTGTTCATTCCGTTCGCTCTATAGTCGGATACAATAAGCCAATGGCATCGACCTATTGTCATTACATCGCGTTTAATCCGGTTAACCGGTGTTAATCCCCTTTGAACCTTGCATACCCATGCAACGTAATGCTTGCAGGTGCAAACGAATTAACCGCGACGTCATGGCAATCGGGCGACGTCATTGTCTACGAGGCCTTTTTTGAGGGGTACTTGCCGATTCGTTCTTTAGTTGTATCCGGCTGTAGGACGTCCATATGATAGTTCATTTCGGAGAAGCTCGTGCCATCGCGCAAGAGGCAAAAACTAAGTTCACACTTCTTCTCACTCTGCATGAATACAGGGCCGGGCGAGCAGCAGGCGTCGCGGTTCGGGTGAGCGGTCGCGTGGCGGCCGCTCGGCCGGAAGCCCCTTCGCCGCCTTCTCGGCCTCTGCTATGGCCGCTTCCCGGCGGGCCGTACCCGCGAGGAGCCGCTGCACGCAGACTGACCCTCTGGTGTGCTGCTGCGCGTCGTATCCGCCGGCCAGCGCCAACGGCGATTGCTCCTGGCTCCTGGAGGGACCTCTGAGGCCGTCCGCGCCGCCGCTGCCCCCAGCAACCTCTGCGGACCTGTCGCTTCTGCGGCTTGCCGAGCCACCCGACGTACGACTGGTGGTTGGGCCCGAGAGGGGCGACACGCGCTCCTTCCAGGTGCACGCCGCCGTCCTCAAGCACAGCGCCGTGCTCGAAGACCTGCTTGGACGGAGCACTCGCGAATGCGATGACCGAGCAGTGTGCGACGGCCCACAGAACGATTCCTCGTTGGTACGGCAGGCGACCAGGACTCTCCGCGTCATCTGGGATGACCCAGGCGTCTTCGAGAAGATGATCCTGTGAGTAGAGCATTTTTTTGTGCCTTTTCGCCTTCGCTCTAGTTTCTTCCAGAAACCTCACACGTTCTTATATGGAACATGTCCCTCGTTGCTACTCTTGTAGATGTCAGAGACGTGTCTAACGAGCTCAAAGTGCGGACATTGTTCTTGATTTTGCAATGCACGCTGCACGCGCGGCACCTTCAGTTATGAGCCTGCGCTGATCCTTCTCTTTAAACTTTTTTGTGTGCACAGCACATGATGTGTGGCGTCCAGGCCGAACTACGCTTAGAGGGTGTGCGGCGAGGCATTCAGCATCAGCCGGCTGCTATCACGCCATACAGCCGCTGTCACAGCATTCATCTGGGTGCAAGGCGTAATTAAACGCAAATGCATGAAGTGCGAGCTTGGCTCAAAATCTACAGGACAGCGTCAGCGAGTGTACACCTGTCTTTTCACGCGTTTGAGCGGCTAGGCTTTCAGCCGTAGCGGCTGTCTATTTTGCTTTCCAGCGTGGCCTTCTTCAGAGCATCGATCCACATCTTCACTCGCCCTGGAAAAGACCGGTGCGTGCTACCACAGGGATCGAGTACAAACTTCGTAAAAATTATGCAGACAAATCGGTCTTCTTCTAAGCCGTGCGCTGGGGCTCTGTAATCCTTGGAACTCATGAGCTTCAGAGAGGTGAGGACGAGAGTTCCTATCGCTTTCAAGAACACTGGAGACACAAAACGAGTCACTCTGAAGATAGGCGAGGTTGCGGTCGCGAGCGTGAATCGACGGACACGCGCGATCTGTTCCTTCAGTTGCTGACGGACTCGGTTCCTCTGCTCAGCTCCCTGTACGGCCGCGACGTGCCCCTGGAGGACGTGTCCTCGGCCTTGGAGCTGCTGCGGGTCTCGTACGCGTTCGCCGTACCGGGCCTCATGAGCGTGTGCCTGCGCTACGTGGGCGACCACGTGGACAGGGAGTCAGCGCTCTCGACGCTCACGCGGCTCTGCGAGGTGTCCGGCGGCGGAGCGGCCGTGGACCTGCAGCAGAACCTGCTGAACGAGACACGCGCCCGCTGCCTGGACATGGTGGACCAGCACGCCGAGCGGCTGCTCGCCGCCGCCGACTTCGAGCGCCTGCCTCGCGAGCTGGTCGCCCTAGTGCTGGCCCGAGACACCCTGTGGCTCAGGTGCGGGAACTTAAGTTCGCGAGCGACCGCACCCGCTGTAGTGTCTCCTAAAGGGTCGGACCCTGGGACACCAGGTCGCGCGATTGAAATCGATGTACGTGCTTTCCACCGTTGGGGCTTTTACTTTAATGGCCGAAGAAGAGAGAACTAAATTTACTATTCACCTCCTCCCCTCTTGTCTGATGACGTCGTATATGCAGTGAAGAGTGAAGGGGACGTCGTACGGAGAAGGAAGAAGGTAAATAATAGTCAGCGGGAGACGGGTCTGCATAATCCCTCAGTTGCACCTTGCTGGTCAAGCAGAGGTGTCGGTCTAATATGGACTAGCGCTTCCGCGTGTGTTATCTGTGCGGATCCATGGCCTGTATCTATTCGGTCTCGGAATGTCTCGGTGCCGGCCAGAAAAGGCTCATGCTTTGTGAAGTGCATGAAGTCCACTCGATTCGATAAAGTATAACTTAAACTTGCCCCAACAGTTTCTCTTGCAGGATGAAGCAAAAATAACGGGGACTGCTTAATTTAAAATGTGTTTGGACGGTATTCACTCGGCTGACAATCTGGTTCGGCCACCGGGCTCCGTCGTAGCTGATTGCCTGAAGGGTGCAGCGTACATGCGTCAAACGCGAAACCTTCTTTGTTGTTCCGCGCAACAAGCACGAATTTTGCTCGAAATGAGTTCGATTGAGGACGAAGAAGAATGCTTTGGTGAAGACAAGGTTGTTCAAAGAGGGTGACTTGTGACTGTAGTCTTAGCTGGTAAATCGGGCGAATTTCCCGCGCATCCGACAAGAAAGAAGAAATAGACAAATGGCGAGCTATTTTTCTCAATAATCCAGGCCTGCTGTTATGCACCGTTTCGTTTGGTTTTGGTTTTATGAGGTTTAACGTCCCAAAGCGACTCAGGTGATGAGGGACGCCGTAGTGGAGGGTTCCGGAGAATTTCAACCACTTGGGGCTCTTTGTTTCTATGAACGGGCTGGCTGGACGCACGCCAAAATGTTCAAACTAAGGAAGGACGATAGACCACTTGGGCCGAGCGCTATGGTTATCGCCATTCTAGCTGCACTCCCTTGTGGCACGCTTGACTGTCCTAATGTGAGAGATCCCCAAGCTACGGAATAGACGCGCCAGTGCCGTCTTTATTTATTTTTGGGTATTTCTTAGGATGTAGGATTTTGGAACTGCTTGATATGCTTGAATGTAATGAGTTAAAGTCCACGTGTCGCCGACCTCCGTACGCAGGTCCGAAATGTCAGCGGCAGAGGGCGCGGACCGCTGGGCGGCCGCCGAGTGCCGTCGCCGGGGCGAGGCCCCCTGTGCTGCGCTGAAACGGCGAGCTCTGGGTGACGTCGCCTACCTGGTGCGTCACTTCCGTCTCGACCGCGACCAGTTCCGGCGCGCGCCCGCCCTGTTGGACGACAGTGAGGCGGCGCTTGTGCTGGATTTCATGGAGGGCCGCATTGGAGAGGAGCAGCTGACGCCGGCGCTCAGGACCAACCTCACGCTGAGGCAGCGACCCTCGTTGCCTTCGCCGCTGCCCTTGCCACCTTCGTCGTCTCCGGTCGACACTGAACAGAGCACTCCGGCCAACGGCCGACTCAGGAGCCAGACCATGGCGAGGACCCGCAAGTCCACCTCAGCCAAAGTACGCAAGTGCGCCGCGGAGGTGTTCTGGACGGTTGTGTCCATTCTAGACTGAGAAACTCTATGCGTCTCTCCCGTGGACTTCTGCGTTCTCGTTTCCGTGTGTTCGCACAAAACAAATGCCTGCTGTGCAGGAGGTTGTATTACGGTGCTGCTTGCTTTGCATCAGGGCCACTGGCCTTCTCCTGTGAATTTTTGTGGTGATTTCTAGGCCGGGTGAAATCGCATATTTCGAGCTTGCTGCGAAACTGCTGTTAGTATAGTTTAAACTATTGTCAGTATAGTTTATCTGTGCGTAGAAAGCACATTTCCGTCAGACGATTACGCCACGGCTACCTAAGTAAGCAAAATCTGCCGCAGGACACAATAGTAACTTCATGCGGCATCGAAGCTGAGCATAGAGACGGGACCTGGTGCTTTAAACGCAAGAAAATATACGAGTTTAGTTAGCATTTGAATCAGTTATAATGAGCTATCAATGAGCCTTATGACTCCTGGGCTATCGCCTGTAATTTATTCTCGCTTATCGCTGCCCTCAGACGCTAAGCGCTGTTGCTAGCTTGCATTGAACTGCTTAGCGACGCTGTATCGAAAGAGAAAGACAACAGATCCAGTCTGCTACTACTACTGCTAGAAGTGGAAAGGGCATTAAATAGTTTTAGTGGAGCCAAAGAAACTAGTTCCTTCTCCAAAATCAGTGAAGGGCTGCTGTACCAGCAAGCACAGCTTCCATGTTGTCTGCTAGTTTTACACGTGCATCATTTCCATGCTTCCGTGCATACTTTGTACTTAAACGGCAAGAACTAAATGTACGGGCTCAGTGTTTATGCTGTTTTATTTTCTTTAACATTAACATGCTAGATATACCTTTGTGGCCAATTGGTACTTGCCTTAACAGTAAAGTTGATTTTGTTTGCAGAAATGACGTTTTAAAAGGAGAGCGCACGATCGCAGGTTTGTAGGCCCCACGCAATGTTCAGCACCCTCATTTGCAGTCGTCCGCGGCCATACGAAATCTGTATATTTCGCTGCGTAAATGATCGTTGCAATGGATGTTTCTCACTGTTTTGGAAACGAAAATCGGCACAATGCAAAAATTTGATTTGCGTTCGGACTGTCCATGGTTGACGAAGCAGTTATGTGCATTTTATGGGTCAATTCTTACTCAATGTTAGACATGTATTTTCGAGAAAAAAACCTGAGAGCGAGCAGCGGAGGTTGTGTCACATCTACAGAACAGCCGAGCAGACGACGCTGCAACTTTCAAGCGCATGCGCACGATCTCGTCCGTTTCACCATTACGGTCCTTCATGGGACAGAGGGCAGCATTTTCAAGCACGGGGGAAAGAAGAACAAAAAAGATGGGCGCGGCAAGCGTAGAACGTCACCCCTTTTCGTACGCATTTGTTAGGTACCAGGGCACCATTGGCTCAAGCAACTCGTAGTTGACAGTGTTTTGCCTAAGCCCCCTGCCCGTTACTGCGAGAAGGGTGTGCTAGACTTAGACTTGTCGTTCTCGCTTGTGCTTGGAAGATTTACGATGCAGTATGAAGCACTGTCGCATTGCCTAGTCCAGGCAACACCTGAAATTCATGTCTTTTTCAGCAAGCACAAGCCTTGGTGATCAAAGCAGTGGTCGCGAGCATCATCACTGCCTTCTTGCCATTATAAAGTTTGTAGCAGTACCGCCAATGAGCACACATAGATAGCACGGAGCCTAACCTGTGGTGCTAATACTTTAGCGAGGGTTATTTTGTCTGCCATGATGTGGGGTGAGAGTGAAAAGCATTGGTACGCTTTTACCACTTGTGTGATTCATTGTTCTTGAGCTCCTTCGTTTTGTTTGTTTGCTGAACTATTCGTCTTTCCCTTCCGATTGTGTGCCACTCTCAGTTATTCTTTGCCCATTTCCTGTACTTACCATATGAGTTTTTAATTTTCCATCTCATTTCGAGAGAGTGTATAGAAAGAGTAAGCGATGTACTTATCTGTCCAAGCAGCAATTCATCTTTTTGATTCTCTGTTTGCTTGTTTTCCTGCCATGGATTGACTCAGTGTTTACAGCAAGGGTGTGTCAATTATTCGCCATTCTCTGTGCCACTTTTATGCTCTTATTACTTGTTGTTTGTTGAAGAGAGAGAGTCACAGAGAGGGCATGGCATATTGCTTTCGCAGATTTTTAGATTGTTTTTTTTTTTGTGCTCGCAAGTGTCCTCGAACTGTTTGAGCTGTATGTCTAATTTTAAGTTGTTTGCATTATGAGACATCTGCTAGTATGCGGTAGCGTCACTTCAAAAGGGCATTGTGTAGCTGTACCGAAGTCTTTACCAATTTGCGCCTACAGCGTTTTCAAAGTACTTGCTTCCGAAAACCACTATAGCAAGGCAAGGCAGTACTTACGTCTTTCAAAGATAGCTTACGCACATCATGCAATTGTTTACAGTCAAATATATTACGTGAGAAAATAGTCTGTGCGTGTAAACTGGTCGGAAA
Source organism: Amblyomma mixtum (assembly GCF_055824585.1). Classification (NCBI taxonomy): domain Eukaryota; kingdom Metazoa; phylum Arthropoda; class Arachnida; order Ixodida; family Ixodidae; genus Amblyomma; species Amblyomma mixtum. The sequence continues at coordinate 107,394,304 of NC_143017.1, read as the reverse complement.
ACGTATATTCAGGTGCATAACGATCCAGCCGATAATTTTACGCTGGACAAGACTAAAACGCAGTAATAAAAAAAAATAAGCGTAATTAGTAATGCTAGGTTTAGGAATTATGGCCATTTAAGTTTCATATCTTTTTTTCGTTTGACGTAAATGATGTCTTTATGAGCGCAGCAAATGCATAAGCATGTAATAATTAATTATATTCAAATTTTCTTCTTTATTTTCATATTTCAGCGTTTTCATCACTGATTATAAGTGCGCGACTTAAACTCCATTCTTTCTTTGTGCTAGATGCGTATGTTGCACGCGACGCCCATGCAACCTGAAATCTGTGAGTGTTTGCGGAGGCCGGGAACCAGTTTACTGGGTTCTTTGCGCTGTCGAGTTTCCCTTCCTTTAAAAGTCCGGTGAGAAACTCCCTTAGTGGTTCGAGCTAAGGCTAAGGCCGAGGCTAAGGCAAAGGTTAAGGCTAACGAAAGGCATCATTTCCACGAGCGATCTATTATCTAGTCATTTCATTTTCAATCAAAGAGTGCCAGAGCGTTATCCCTTGTTTTATACGACCAAAGGAAACCTCAGGAAAACAGGTGTAGATGATTTCTACTCGTATTTTTTTTTTCTTCATATATAAAGCATTTCGAGATGCTTTGGAATGTTTTGAAGTGCTTCAGCGTTGGCTTGTTGCGTTAGAGTGTTTTTATCATTGCTTTTATTGTTCTTAGCACTTCGTTGAGTTCTGATGTCTATCTTAGCTCTTCGAGGCCGTTCGTTGCGCGACGTTTTGTTGACCCTCCTTTAAAACTCGGCGCGCAGACTTGCATGCTCACAGCAGCTTTTGCTGAGCGCCAACTCGGAGTCAGGGTTTTCAGTGTTCCTACAAGCTCTGCATGTTATCCGTTGGCTGAAGACCCGCACATTGAGCGCGGAATATGGCTTCAGCACTCGGGGATTAGAAGAGCCGCTCAGATCTAGTCCTCTACAAACGTGCAGTGCGAGGAATAATGGTTGTTCTCTTTTACATTTGCATCTGTCAATTCATTATTGCGCCATATTTTATTGTACTGCCACATGTGTGGGAGATAAGTGATTGCGTAACATATTTTACGTAGATGCCAAATAGAGAAGAAAAGGGGAGAGAGAGAGAGAGAGTAGTAGTAAAAGGAAAGACAAAGAAATTGACCTATAACAAAATTAAGCTAAGCCGGTTAATTCCTAAACGCTGTCGGATATTTGTTTGAGAGTCCATTGCGCATACAGCTCAGACGTGTGATGCCAGACCCACGAAAGGTCCGTCATTTATATTATATAAAGCTTCGGCGTTATTGAGATCGACAGCGACGTTTTGCAGTGATCTATCTATTCGTCACAACGAAGAATCATTTGAATGTTTCATTTGCTTTCCCACATGCATGATGGAAGAAACCATTATTCTCGGAAAAGCCAACAGCGACACAGCTGGGTTTAAACCGCGTCCGCATGCTCCTTGACTCGGTTATATATGTGAAATAGCGTTGAAGTCAGCGCTGGGTTTAGCTTTTCTCAAAGGTGTACAGCCCACTTTACAGTTTCCAGTACAACTCCCGGTACTTAGGGATTCCTGCGGCGCTTTCGCTGCCTAGCAAGTTGTAGAGCGAGAGACAGAGAGATGCACCTTTCACGATCCACTGTTAATCAGTATTTGGAAGGCAAGTAGCGCCGCAGAGGTCTCGAAGCACATCCAGGAAACCGTTAGTGCTAGTTCAGAAGTGGTTCGCATACCCTCACCGACTGCACATGTTGCCGCCGCGGTCTATTCACGTCGTCTCGTGAGCTGCGCACATGCTTACACACCAACATTAATCTGGATGGCGTGACGATCGAGAGATCACCTTACGTTCATCACACCACCTGCCACGACGACCACGTGACACAGCTGTGATGCTCACGAAGAGCACCGTAAGCAAACCTGTTCGGGCGTGCAAGCATGCATCCATGGGAATGCATCGTGTTCCCATTCCTCTCCGACTGAACTGGAATACAAAGATTGCCAGCAAGATGGCGACAATTTTACTTCATTAGACGACATAAACTTCCAGATTTCAATTGAAATTTCGGGATTAAGCTGCGCGTAGCACTGCTTTGTACATACGTGTGGACGTCTTGTTTTCATCAAAAACGGTTCCATGTACTTACTTCCCTGTTGTGTTCTTGATGTTGTATAGATGTTGGTGGTTGACACTTATTTTTACCTTCATACTTGTGTGTTCATCCGGACTGCCCTTCTTCCTTTCGCCAACAGTTGATGAAGGACGCTGTTTATTGTTTATAGTTGTACAGGGTGAACGCCGGTGAGGAGCTTGTCGCATTTTAGCGACATTTTGATCTGCGTGCCATGATTGCCGAGCTTGTCCGGCGAATGTACTTCTTCCTACTGTCTGTATATAGACATGTACATGTTTCATTTTACCCATTTTGGCCGCTCACGCGTCTTGTGACTCCGTGCACACTCTGCTTTTTGCCCAAGCGGCGGCACAGCTGTTCCGCGTGAATAAAGGCAGCGCACGTTCTTGCGCAAAAAATTAAGGCCAGACTTTTTCACCTCTCTTCCTCCTGCCAATGTATGGCCTTCAAAGCCGATAGGGCGGACAGTTAAGCAAGTTGGCTCAATCTTCAGAATACTGCAGCAGAGATCAGACAACTGCAATGAAGGAACAAACAGACGGAGACAATTCCTGCACTGGCAACTGAAAACTTATTTGAAACTCCCGCGCTTTTATAGCTACGAATTGAAGATGATGTGCATTTCTCTTTTCATCTGTGTGAGCGTAGCGGCTGCGAAAAAGCGGGAGTTTGAAAAAAAAAAATCAATTGTTAAAGCGGCACCGTCCCCGCCTGTGTATTCTTTGCTGTTGTTTCATCTCTCCTGCAGTAGTCTGAACATCTTCAACACGGTGCATCCGGAATTATTCCCATTAGAATGCATGCATTATGGGGAGAGGCAGACCTGTACCACATGGTATGGGCCTGCCACGAAAACCCCGCCATACCAAGAATAGACAACCAGACGGCTGAGCAGTGTAAGGACGCGATATCCGGCTTTGACGTGCGGCACTAACAGGATATAGTAGAGCGAGTCCGATGCAGCAGCATCCAACGGACTCCTGGAATAGGGGATCCGACCCCCTAAGATTGCTTTAATAAAAATGTTGCTCTCTCTCTCTCTCTCTCTCAAACCGCAAAGACAAAGTTTGCGTGTCGGTATTCTTGGCTTGAAAGACCCACTATGAGAGCAGCAATCATGAAAATAAAATCGGAAAATCAAAGCGCAGCATGACTATTGAATTACAAGTATTTTTTAACGTATAGTTTTTGTATGCCATTAGTGCACGTATTCCGCCAGTCGACCAACTTTCAGCGTTACTTCAAGTGCTTTCTCAGTCGCACTTCTAACTGTAGGGCCTGCCCTGGCGACGTGCATACAGCGTACAAGACGGTTCGAGGTTCTCCGACGCGGAGTTAAATCGCTACCCGCAATGCAGGAACAGTAGAGTTGCAATGTCTGCAACTTTCTACTAACCTGAACGTGACACCGAACACGGCGCCGAAGATTTCCAATATTTCTGTCCGGTTGGTATCCAGCGTAAAAATAACTTTCCCATACCGCAGCCCCGAGTGTGATTCGAAAAAGCGCCGGCACAAACAGGTTAGCTTCGTTTCCCGCTGCCACCCGGCCATCTCCGCAGGCTCTCGCGCCACATGTTCCACTGTTAACCGCTCGCACTTTGTTTTACTGGTACGTTTTACTCGAGTACGAGCTTTACTCCTACATTTGTGATTGACCACTCGCCTGTCACCTCCTTGACAAGGCACGGCAGGAGCCTCTCAAAGTATTTTGGCTTCTACCACGACCATGTGGTAATGACCTAGCTGTCCTGAACGGCTGAAAACACATTATCTCTGCACGCGCAGGTAATTGGTTTATTGGTTTATTGGGGTTTAACGTCCTTAAGTAACTCAGGCTATGAGAGACGCCGTAGTGAAGGGCTCCGGAAATTTCGACCACCTGGGGTTCTTTAACGTGCACTGACATCGCACAGTACACGGGCCTCTAGAATTTCGCCTTCATTGAAATTCAGCCACCGCGGCAGGGATCGAACCCGGGTCTTTCGGGTCAGCAGCCGAGCGCCATAACCACTGAGCCACCGCGGCGGGGCGCACGCGCAGGTAAATTTGGGCGACAACACAAAGTTGGTGTAAGTGCTTTCAAGCGTATTCGCTCTTTAGCACTAAGCTTAACTCGACGGCCGGCAGCTGGCACCACCGGGCGATTGCCTTGTGACGAAGCTCGCCAGCGTGACTGCCCTTGCGACCCACAGACAAGACTGTACTTCAGCTTGCTAAGACTCGGTGAAGAGGGACAGTGGAGTAATATGAAAAATCTGACTTGACTGCCATATTGCACTGGTCGGCTTCAATAGAGGCGAAAAACAAACAAACAAAAAACATCAAAAATGTATTCCCTCGCTTGAGAAGAGCTCGCCAAAGCTGGCTTTTCTGCAGTATTCTTGTGCGCGTGGTGAGGCCCGCTTTACATGACTGGTCACCACGACTGGTGTTACCTGGCGGTTCAAAGTCTGGGCCCTGCCCGGTCCTGAAATGGCTGATGCTTCAGCATGTACGTCTCTCCGGGCACAATACGTTCACCTTCCTTTCCGAACGTGTCTTAGTTTTTCTTTCCTGACTCACCTGAACCGTTGTGCCACTGCGCTGGTAGTGTTATATGAGGACTAGCCGCTATCTATGAATGTTGAGTAGAGAATGACCAATTCTGCATATTGCATATTATACCCACGGAGCTCTCAATGATGTGCGGTTCGGTGGCCAACGCGAACTAAGTTACACAAAAGCAGAAACCATAAACGCACCAACGGAAACAGCAGTAGTGCACAATGATTTCGCATTCATAGCACATGAGCAGACTTAAGTGCTCCCGGTAGTTTTGTTTGTTTTTTTAAGGCGAAAGATATACTAGTTCCATTGGACGAAATTCTGCCGATGACCGACGTTGAGGCCTAGAGACGGTCCTATAAAGATGGAGTCGCAACAGCCATCGTCTAGCCACCATGTGGCCAGTTTTCCCGACTACATTCGTACCAAAAATTTTGACGCAACTGTTTGTCGTACAGCGTTCCGGATGGTAAGATACGATTACTCGTTGCATACAGCTTACATGTGCTACTCAAGTTGGAGGCTAGCTTGCGACAGGAAATCGAAACAACGACATATGCACCTTCAATTGTGTGCCTTCCCAAACTCTTGACCTTCTCCCTTAAGGCGTGGTTGAGGTGTCCATTGAGGTGTGGACACCTCCGAGGCGCTGGTGAACGCACTCACGGTTCGGTTACAATACACGTATACAGGGCGTTTCACCTAAGGCTTTACACAGTTTATAAAAATAGGCTTTTTGAGTTAGAAGAGCGCTGTTTTCGGCATAGCAATGTCAGCGGTGAAGTATACCAGAATATAGCTAAGACGTACTAACTAGCAGGCTGGTTAACTAATATTGAATAGTTAACCTTTCAACTACTCTGTTAGGCTCCGTACTTATTGAGAGGCGTGTAACCCAGAGCGAGTAGTATCAATATCACTTTTTATAACCTCGAAAATGTGATTACCCTTGGCGCTGTGGCCCAACAAATTTTGGTTATTTCGATGACTTACGTGCACTGGAGAGGTTGCTTTGCCTGCAAGCTTCTCGAAAGCGCATGTAATTTGGCGCGATGTAAGCAAAATTCGTTGGACCACAGCGCCGAGGGTAATCGCGTTTTCAAGATTCTAAAAACTGATATGGTTATTACTCGCTCTAAGCTACACGTCCCTCAATAATTACGGAGAGTAACTGTAATAGTTAAAAGTTAACTATTCAGTATTAGTTAACCAGCCTGCTAGTTAGTACGTCTTAGCTATATTCTGGTGTATTCCACCGCTGACAATGCTATGGCGAAAAAAGAGCTCTTCTAACCCCCCAGAAAAACCTATTTTTAAAAATTGTATAAAGCCATAGGTGAAACACCCTGTATACCACCGAAAGCAGAAAATTGGACAGCCGTCGCCTAGCTCAACTGGTAGAGCACCGGACGCGAAATTCGGAGGTCGTGGGTTAGGATCCCATCGGCGGCATGTGGTTGTTTTACTTCTACTTTTTAATCAGTTATCTTTAAAAAACAATTCCCCAATTAATCTCCCAGCGATGAACGCCACAAATAAAAAAATCCCCTAAGCTACTTGGTTTCGGTGACTGTTGGCTTCCGTCATGTACATACGTCATAACGAGCCCCTCTTATCCCTCACCTTGTCTGCTCACCGAGATGTGAGACAGTTACCGTGCATTTCATTTCCTCAAAAATCAATTTTCGTAAGTAAATTGTCACGCAACCTTGCATCGTACAGCACTCCGGGTGGCGTCATACGAGTTCTATTTGCAGAAAGCATACATCTGCTAGTCAAGTTAGAGGCTAGCTTGCGAAAGGTATTCGAACCGAGTGTCCGAATGTTTCGCTTGGACCTTTGTGTATTCAGTGCTTGTGGAATCAGCGTTCGGAGGCGCTACTTCGTTTCATTTCTGCGTGCGCAACCTGCGTCGAGTTCAAACGCTGACGATGGCACACTAATACTTTCGCCTTCACAGCACGTAAGCAGTCTTGAGTGCCCCCTGAAATTTTCTTGCCAGTGGTGGCCAGAATATTTCTTATCTATCGTTTCGAAAATTTCTCAATGATATTTAGCGAGAATCATTAACGTGTTTTCTAAAACCCGAGACAGAGAAGAATACTAAGTTGGCAGCCCTACACAAAGGATGGACGAAGAGAGAAAACCCGTGCCCATTTACAACGAGTCAGTCCGAGCTGGTCGCTCTGCTCCAAGGCTACACAACAACAACGAGCCCACTGTCAGAGCGCGGAGATCATTTGTCTCATGTCTGTGGCATAAACTAAGGAAGTTAGTCATAAACTGAGGAAGTCTCCAAAGGGGGCCTAAGTGGCTCTGAGAACTCTTGCCAAAGAGGATACTGTCTGTCCCTACCCGACCATGGTCGGCATCGTGTAGAGCGTTCGCCGCTGCCATTGGAGGTACCTCTAATTGGTGTTACTGGTTACCGGCCGGTAAAATAGGTACGAGCCACAGCCTCCTTATGTACGAGCGAACTCCCCGGCCTGCGCTCGATCGGCCCTTCCCGTGGGGCTACAAAGCTCAGAACCCTCTTAAGCACACACTACAGGAGACCCGCAAGTCTCGGACAGTGGCGGTCCCAGAGACTGGTTTTAGGGGGGGCGGACGGACTTCCTTATACCAAAAAATAAAATGAAAAAATAGAAAATAACAAAAATAAATAAATAAATAATTAATAAAATAAAGAAGAAATAACAAAAAATAGAAACAACGATTATTCTATTCACATTTTTTTTGTACAACAACTTTTGTGTGTTTTGTTGCTGAAAAGTAAATGGCGAATGATATAGATATACCATAAGTCATGCTTTGAATGTTAACAGTCACGTGGACAATATTCATTTTGATACCGGGGGAATAGAGGTCGACGGCTGAGATATCCCGCCACGGCGAGTCCAGGAAGGTCAAAGTACCTGCCCTGACATTTCATGAGCTGGGTTAGCGGCCTTCATAATTCAGTCCTGGGAAGGGGCTTTGTTCCGCCCTTGGTACTGTTAGCGGACACTCATTGGATGTTTAAAAACTATTTATTGAGGTCGCTTAAGAAAATTTAGAGGGATGCCAGTCCACGCTTTCGATGGAGATGGCGCCGTGCGAACTGCGCTGCTCTCGCCGCGTTCTGTGTCGACTCTCATGTTCCCTCTTGTGCGCTCGTCTCCCTGTGTGTCCTTCGGTCCGTTTCTTACCCCCCCCCCCCCCCCCCCTTGCTCGCGTGGTGTCCCTCCTCTTCCCTTCGGAGTACGGGAGACGTCGCGAGGTCCGCTTTCTTCCGGCCATAAATTTGTAGAAAGTGCGTTCTGTCCGAAGGTCGAAGCAGTTAGCGAATTCTTGGAACTTCCTTGGGCTGGGCGAGAAATGTGCCCGTCGGCAGCATGCTGACAGTACCCTCCGACCAGGCGGCTGGTGAGCGCTCCTTGTCAAGCCAAAAAGGGATGATCCCCTCGCTGACGTCGCCGTGTCCCATGATGGGGTAATGACATGAATGGGTGGCTCCTTGTCGCCCCGACGAGGTTGCTGACCACCGCAACCGCAACTGAATGGCACCGCCGCAACTGTGGTCGCCGCACCAGAGCCAAGGCAAAACAACGGTGGGGTCAAGGCAGGACCATGATACCTCGACAATTACTACGAATTGTATAAATACCAAACTGTAGAATTGTGTGAAATAAGACAGCCGTTAACACGGTGAACGTACAAAGCAGGGGACAGCTTGACTCATCACAGACGAAAAAGCTTTCCATTTCTACGTCAAAAATCACAACTCGCCCTGTGAGAGCCCGAAAACGGACGTTCGGGAAGATGTGCAAAGGCTTTTGGGGGGGGGGGGGGGGGGGGGGGGGGGAATGGGAGGCACCGCCCCCTCCGCCCCCCCCCCCCCCCCCCCAAGGACTGCCGCTTGTCTCGGAGCCTCTGGCCTGGTCTGTGGGTGGGCACTCTACGTGCACCAGACGGGAACCCACCGGCAAAAATGGGTACAGATGTCTACCGGCCGAGTGCTGGGGTCGTTGGACTGCTCTGTCCAACCATGCATGGATGGCCTTGGTGTTGAGCATCCGCCACGGCCGTGGAAGGCACTTTTGTGTCTCCGGGTACCTACCGGCAAAATAGGTACGAGCGCGCTCCCGGCCTGGTGCGGTATTCGGCTATTATGAGATTCGGTTTCGTTTGGTTTATGGGGTTTAACGTCCCAAAGCGACTAAGGCTATGAGAGACGCCGTAGTGGAGGGCTCCGGAAATTTCGACCACCTGGGGTTCTTTAACGTGCACTGACATCGCACAGTACACGGGCCTCTAGAATTTCTCCTCCAAAGAAATTCCAGCCGCCGCGGCCGTATTATGAGATTATGAGATTCAACGCTCGGAAAGATGATCCGGTTCGTTCTAGGAAACTGCCCTGTTGATAGGGGCAGCCATCTTTTCCCCTGCCTCGATGGAAAGTCTATCCGCTAGAGGTCGAAATCCGCCTTATGCGGTAAAGCCCATTGCGGCCCTTATTCGACTGCTCAAAGTGGAGTCAAAGACCCATTTCCCATGCATTTCACCCCAGTGAAGCCGAGCACCAGGCCAGGGCAAAGCTTATATTTATTGTATCACCGTCGGGTTCCCGACGGCCCTAGGAATCGAATCCAGCACATTCTGAACGCAAGGCAGATGATGAAACCCACTAGAACTCGATCTGAAGGTGATCAGTTCAGGGTCAATCTACTCGGTTTAAACTGCAAGAAGGCTGCTACGAATACACAAACTTAGCTAGCCGAAGGACTCCTGTTTCTGCTCCGTCATGTTTGTTGCGAACTAGGGGCCTGTTACGCCGGGGAAAATTTGTTGGTCCGTTTTATCCGGAACAAACATGATAACCTTATTGATTGATTGTAAAACATTTTATTCGCCGGGAAGAGTTTGGCAAGAGGTCGCGTTAAGTGGTCGAGAGTACATAGCCCTCGACGACTTTGTCAGCCCACTCCACCGCCAAAACTTGCGTTCTGGGGTCAGAGCTAGCCAGCATGGTCTCCCACCGCTCGAGAGAAGGAGCTGTAACTAGATCACCCGGAGGTGGCTCTATTTTGCAGTCCCACAGGATGTGATCGTAGGTAGCACGTTGGCCACAGTGTTTGCAGTTTGGGTTGTAAAGATCTGGATAAATGTGCGCGAGGAGTGATGGGGTGCGTATCGATCTCGTCTGTAGACGACGCCACGTAACCTCTTGTTCTTTAGTAAGTCTTTTGTCTGGAGGGGGGAAAATTCTCCTCTCTAGTTTAAAATGATTGGTGAGATCATGATATGGGATCATGGAGTCCTTCGTGAAATTCAGGGAGCCAGACTCATCTACTGCCCGGTCGACGAAACCTCGGGCTTTATTGTGGGCTGCCTCGTTCCCCGGATTCCCCGAATGGGCTGGGACCCATATCAATTCGGAATAATTTGGTGAGAATTTGGTTGCGTTAAGGATTCTAAGGGAGGTGTTTGTAATTCGTCCTTTAGCGAAATTATTGATACCCATTTTGGAATCGCTGAAGATGATGCTCCCTTGGGTATGCGCTAGGGCGAGGGCTATAGCCGCCTCTTCTGCCGTTTCAGAGGATTTCGTTTTGATTGTCGATGATAACCTTAAAAATGTCGCGTGTTGAAACTTTAAATCAAGACCTACTGAACTACAGACCTGCACATTTGGCGGGGTCCTATGGAGCCAACGTTTTTAGATCCCTTTCAGTTTGAAAGCTGCGGTGCGCGGATTGTCGCCTTTCCGTTTCCTTCCGTGCGGTGGCGCTCGCCACGCTGTTTGCCCGACCAGCGTGGCCCTTCGCGTCTACGCCATGGTCACCGCCGCCTGATTTGGAGCAGCCAGCAGATATCAGCATGGAAGATATCAGCTGTCCCGTACCAGTTGTTGGCAGTGACGCTTATCTTCTCACTCTGAATTCTCAACGACAACCAGACCAAACATCCTTTTATCGAGTTATAAATGATCACACGTTATGCCAGTTTAAGGAACGCTTATCTATTGTTAACTGGGAACATGTTCTTGAGGAAAGCGACCCTGATGAAGCTTACGAAAAATTTTTAGAGACATTTACTGACATTTATAATGCTTCCTTTCCACTGAAGAAATTCTCCCAATCAAAGAAAAGTAAGAAACCATGGGTCGACAAGGACATGTTGCAGTTGATAAAAAAACGAGATAAACTTTATAGACTGTTTTTGCAAAGTAGGTGCCCTGAAGAGCTGAAAACGTTCAAAAAGTTTAGGAACTTCGTCACAAAGCAACTTCGCGTCGCTAAAAAGCAATATCTTTATAACCGCTTTAATTCAACTGCTGGACAATCTGAAAAAGTTTGGAAGGTTTTAAAATCTATCCTCGCTAATTCTTCCGAACCGACCACAAAAATTATTCATGAAGGGATTGAACTAAAAGGTGCTGATCTAGCAGATGCCTTTAATGACTACTTTCTTTCCTTTGCTGACACATCAAGCGGCGACGTAAATCTGTCCTATATGAGTGCCCGAAATGGTAAAACAATATTTCTAACACCGGTTACAGTAAATGAAGTAATTACAGAATTTTTATCGCTTAATAATAGTAAAGCTACAGACGCGTCAGGTTTCCAGATACAGCCCATAAAATTTACCATCGACATTCTTGCACCTTGCCTCGCCCATATCTTCAACCTCTCCTTGGTTTCCGGAGTTTTTCCGCGTCTTATGCAAAGGGCAAAAGTGACAGTAGTGCATAAAAAAGGAAACAAAAATGAAATGGCAAACTATCGCCCGATATCAATCTTACCTGTATTTTCTAAAGGCCTCGAAAAAGTTATTCTTAAACGACTATCCTGCTTCACTGAAAGATATAACATTATCACTAACGCTCAATATGGCTTTCGTAAAAATAGATCGACTGAGTTAGCTCTCCTTGCTCAGAAAGAATTCATACTAAAACATTTTGAGTAAAAAAACATGGTACTTGGATTATTTTTAGATTTTTCAAAGGCGTTTGACCTTGTTAATCACTCTGTGCTGCTTAAAAAATTAGATCACTACGGTATTAGAGGCATAGCCCATATGCTGATTTCCTCATACTTGCGACATAGGTCTCAGTTTGTCAGTATTGCTGGTGAATGCTCCCATTTGAAAGCGGTAGCTTCTGGCGTTCCGCAAGGAAGCATTTTGGGTCCGTTTCTTTTTGTTCTTTACGTCAATGATATTGTCCGCATTGATAGCACTGCTAAGTATATAATTTACGCAGATGACACTAGTCTGTTTTTTTCGGGTACTTCAACTGCTGATCTTGCAAATCGAGCTAATAAAACCTTAAAAGCAATAAATACTTGGACGGTTGATAATCACTTAAGAATTAACGTTAGTAAAACGGCAGCAGTCATGTTTCACCCACGTCACAAACACTTTGAACTACCTCTAATTGAATTAAACAATACCAGAATAGAGTTTGTGCAGTCTGTTAAAACTCTGGGCGTTTACTTTGCAGCAGATATGTCATGGAATGACCATATTAATTACGTAGTTCAGAAACTTTCCAGAACAGTTGGTATCATGCGCCGCAATTGCTTTAATTTTCCTATTTCAGTCAACATGTTACTTTACCACTCTTTGTTCTCTTCTATAGCCAACTACGGATGTATGGTGTGGGCAACAACAACAGCTGAAAATATTAACAAACTCACAGTGTTACAAAAACGAATTATACGCATTGCATGTAAAGTGCCATATTTCTTCCACACTGCGAGCCTTTTCCATCGACACAACGTCATACCAATGAAGTCCATGTATAACTATAGGCTGTGCTATAAATATAAACTCGCCATAATGAAAAATGATGACTCCTTACTTACACTGGCTGGGCTAGAGCAAAGCAGAACTGTGTATGATACCCGCGCAGCAGAACCTTGGAATGTTAAAAAATGCCGCACAAACTATGGCAAACAAATGTTGCAGCATACCTTACCGACACTTCTGAACCAGTTGTACTGCCACAAGAATCTTGATCTATTCAATATTTCTCTGAAAGAATTGCCCCAAATGTTCATGTAGTTTTTTTTTCTTCCTATTACCACTTTGAGTGCACCTGTCAATTTTGCTGTCATTTACTTTCTCCTCCCTGTGTTTGCCTTTATAGTCTCTTTGATATAATGTAGTTCTTTCTTTTATAAGCACAATGTACTGCGTATTGAACGTACATGTCTCATTCTCTGTACCGAACATACTTTACTTACATTTTGTTTGATGTTGTACTCCGCCACCGTCAATGCTGCACTGTAAGAGGAAGCCAGGACCTCTCAAGCTGTCTATACAGCTTTTTCCCTGGCTGTCCTCGCAACACCCAGTTGCGGAAATAAACCTTCAAACCTTCAAAAAAGCTTCAAGCAAGGGTGCTTAAATCATCCCACCAAAAAGATGCTAGAGTTTACCAACATTGTAAACAAAGCAATCCCGATTTCTTTGAAGGAAGGTCCCGTTTTTGAAAGGGACGTTTTTTGGGAGCTGCTAGACGAGCTTGAATTGCAAAACCTTGTTCGGCTTGGATGTGCAGAGCATATGGCCACTTTTACATGCCAAGTGCTGCACTTTGTCATAGTGACACGCATCCACTTCTAGGCGAGAGACGTGAACCGTCGGCTAGAGAACAGAGAAATATTGTCATTGCAAATAAAAAAGCTCGCCTTCAAGTAGCCATTCCCTCCGTGCTTCCGACTTAGTGTGTCTGCATTTAATGCTTGTCTGTGTTCAATGAAATTAACATTCTAAAAATGAAAGTGCAGTACGCTGCTCCTGTCTGTGCTATCATTGCAAATAAAAAGCTCTTCTATAGTTATTCCCTCCCTGCATCCAGCTAAGTGTGTCTGCATTTATACTTGTGTTCTCTGAAATTGGAATTCTAAAGAACGTGCAAAATGCTGCTCGCATGTGCGGTGCTTCGTTGATAATATAGCGCGGAATTTCGTGACTGATCTAGAAGCGGAACATCGCTAGTTTTATCCTTTCATTAATGTTTCGTGCATTCTCCCGAAGAAATATTGATAGCTCTACTCCAACATACGCATATCATCAGCGCTAAACGTCGCAAACGTGATGCGATAAAGCGCAATGCAAACGATTGGTTTTTTTGCGAACTGGCATCAGCCTGCTCTTTATCTCACCCTTACTAGCCAGGTGAAACATTTCTTTAACCATGAGGCTGAAGTTTCAACGTGACAGCTCCAAAAGTACAGCAAATTTGAGTTCGACGTGTTCGCTCCCAATGTTATCGCGGATGAGAACAGGCTGTCACAGCAACTGCCAAGCGCGAGCGCTCCGGCGCCTCCGGGCCGACAGCGACAGCAGCGCCGCGTGGTGAGTGGAAGCGGACGGGGGCCGCTTTCTCGGGCGCGGCGCGGGTGAGCTTGCAAACTGAAAGGGATCTAAAAACGTTGTATGGAGCAGCGTGCGCCAACTTTCGTTAGCTTATTGGCCGTTGAGGGCGCTCGGTTGACCTGTTCGTCTGCTGTCATCATCATCATCGTTTGCCAATTTGCGCAAGATATTTAATACATTTGTTTCGTCTTCTTCTGCTATCTTAACATCAACGATAAAAAAATCCACAATAACGAGTTTTTCCGCTCTGGATGAGTACAAAAAGCGTCTTTCTTTTTATCCGCTTTCTTTTCGTCAGCACCACCGTGCCTAGCATAGATAAATGGATGTTAATGATTACGTGGACAAACGACGAAACTGCCTTCTTTGAAATAAAATGATGGAGGAGGCCATCTTGTTCAACAGGTATAATGTGGCGCCACGCTTCCCGTAGGTGTCTTTCCCTAGCGGCAAAAGGCATGAACTAGAACAAGCGCGCTGGAGCAGTGCCAAATGTGCAGGTCTGTAGTTCAGTAGGTCTTGCTACAGTGAACTAGAATATTGGTTCTAGGTCACTGTAGTCTTGCTACAGTTCACTATAGTCTTGCTTTAAATAGTCCGCCATTTTCAATGCCGTAACGCAGTAAATAGAAGGTGCAGCAAAAATAGAATAGTTTAATATTAATCCGTTGAAATAAATAACTCTAAATGCTTGCCTCGTTGTGCTGCAAGTAAATTAAATCATGAGTGCAATAAATATTTGTGTTTGTCTTCCAGAACATTATTGCGTAGACACCTTGCCAGCGGGCTAGCCATGCCAAGTCAAGCTGAGCAGTACCGCTCGTAAACACAGAGCATGCGTTTGTGCAGTAGGTGCCGAGTCTCAAACGCTGTCCTCAAGCGCCCCAAAACAGTAAGCCAATCCATAAACAGCATTTCTATTTTCCTTGACTTGCATTGGCTTGTATACCAGTACTCTATTAAGTACTTACTAATGCTCAGCGCGTCTTCATTTTCCCGTGTTCACGTTGCATCACTTGCGTTCGTTCCGAGTGGCGATGTTCGTACACGACGAGGATTGTGTGCATTTTCCGCTTTTATTGTTATTATTACGATAATTGGCCTGGTTATTATTCACCTGGGTGTTCGTCCGCTACTCCTGTAGCATTAAAAAGTCACCAGGAGAAAAAGCAGTATGATCCCAAGCAACCACAGATATCCGTCGGACGTACGAGCTAGATCCGAACGTCCTTTGCCGAGATCGGACGTCCATCGGACGTACGAACGCAATCCGATTTCGGATATCCGTATTCGTACATCAGCCGGACGTACGGACAGTGTCCACTTTTGTATATCCGCATGAGAGACGAGGTGTACGTCCGAAGGATGTAAGGCTGAGTATTTTCCCAGGCCATGAGTATGGACGTTTTTTATTTCACAGGAAATTCGCGTCTTTCGTGTATGTATACTGTTTTATTTACATCAGTTGGAGGGTTTGACGCGAAGGTGTTTGTAAATTGGTACGATTCCACTCCTACCTGCAGTGCAAGAGCCGCCAACGAGCTAAATTTATCTAAGAGGAGAAGCAGGTGCTGCAGAATTTTGCAAGAACTAATGACTAGTTTTATATTTATAAAACTTCTCCAAATTAGTGGAGTTGTGCGACATGTCCACCGTTTTGCTAGCTAAACTTGCCATTGAAACCATTCGTATCAAAACTCCCGTGCATTCTGCTATCACCATCATCATAGATGTCAGTTTGCGGTCAGTCCAATCCAATCCATCAGTACGGCTCCGTAGCGCTGCGCTGTTGTTGATTTGCTGCGTAGTGCTGTCGCGCAGAGCTTTATAGCTCTGTTATTATAATGTGTGGCTTTGTTCGGTCTGTGGACGAAAGTAGCATGTAACTTAAGCAATTCGAAAGATACGGGAAGCGCCTGAAGCTCTTGTGGAACACCGGAATCCCGTACTGCGTCGACCTTGGTTTAAAGAAGGCTTAGTGCGCATGGGATTGCCTACCAAGGTATGTATCCAGTACACTTCTTGGAACTTGCTTCTAGGACAATGCATGCTCATATAACATTCGTTCACAGGACAGTGGGAGCAGTAAGCGCGAGGAGATGGCTTCCACAAGTGTGTGCTGTTCTCACACTTTCGGGAGCCTACATCACACAGCTGCGGGAGCCCTCAACTCGCGCGGCTAATTCCCACTCCTCTTCAAAGTTGCGGGCCGGAGTATTTTAGCATCTTGTTAATTTTTAGGGCATCGCCAGGTTCACTGTGCCTATATAAAGAGTGACAACGCGCGAAAGGCAGACCATAGGAAGCACGTGTAGTTCGCAGCGGTTCGCAACGGAAGCTTTGCGGCTTTCTGTGCACAGTCGCGTACAGTGCTGCGCAGGTTAGTGCCCTAAGGCCCATGAGAATAAATAAAGAACAGATACATTGTCAAATATGGTGTGGAAAAGTGAGAGCTGTTACTGCCTTATACTTATTGAGGTGTTTGTTAAAGTGCATTGTCTGTTATACTTGCAGCACTTCTATTAATTGGTTCCAGTGTTTTTAACTTGGGCTGCTGCATTGTGCCATTTATTTCACATGACTGATGTTTGCCGCGTTCTTTTTATTTCAGAAATCCTGTGGGTGGGAAGATTACGGATGTG
The DNA here is from genome assembly GCF_055824585.1 of Amblyomma mixtum. Lineage (NCBI taxonomy): Eukaryota > Metazoa > Arthropoda > Arachnida > Ixodida > Ixodidae > Amblyomma > Amblyomma mixtum. The sequence continues at coordinate 107,377,589 of NC_143017.1, read as the reverse complement.
TGTCCCAAGCTTGCCACAATTGAAGAGTCACATTTAAGAAATTTTCCTAATATAACCCATTGCTCTGCTGATGTATCATCAGCCACAATAAAATATGCGTGCTATGCATCAAATTGTTCTTGGTTTTATTGCATCGCGCGGAGTGAAAAAAGCACGCATGCACCATATATGCGAATATTCGAGGAAGATCCGCCAATGGACGTACTCAACTGGACGTCCGTCGGCGGGCGAACCGTATACCTTTGGCCACCTTTCGGACGGCCGACGGACGTCTACCGGCTGTTCGCGGATATTCAGCGGACGTACAGAACATCCGAAACAGACCTCTGTCGGCCGTCCGAAGGATATCGGTGGTTGCTTGGGATGTCGATGATGGATCGTTCAAGTTTCGTGTTGGACGATTAGCTTCACTTTACGCTGGGCCGTGTGCGTGACAGCCCTTTAGATGTGACCGACCGCAGTGCCAAAACTACCAACAGCAGTTTCATCGCCCGCGTTCTGGTTGTACGACATGGCCACTGTTACTGGCGTAAACGTTAACTGAATGGAATAGATCCTTCGGCTATCCTTTTTCCGCCCCTTAGGGCCTTAGGCTTATCATACCTTTGAGAGCAGAGATTTGGTTTATTTTCTTCTTGTGAATTTGCAGTACGTAGTCGGGAGTACGTGTAGACATAGCTGCACAGCGCTGGAGCATAGGGGAATACTGCTGAAAGCCACAAAAATATTGGTTTGTCACTGGCAGATATGGAAATTGAAAATGGGTTTTGAGAGCCTTTTAACCCTCAGCCTGCCACAAGATTCTTTCACACAACTGCAGGTTTGAAACAATAAATTCTGGCGCCACATTAGCGATAAAAAAGCCCCTATATCAGAAATGACTATCAACGGTACAACGGTTACCAGTCAGCCTGCCATTGCTCACCATTTTAACAATTACTTTCACAGTGTATTTTCTCAATCAAAACCGTACGATGCACCAAGCACAACTTCTGCACATCCATCTGAAGTTAACTTCATCTCGTATGAAGGTGTCGTTTCCATGTTACTAAACCTGAAAACTAAATCATCCCCGGGGCCCGACGATATTCCCAACGGTTTTCTTCGGAGGTATGCTGAATCTCTGGCCAGGTTTTTGGTTATTATATTTCGCGCGTCGTTGTTAACCGGGTGTGTACCTGAGGACTGGAAGATAGCCCGAGTCGTTCCTGTGTTTAAAAAAGGCGACCGCCTTCAGGTAACCAATTATCGACCTATATCCTTAACGTCATCTTGCTGCAAATTAATGGAACATATTGTCGCAACTAGCATTAATGAATTCTTAGATCGCAACAACATTCTGACAGATTACCAGCATGGTTTTCGCAAAGGGTTTTCCACAGTAACTCAACTACTTTCAGTTATCCATTCATTTGCGGCATCACTTGACAATAACAGCCAGATTGTCGCAATCTTTCTAGATTTCAGTAAAGCGTTTGACAAAGTTCCATACCACAGCCTAATTCTAAAACTAAAAACTTGGACTTCCGCCTATTTTTATTTCCTGGATAAATGATTATTTAACTAACCAGAGTCAACATGTTTCAATCGGTCGGCACCAGTCTGGCTGTCTCCCAGTCACATCAGGTGTGCCACAGGGAAGCCTACTGGGGCCACTACTCTTTCTAATATACATTAACGACATGATCGGTGAGGTTTGCCCTGGCGTACATATTCGATTATATGCTGATGGCTGTGTCTTATTTCGCTATGTTAGCAATGAAAACGATCAGAGTGACCTACAAAATACGCTTACTAATATTGTACAGTGGTGCAAGCGCTAGGATATGACACTGAACGCAGATAAAAGCGTCTCTCTTCGCATAACTAACAGGGTAAACGCTCTACAATATGTATATAAATTAGAATCATCACCATTGCAACCAGTAGCGTCCGTAAAGTACTTGGGTGTAACACTTACTAATAACCTTTCTTGGAACTCTCACATAGGTAACATCTGTTCACTCGCATTCCGTAAGCTCTGTTATATAAGGCATAAACTTTGAAATGCCCCCGCTAACGTTAAGCTCTTAGGTTATAATACTCTAATTAGACCCAAGCTTGAATATGCTTGCATAATTTGGGACCCGTATACTAAGTCTAACATAAGGAAGCTCGAGAACATTCAAAGGAAAGCAATTAGATTCATATATTCAAAATATCTACCCGCTGACTCCCCCTCAGACTTGATGCATGCTAACGGTATTGAGGAACTACAGATAAGAAGACAAAATTTTCATTTAGATTTTCTTTCATTACTTCTTAACAATAAACTCAGACTTGACCCTTCTGCTTATCTTTCCCCAATGCCAACACGGAATACACGAAACTATCACAAAGCTCTTTTAAAACCACATTTTGCCCGGACTAACTCGTTCAAGTTTTCCTTTTTCCCATGCACCATATCCGACTGGAACTCATTAACCGAACCTAATCAACCCTGAAAATCAGACGCGTTCCTCAGCCATCTTTGATATTGCGTATTATGTATTTTTTCTGCTTTGTCTTGCATTGCTGTATTGTTGTTTTACTACTTTATCGTTGCTGTATTGTTGTATTTTTGTTGCTATAATTTTGCTTTTTGTGAACCTGCCCTTCCTGCTTGGACCTAACCATGGTCTGCAGTATGTACATAAATAAATAAAATAAAAATAGGTGTCTTTTATGAATGTTACCCACCCCTTATGTAATGCCCCTACGGGGGACTTTTGAGATAATAAACTGAACTGAACTGAACTGAATAAAAATACTGGCTCTACAATTCTAGCTCGCCTAGTTCTGTTGGTATAAAGTGACGGCCCCCGCTTGCTTCTTTTCCTCGCAGTCATGTATCTGTGTGGTAAACTTGTGTTTCTCTCTGTGCACATACTCACTGTATTTGCCCTTGCTGCTGCAGGGGGATGCATTGTGCAAGGAGTGCTTCTATGTGGCCTTTGAGACTGAAGTGCATGAGACCATCGAACGGGCAGGCCTCTTTCAGCCGGGTGACTATGTCGCCATCGCTGCTTCAGGGGGCAAAGGTGTGTGATGCTTCTTGCGAACAAAGCTTTAGAAAGAATGCTTGAGAGCTTGGCAGTGTGTCAGTTTAATGTAATTAGAAAGGAGAAGCATGAACACACAGAAGTGGTGTTGTCAGGTGCTTTCGATGGTGCCTTCATTAGAGCACTTATGAGCATGGGCCATCAGTGGTTGTTTAGTCCAGATGTGGAAGCTTAGGGCGTGGTACAGCCCTCGTTCTCATTATCATTCTCACTTCACCTTAGGGTGAGGAGGAAAGTCTGGGAGTTCATTTCTCCATATTTCTTTCAGCTCTGGCCATCATTCATATATTTCCATTTTATTTGTCATGTCACATATGTATTATGCTCCAATTGCCTGGTTTTCTTTTTGAGTCAGAATGCGTTTATATGTGCATTGTTAGGAAAAGAAAACAGATCGAACATTGTGTCTTGTGATTGGCAAAGTGTCAAGATGCGTCGCATGCATGAGAGAAAGCCTCTCAAACAAACAAACAAACAAACAAACAAACAAACAAACAAACAAACAAACAAACAAACAAACAAATAGCGGCTGTAGTGGAACGTGGTTTAAAAGCCCTTTAATTGGATGCTAATTAAAACACACTAAGTTGCTGGCTAGTGACAGCATTCGGCCTGCAGAGGGCAGGCTTGAAATAGAGAACATATGTCGGCTGCCCTCACCAACTACAGCGTTACATTATCAGCTGCCTTCACTAAGTGCATCACTGCAATGTGCTTGCCATCGCATGTGAACTGCAATGTTGCAGATGTTGTTCCACATAGGTAGAGAAAGAGCAGTTAGCATTATTTGAAATGGTTAAAGGGCAAGACGTGTTTGTGTTGGCTACAGAAAGGCATAGTTCACTGTAGTCAACAGCATTGGCCTGGCACATCAGGGTTGAGGAAATAGTGTTGACTGTGCCTCTGATGTGCATGACATGTGATGTATGCAGATTCAACGGTGTTAGCATACGTGATGAAGCTGCTCAATGAGCGGCACAGTTACGGACTTCGGCTGGTATTGTTGTCCATTGATGAAGGCATCACAGGATACCGAGATGATTCACTTAAGGTATGTGAATCGCTTTCAAAACTGTTCTTTGACCATCCCAGCTTAGTGAGTAATGAGAATTGACAGTTTTTGTTAACTGCTTCCAGTAACTCAGCTGCTTTATTTGCTTACTTCTGAAGCATTGGTGCTTTTCAGCATAGCTTGGGTGTCCTATTTAATGGACACTATTGTGATAACATGGATGGAAGGGGAAGTGTTTTGGGGGAGGGGGGGGGGGGGGGTGCAGAAATGCAGTGACAAGTTTAGAGAATGCACTGTAATTCATTAAAAAAAATGTGGCCATGTCTGGAGCAAGGCAGAAAAAAAACAGAACGTTGGGAGAAACCTTTTGCCTTCAGTAGGCTGCAATCTGCTGCCTTGGCTCAGTGCCCTAGGCACTCAGTTGCTGAGTGCAAGCCCTTGGTTTGAGATGCAGCTGTAGCTGCTTCACGATGACAGAAGTGAATTCCGAAAATAGCAATCTACTACAATTTTGACCTGCAGTCTGAACCGTAATAAAAACGGCACACTTTGGTGACCAAGCTTCTCTCACACCCTACCTAGCAAAGATTACTGGTGCATTCACGTGTATGCCCACTGAACCGTCATATCGTCTGTATGGAATGCATGAGAAAATTTAATATGCCGAAGCGTGCTCCGTATTATTTCGGCCGCACCTTTACATCAAAGAATTTCATGTAGTTAATGAGTTCTGCTGAACTGCTTTACTTCAGCGTGCCTGGTAGCCCTCACTGTTGCTTTGGCACATAAAAAATTCAGCGATGATGGTGATGTTTGTAAGGAATTTTACGGAAGCATTGTTAATATTGCAGTTACTTATTGCTTACAGATGAGACTTTCCTCTTGATTACCGCAGCAGCGGCCTAGTGGTTTGGGCATTTGTCTTGTATACGGGGGTGCAGAGATCTATCCCAGTGCTGACAGGTACTCCACTGGCCTGCCGCTCAGCTTCTCTGGAGGGAAAATGCTTGGAAAATGGGTCTATGGCCTTACCTTGTGTAGCTGAAAAATACCTTGCACATCAGACAACTCATTATCATCAGTTTCCACTCGAACTAGAAAAGTCTTAATAAAGCTCGAGCAGATCTCTTGGTCTGTAGCACATGTGGCAGTTGTGCTACCTAAAATTCGTGCTGCACACAGTTGTCTAAAGCCTTTTGGCATTGTGCGGTGTTGAGAGGGCAGGCAACGAGCGATGATGATTGGAGTGATACTTGACGACTTGCTTCTAGCTACTGGTGGCTCCTGTCAGTGCAGTTTTGTGTGATAAAAATGTGAAATGCGGTTTGCTTTTTGTTTTTTGTTTTGAGAGCTTTGCGTTATTGTGCAGACCGTCGAGCGCAATCGGGAGCAGTATGGCATTCCATTGGAGGTGCTGTCTTACAAGGTCAGTTCAATCCCAGTGACGCCCAGGAACCTCTGTTTGGCTGGTTTGAGACTAGGTTTAAGGAGATTCGTAATTTGGATTATGACAAACGGGACACATCTCATAGCCACTATGCCATTCGTGTTGAACTCAGGGAGAACTGAGGGTGGTAATTTGCTGTTGTTTTGGTTTTTGTGTGCACTAGATAAGCCGTAGTATATGTGTTCTTGTGTCATTCTCTTCAGTTTGGCTGGTGACAATTTAAATTTGAGCTGTGTTTCCCCCTATGCAAGGGAAGAAAACAGGTGTCTTTAAATGTGAAATAATGTCACATGTTTATTTGTACTTGTGAAGTACATAATTACCATGTAACCTGACGTACTTATCCATTGCTTAAAGGGACACTGAGGAGAAATTGAAGTTGGCTTGTATCGACAGAATACCAGTTCCTGATTACAAAAACGCCACTCATACTGACAACAAAGCTCTTGTAACGTAGAAAAGAGCAAGAATTAAAATACAGGTATCGCCGCCACAGGCCAAACTCGCAAGTACAAGCGTGATGACGTCATAGGACAAAACAGTGTTGCTAGAATCAATGGTTCTAGCAACACTAGGACACGAGAAAGCACGAATCACTGAGGCGCAGCCAATGCATGCGCAAATCTCCTTGACGTCGCCAGATGGCGCCATGTACCCGGCAGCTACGCGCGTGCCTGCAGTATCGGGACTAATCAGCGCCCGCTCATTGGCGGTAGGCGGGCTCCCGGTATTCTGCTAACGGTAACAAAGTACACGGTATGCTAAAGATGTCTGTTTGCGAGAACTTCGTTGACGACTTCGAGAGCGGGATCCATCGTAACGCTGGCAAAACGCCGGTGCAAACGTAAACGAAGCGACGGTAGCGATGGCTGCAATAGCCGATAGTGGCCTTCAACGTGCGGCCGGCGGTAGCTTTCTTTTCGGCTGCTGCTAGGCCGCACTGCTGGCCGCTAGATATCACGGAGTCTGCGTTACGTCATGTTTAACGTCACTTAGTCCTGTGTCGTCATAAGAGAATCCCAGGTTTGAATCTGAGCGGCGGGAAAAACTTTTTCAACTTCCAATCCAAATTTCTTAGAAATAAGTGCATCTTTCGCTGCCGGCCAAGTGGCAACAAAGCCATGAAATGCCGAACTATCGGATTTTGCTTTAAAAAAAATATTAATAGAGCTCTCCTCACTGTCCCTTTAAGTGAATATAGCTGGAGGTACATCTAAAATACGTGTGGCAATTTCTCTTAGATGGCATTGTGGGACATTGTGGCAATGGCGCCCATTGCAGGCTTGGTGTCACTTTTCATGCACAGAGCACCTGAAGGTGGGTGTTCGTGCACACAGGGGCAGCACGGTCACACTGGCCACCTCACTGAGTCGACTCCAAGTGTGCTGCAACTCAGTTTCCTTCACTGCCTTGAGTCTGTTTCATGCAGGTCCTTTTACTTCCCTGCTGTCTTGCAGGATCTGTATGGCTGGAGCATGGATGAAATTGTGGCCCAGATTGGACGCAGGAATAACTGTAAGTCTCTGGCAGGGAGATTAAAATACACTGTCTTGTAGTGCTTGAAAAGGAATGAGGCAGTTAGATACAAGGTACATACGAGTTAGCATGAACTTCATGAAGAGTAGTGTGACCAGAGAGACACAGGGCGCTGACGGGCAAGCAATATTTTATTTCAGCGGCGTGATTTATAAATACAAATGTAGCACTAAAGGGTATTAAAGAAAACTTAAAGAAAACAGCCATGAACAAATGCTTTTGGAAAAACAAGTCAAAGGTTAAGCTTCTCTCATAAGGGGCAGATCCCTGTGTGTTAGAACAATAGAAGGAGTGCTGATCCTAAAATATCCAAGCTTTCTGATCTTCCATGCATCAGTTATTTCTCACGTGTGTCTGTCGCAGTTCTTGGCAACTACCGTCATAGCGCTGCAGCTTGGCACTCTTCTTGTCCGGACAGCGAGTTTGCATATTAACGAGGCATAAAAACGTTTAAAAGTTTCGTTCCTAGGAGAACTGTTCTATAATTCGAGTCATCCATACTAACGGGGGTCATATTAACGAAACACGTCTTTATATGAGTATAATGCGAGGTGGAAGTTTGGGAACTCGGTAGAATTTTAAAGTAAATATTATTATAGATATAAAGCAATCTCAAACTATTCACGCCAGTCATAGGCTGAGGGTCCTCCAAAGAAACGCAGACAGCATGCTAAGAGACTGAAACGCTGGGTACGTTGATGTTATTTACAATGAGGCAATGCGTCAGATGCATGCGCCACAATGGAGCAAATCAATGTGTCCAATTCTTTAATGCACGCAGCCTCCCAAGCAGCAGCAGCCACCATCACTGTCATGCCCCTGCTACTCGTTGTTTCGAGCTACCCAACCCTGCGTCCGTTTGCCCTTGAGTGCTTTAATTCCCTACTGCAGTCAACTCTTCCAGTGCCTTCTCATTCTCAGAGACCCACAGCGACCTATTTCCATGTCCATAGTCACCTTCTTCTTTGCACTTGCATGCTACGTGCTTTGCTCCAAGGTCATTAAAAAAGCTGGCTTCCCCTGGCAGCTTTCAGAGCCTGGTAGCAAAGGTTGCTTTAGCTACTTTGAAAACGTAAAAAAAAAAGAAAATGACACTGTATTCGTAACTTGGTTCAGAATATAAAGCCAGGTGTGTTTTGAAGCATTATTTGATGTCTCCCACGGAGTTTCACATTCCTTGCTCGCAATTCGCAGAATTTAAAATTTTTTAGTAAAGATATCACGCTCTGAAGCACAAACTAGCCCCTGCTCTTGCCTGGTTAAAATTTTTTGCCGCATAAATTTCAGGCCTTATGTATGGATAATTCAATCTGTTTTTACATACAGTAGGACTCCTTTATAGGAAAGTGATTTAGGCCAGCAAAAATCTTTACTACGTCAGGGTCTTTATTATATCAGTTGTTGTTGATGGCATGGCTCTGAAGATGCACTCTGGTAATTAATTGACTACTCAGTAAACACAGTGTTGGTTTATAAAAGAAACACTCACAAATACCTTCTGTCATGCTTTTATTGTCCGTTTATTTGGCAAGTATTTATTTTCAGTTATCTTATTTTCAATTTTTTTTACATCTTGTGGAAGTACCACATTTCCATAAAAACACTGCGGTTGCGAATATAATGCGAGTTTGATTTCGTGTGTAAACCTAAGTTTTGCCTGAACACATCATTTTCCATGGCATCAACGTTTTAAAGAGGCAATAGTTAAGAAACGCTCGTGTCAAGTTGCGGCAGCACCGCCGCCTTCTTTCTGCGTTCATAGCCAGCTTTACCTAATTTCTGTGCGCATTGCCTCACGGCCCCAAGGGCTTCCAGAAGTTGGCTTCTCCTCACAGCTTCTGAGCTTGGTGGTGAGGCTATCTCAGAGCACTGTTTTATTATCTTTATTGTCCATTTGCCTTTGAATGTTGGCCTTCTGCGTGCTGCGTTGCATTCATTACATGGGAAGTACGTCGCCACAGCCAGATGCTCTATAGACTATAATCGTTTGAAAAGAAAAAAAAATCTTTACTGTATAACCGAAAAAAAAAAATGTGCAGTCATCTATGGAAGGCGAAATGGGACTGCTGTTTCACTGCACTATATCCGAGTTAACTATGGCGGGATTCTACTGTAGGCCTATGCCTGTCCTAGATTATTGTACATCTAGTGTACATTTCATATTTAGCATAGATTCTGATCAGAGTTTACTACCTTTGATTTTTTCTGTCATAGGCACTTTCTGTGGTGTCTTTCGTCGACAAGCTCTGGACCGTGGAGCTTCCAAATTGGGAGTAAACAAAATGGTCACAGGTGAGGGCTGCACTTATCACACACACTTCTTTTTTTTTTTTGCAGCTGGAGAACCTTAAAAGTGAGCTTGGTGCAGAAATTATCAAATGCTTTTTAGATTGTTTTTTTTTCTTTAATGAAGTGTAAAACAATGTTCAGTACGAAAAAAGGATAACAGCTGTAGTGATTCAAGTTATTACTAGTGTGCACCTACGTCTGAGCCACAGTATCATTTGACATATGTCCTGCATCCCAAATAAATACTAATGTTGCTACCTGTAAATTTTATGAGGATTGTTTTTGCAACATCTGTTTTGTGGAAGCTGGTGTTTGGTGGTTATGAACGTTGTTGCCCCATAAAGATGTGCTCATGCTGATGGCCTGCTTTGCTGTGCAGATGTCACTTTTTCATGCTTTCTAGACCTTTCAGGCGGTTCGTGTCTTCTGGTCCTATACTTGGGGACGGCCTTCTGTGCCTGTGCAGTGTAAGCTGCGAGTGCGAGACGCCGGCTTCCACACAAGCATGCTATTCACATGTGCTCATGGCCAAAGACACAGGCTGTGAGCTGGCTTCGTGTACCCATAGTTTCCACTGCATAGCCACAGAAAGCTGTCGCCGAGTGTAGAACTTGCAGAAAATTTAAATGCATCCATAAGAGCGACCACTTGAAGCAGAGCCAGAGTTATCAAACAAAGCAATTTTTTCGGCATGCAGAAGGTATACATCTACTCACTTGCCTCACTACCCGCCATGGTGGCTCAGTGGCTAGGATGCTCGACTACTGAGCTGGTGGACCTGGGTTAGGCCCCAGCCACGTTTCGATGGCGGCGAAACACGAAATGCGCCCATGTGCTGTGCAATGTCAGTGCACATTGAAGAACTCCAGTGTGGTATAAATTAATCCGGAGCCCTCCACTATGGCATTCTTTACAGCCCATGTGTCACTTCAGGACATTAAACCTTACAGTTCATAATCTTTCACTTGCCTTACTTGTATCGCTTGCTCAGTGTGTAGACAAGTATCTGAGTGTGTCTTGTTTAGTGCTGCGACCAAAGGCAAATGGTGTCAACTGCAGGGCACAATGCAGATGATATTGCTGAGACAGTGCTCATGAACGGTGAGTGGCAGTTGACTTTTATTTTGCCTTTTGTCTGCTTATTTGTCTGTCTTATGTCCTATCGAGAAATCGCCTCAAAGCCACGAAATTGACAGTTTTAAAATTTATTTCCGCCGCATCGAGATGTTACCCGGCTGCGAAATTTGCCGCAAACGACCCGGAAACTGTGGTGAACTTACCCCAAAATTTTCAGTAAAATCCGTGGGGGTACAAAAAAATGCCGGAGTTGCCCTTTAACGATAACGGACTGGACACCAAGAGAGATGGCAAGCATAGCAAGGGTAGCAGAAAGTTAGGTGGGCAGATGAGATTAAGAAGTGAAGTTTGTAGGGATAGGGCGGCCACAGCTGGCAAAGGACAGGGTTAATTGGAGGGACATGGGAGAGCCCATTGTCCTGCAGTGGGCACAGTCAGGCTGCTGATGATGATCGCAATGATGATGATGAGTTTTAACACTGATCTGTGCGTGTTGCACTGAGCAACAGAGTAGCAGCAAAAATATAGCATGAATAGGATAGAGTAATGTCTGAAAAGACCATTCAAAATGGGGGGGTTCCTGTGCCACAGTTGTTTCAGTGCAGTAGAAGTTACCTATTTATATCAGAGCAGAAGCAGTGATGTACTGCAGCTAATGGCACAAGCAGATGTTGTCTAAGGAAGTTTTAAGTGGAAGCATAGCTTGCCGAGGCAGAGTGACAACAATGGTCCAGTAAGATTGGCCTGTCGGCGTTTTAGTAAACACACTGAAGTAGCTCGTGGTACAGACAAAGCGCAGTAGCTTTGACTAGGGCAGAGTGCATCATAAAGTGTGTTTTGTCCACATTTAATCACATGGCTCTCAGTGCTCTGCTTCTCTGTGTACTGCGAAGTTACCACTGTTTCTTCACTGCAGTGCTGAGGGGAGACATTGCCCGGCTTCAGCGGTGCACAGCTATAACGACGGTGAGTGAGCATTCGCAAATAGCTGTGGACACATTGACCCAAACATCCAGAGGCAGTCAGATCAAACATCTTAGGCTCACTTCTAGGCATACTTGATTGAGTGTTCCGTACAGTCAGTGACCGATTTTTCGGACTCTCCATAGACTGTGAAAATGTCCGAAAAATCAAGTTTTACTGTAAAAGTCACTTAACATCAACTCTCTCTGCACGCGTTGTGTACACAGATGATGGGTGGTGACCGCTTGAGTTCAGCTTTTGATGGCTGTATTTACTGCCATCAGCTTGCCGCGGATGAATGCACAGGCTGGAGCAAAGTCCAGACGCAAAATCCTGCTGCTGTGGGAACTGCACTGCACCCGCCTTATAGAGGGTGCGGAATAAAAACATGAAGCTACTGGTAGAGATGAAGAACTGACAAATGGGTGAAACAATCACTCCGCTGGATTTAGCCTTTGCAATTGGCATATGCCTAATGACTTAGTCAAAAGCCAATCTCGAAACTGCCGGTATACATTATTGTATGCACTCTGCTGTGACTTGCGTATAATGAAAGGCGTTTTGCCTGTCATCAAAACACAAGTTTTGACGGTGTTGCAATAGAAAAGTTGGAGCTGCATTGTGTTGCGTCGCAGGTACGGGCTTCTTGCTTTGAAAAGCACTGCCATTTTCTTCCTCTTACAGTCTCCAGGAAGCTGTAAGCCTCCCACACGCTTTGTTGCATTGTTGCAGATTTGAGATGAAAGAACTGGGCTGAGATGAATTTCACAAACTTTAACTACTATTCAAGTTTGTAGCTGCAGTCGACATCCGATAGCAATACATACCAGCTTGTGAACACACGTGCGTGATGGGTAAACCCGTGGTGCATATTGGCCCTGCCGTCGAGGAGGCTCCCTTTTAGCTTGAATTCCATTTAATTCAATCAAGGTCTTGATTCCCCTTGAAGTCTTCATTACTGAGGTTGCACTATAGACATCATATAGCGACTTGGCTCTTGATGGAGGTGCTGCGGCAAGTGCAAAGGAAGTCCGAAAAATCAAGCAACCACTTGTGATGCTCCAAAATTTCAGATTCTCATATAGTACATTGGCTCTAATGGAGCATGTCGCAGTGTCAAGAAAAAGCCCAAACAGTGAGGCATGTCCAAAAAATCAAGGGCCCAAATTTTCAGTCACTGACTTTAGTATATATACTCCCTTCAAGATGATGGCAGTTCAGGTGGCTCTTCTTATTATGAGCATGGCTTGAGAACATCTGTTTATTTTTTTATGGACAGAGCTGAAAAGAAAATCCGGATAACAAAGACTATTGTTCACATTGGTTGATGTGGACACCCACTGCGTTGTACCAACTAGCATTCGACAATGCCAAGGTGGTTGGTTTGTGCCACTGATAGGCTGTTACGCAAGGGAAAACTATGTAACAAAGGTCAGAAATTTGGGAAGATGAGAGTGCAATTTTAATGTGTTTGTGCATGCAGAGATTTTATAGCCTGGCAGCAGTAACGGTAAATTGTGATATATTGCATTTAACACATATTTAGTCGCATTTAATTCTTATGTGTGGCACAGTACACGTTTGTGTTAACTGGTGTGCTGTAGTTAATTATTCATGCTAACTAAACTTTTCTGTACTCTGATTATGGGAACCTAAACAAAAGGTCATATCGCTGTTTGGTTTTAGCTGATAATTAAGGTTAACAGAGCTTCTCCTAAAGAGGGCCCACCGTGCTGCAGCCAGACTCTTTAATTTTTACGTTCAGGTTAAAATGAGAGCAAGTTCGAAGAGTACAGGGCCTTAAAGGGGTCGTGAAATGTTTTCCGAAAATTTTGAACGACGTGTGTATTTGGAATTCTGACCCTTCATTCTATAGTATACCTTGGTTCGTTTCATCGTCTGGGTTGACTGAATAGCGAAAAAAACTAAATTTCGGTTTCCCAGCGCTCGTCCCCCTCAACTCGCAGCAAACGTCATTTTAAGAAGCCAATCAGAGGCTTCTGTTGTCAACACAACATGGCGGCGTGGCGAGTCCTGTTAAGCCATAGTTGACCGAGGTTACAGCACGCATAATGACTCGAATGTGGCACCGTCGTCTGCTCAGAATGGAGTCTGCTAGCTGTCAAGCTGATACATGTGCGAAAACTTGGCCGGCGCGCCGCACCGGTCGCCGCTTGCGAACTGCCGCCTACTGCAAGCAGGGACACGGAGGTGGTGGTGGTGAAAACATTTATTAATCATAGAGAGAGGTGTTGGGGGTCGTGACCTGAAGGGTCACGCCCTTACAACCACTAGGTGGGATGCCTAGTCAGGCACACCATTGGCGTTTGCCGCAGCCCGGGCGCGCTGCGTTAAGGCCCTTTGGGCCTCGAGGGTGCAGCAACCGGACAGGGTCGCCTCCCAGTCCTCTCGGGTGGGGTTCGGGATAGGGGGTAGGGATGGGTTCTGCTGGCAGGCCCACACCATGTGGTAGGTGTCAGACACCTCCCCACAGTGTGAGCACCGCCCGTCGAATTTAGGATCGAAATGCTTTAGAATTGCCGGGCACAACATCGTGTTGGTGAGCAGGCGCAGGAGTACCCGCTCGTTGTCCTTCCCCAGCCCTTTGCATGGGGGTGGGAAGAGTTTGGTGCGTGGATTTGTAATAATCGCATATTTCCTTAAAAGTGTAAATCGGATTGAAATGGAAGTCCTGGTCGGCGTCGGGTCCCGTGGGAAATGCCCGGAGAGAGAGCGCGCGGGCGGCGGCGTCGGCTGCCTCATTTCCGTGGACGCCTTGGTGACCTGGAGCCCAAACGATAGATCGGTGCGCGGGATCCGAGTCTCGGCCACAATTTTGGTAAATACGATAAGCTAGGGGAGTAACCCACCCTTGCGTGACGTTTCGACAAGCCCCTCGTGAGTCGGTGATTATGTATTTGGAGGAGGTGTCAGAGGCTGCCAAAGCGATGGCAACCTCTTCTGCGTGAATTGCTGTCTGGGCCTTGAAAGTAAGGGCGTCTACTGTTTTACCCTCGTGGACGACCGCGGCCAGCATCTTTGCGCCGCTAGACTCATGCCCGGCCCACATCCGGTGTAACACTTTGCCACCGCACACCAGCGCCTGCGCGCTGCTTGGCTACTGAAGTTCGCACCAGAAAAGGCAAAATAGCGATGTTATCAGAAAGGCTGCCGGCTGTACTCGGGCGGCGACAAAGCATGCCGGCCCACGTAGCGCGCTTTCGGCAACGGCGCTGGACGCGGGCGCGCCGGGCGACGAACTGCACTGCTCTCTGGCTGCCCTGGTCGTCGCTAGGCCATCGAAGCCGCGGTGGACAGCGCTTCGGAAGTAGCCTGGGTTATAATAAAATGCCTGCTTTTGGCATCGATTTACTGTCAACAGCATCGTCTCACAACAAAAAATATGGTCATTGTTGCGGTGCGCTCGGCAGCGGAGCGGACGCCAGGCGCGCAAGCCGGACCGCAACGGCCGGGCAGCGGCAGCTGAGCGGCGGTTGTGGCAAGAAATTTGTTCGTATTACAGTTGCTGCTCCTACCAGCAACTCGGCATTGTTCAACGATCCTCAAAAATGATCTATTTTCCACACTTCTTCCTCCCACAGTTTATTATTTATGCGAAGAAAAATCTTTAGCTCATTTTTATGACGCCAGCGGACGGGATCCAGGTTTGCCGGCCGGCCTATACAGACTCGATCGCTGTATTTCACATTCGCACCAGAAAAGACAAAACAGCCATGCTATCAGAAAGGCTGCCTGTTATACTCGAGCAGTGGCAGCATGCCGAGCTTTCGGCAACGACGCCGCCTGCGGACGCGCCGGGCGATGAACTGCGAGGCTTGCCGGCGGCCCTGGTCGTGGCTAAGCCTACCTGGTTTTGCATCGATACTATCGATACCGGAGCTGAGGGAGCTTCGGAACTGGTCAGCGCTGTAAAAGGTACTACTCTCGTCACCCCTTTAACTGTGAACCTGCCCCATAATAAAATAAAGATATGCTCGATTTCCGCGACGCCAGCGGAGCTAGCAAATGCCAGCTATGCGAGCGGCGAGCCACGAAAATAAAGCGGTCATGGGATGAAATTTGCTTGTATCGCCGAATTAAATACTGCCAGCAACTTGGCATCAGCCAAAGATCCTCAAAAATTATTCATTTTTGGCATTCATCTATTCCAGTGCTTGTTATGAGCGTGAACAAATAATACTAGCGTGTTTTTCTGACGCCGGCGGCCGGCATCCAGGCTGACAGGCCGGCCCCGAGAAACGCGCCCCCACGTTATTATGACGCTGGCGCTCTACGCGCTCGCATTCTGACCCTTGTCAGTGCGACGTGCCGTGTGCGGCCTGTCATTGACATCGGTTGGGCGCAGGCGGAGAGCTGCTGTCAGTCGTTGTTACGCCGCTCGCAACGGCACGTCGCGCGCCCGGCAAGTAGCAGTCATGCCGAGAGCCCGCGACACCTCTGCCTGCGGGAGCCCCGACCGTGAACCTCCGAACCCGGTCATGGACTCGAGTCTTCATCTCTATCGCAAGGGGTGGGTTGACTCGCAGCCCCATCTGCAAATTATGCCTAACCCTCTTCACGCTTCTGGAATATATTTTTCTGCAGCAAAGAACAAAAGAGCGGAACCGATGCGCGCCGCGATAGCTGACTCGTTCGTATCGAGTTCATGTAAACAGAGAGTCGTCTAGATGGGCTGACCTTGCTCAGCTCGATTCTCTGACTCAAACCACCACTGTCAAGGAACACCACCTAGATAGGTTCACGTAAGCAAGGGTATGTCGAGCCGCTGATACTGAAGCCAAGGAGGATGGAGAAGCAGAACCGAAACCGAAACTGGTCCCAGGTCAGTGATTGATGTATGACCACGCGCTGCAGTTTAACAGAGTGCAATTACGCGTGCAAATAATTGGAAAACCTTGTTTCACTTTCAGAATTTCTCATAAAGCTATTATTTTAGGGCAAACGAAAGTTAAAGATATCTCTATACGTTTCTGAATGCCTTAAAATGACGTAGTCGAGTAGTGCGTGTGCCGGCCGACGGCGGCGCATGGTCGTTTAATGAACGCAAAAAGGCAGCAATTTCGAACGGGCTTTATTAAATGAAGACTCAATATTGAGACGAAATATTTCGGAATCAGCATGTCTAATGTTTATGGAAGCAGTAAAAATTAAAACCGGGCAGCTTCATTTTCTTTTCACAACCCCTTTAATACAAATGCAATGCCAGTAAAAGTGTAGTATTCTCACATTCACCATTCACAAGTTGTTAGTGAGAGCACTTGTCTAGCACAAAGAATTCAGTGACTTAATAACTGTTCATGATTGAGGCAGCAGGGAGATAGACAAACAGGAAATACAAACACAACTCATTAATTGTAGATGCTTTATTTATTGTTTTCTTGTTCGCTTTTTAAAGGAATGGCTACTAGCTGTGTTCAGGTAATTCGCAGTGTTACCCCTCCAGTGGTATTGTTGAATGTCCTGCATTTAACTGGTAGTGGGGTCACCGAGAACTCCCTCATTTGATCTGTGGCGGAGTCAGCAGAGATTTTTACCAATTGGCCAGTGAGGGTGACATCCAGGCGGGCTGTGGAGTGAGAGCTCTCGAAGGCCCTTATCACTGGAGAGAACGCTTGCCGCAGAAAGTAAAGCCATCAAGGCATTGGATCAAGAGCAGCCTCATGCATTGGAGGGCTATCGGAGGCTGCTGGTCAGCCTTCAGATGCTGTGTCTGTTCCTGGCATTCGTTGCGTTTGAGCACATGCTCTGTTGGTCTGCGTTCAGATGGTTGACGAATGTGGTGGGTTGTTTGTGTGTTACTTGTGCTGTGATCCCATGGTTTTGATGCCCACTAGGTTTTTTGTTAACTCTATGAGGCATATGAGAACAGGGTTACGGGCATTCTGTGGAGTACCACCAGAGTCAAATGCAGTTAGTCCTCTCAGAACTCTTAATCAGCTAACAAGAAAGCAAGGGCAGGTTTACAGACAACTTTTCGTGGAAGAGGTAGCGTTGAAACTTCCATTGTCTTGGCCCTGTAATTTTTTCAATGCAACAAGCAATGGCATAAGATTGCTGTGTTGTTTGCTGCATGTCCAGAGGGAGGCTGGTGCACTTCGTCTGGTGTGCTTTAAAAAGACCCGCTAGGCAAGTTTTCTCTCTTTGAACAGAACATTGTTGTGTTAGAAGCCTGCAGAGTAACATATTCTCTATTTCAAAAAGGTAGTGACATGTTGGAACACAGCGTGCCCTTTGAGGGATTTTTGTATACACTTGGCTAACCAGCTGCTTGTATCTATGGCAGTACTTGGTGTATTTATTCTGAGCACGCGGCTGATTGCTTACCATCTGCATGTGTCATCTTGTGGCTGTTCTTCAGGGATCAGAAGGCGCCATTCCACGGTCAAAGCCTTTCAAGTACACCTACGAGAAGGAGATTGTAATGTGAGTCTCTTATCTTCCTAGTGCGCAGGTTAGTGTATGTGACTTCAAAAGAGATGCTAAGAGCAATTAGATGTGGTGATAAAAAGAGCAGGCAGCTATCAGAGCTGTTTCTAGAGCTGTTGTGAGAGGTCTAGTATACAGTCCGCGACCCAATTTTTCGGACTCTTAGAAGAAGTAGAGAATGAAGACTCGTAGCACGAGGAGCAATAATGGCAAAAGGAACTGAAGCTTTATATACAACTTATTTACAAGAATTACTAATGTGCAGCAAGTTGAGCCAAAATAAAACACGAGGTGGATGTGGCTAATAGGGAAATCGTCCCTCCTTGGCATAGCCGAAGATGCAGAGCATCTAAACCTAGCCCCAGACGATAGATTGGGTTCCCGGGCTTGGTTTTATACCCTCAGGAGTCCCTCTAGCATCCGGGGAACATTCAGCCACAGCTCGCATCCGTTGCTTGCTGCGTGCAACCCCCAAAACACAAATTCTATGAAAATCATCAACCTTAGCTCCACCATATGACGCGCACAGTGAATTCCGTCCAGTAGCATTTTTCAAGGAGGGAGGTTGTGATTTGAGACCTTTGAGGTTCAAGCAAGCTAAGGTGTTTCAACTGCCTGTTACATTGCATGCATAAAAATTGATTCGCTATTGTGAGTGCAAAGCTAACAGTGGTATTAATATTGTATTATGTGGCAGTACATGTTTGAGTGCAGTGCACCTGTTTTCTGCAAAAACAGTTTAGATAAAGAGAGGGGAGAGGAAACTCTTCAACGTTACTAGATGTAGATATCAGCCTAACTCACCTGGTAGGCTGTTCCAGATGAGGATGGTGTGTAGATAGGACAGCAACAGCTCTTAAAGCCACTGCACTATTTGACAATGTGACACCTTACTGAATGTGACGTCGAGGCTGACAAGGCACACCTAATGGTCAGAGTTCATCTGCTAGCGACTAGGGAAAACAAGTACTAAAGGCACTAATCGCAAGCTACCATTTCAGCACTATTCATATAGCTATTTGTCTTTTGTGCTGCTTCGATTATTGAGAAACCACAAAACATTGCCTTAGTATAGCTCTTGCTGATGTGTCGATGCCTGGGTTAGTGCTAGTGCTTAAAAGTCCTGCACTGTCTTACAGGTATGCCCATTTCAAGAAGTTGGACTACTTCTCTACTGAATGCATCTACTCACCGAATGCTTACAGGTAGGTGAGCTGACCCATGTTCATGCCTTTACTCCGTGGAAAGCCTTCCTGGGCTGAATGGTCACACACATTAGGGCCTGTAAAATAGTGCGAAACAAATAACCTGTGGACAGAACCCTCGTCCTGTCTTGCAAACGCCTTTAATCTGTCTTACTGAAGGTGTGCGTTATTGGCATCTCAACATCCATTGCTTTTCATAGCACATACAGCTGAAACTTGCCTGCTTTCGCGGGGAAAAGCAGATGACAGGCACACAGCTGAAAGCAAGGGGCTTTGTCAGTTTGTCTTAGCAGCAAGTACACGGTGTAACCTTTGTCAAAGCTCGGCACTTTGCTCTTGTGTGTATTAAGGCTGCATTAGTGCATGTTGTAGCTTCCACGATACTGGTGAGTTGAACAGATTATGGTACGAGCTTATAACTGCTGCAGCATTCATCTATACACTGTGTGATGCCATTCAACTCAGTTTTATTCTTGGGTGAAATTCTAGCATCTTGTCCTTTTATTACGTTGGCTGAAAGAGGTGCCTACTGTAAAATGAAGGGCATTTTGTTGTTGGACTGCTTGGTTTTTTTGTTCATTCATGATTTTAAAGGTGCCAAAAAACAGAATGGAACACAAAGGGAGCCGACAGGATCATGCGCCACTTTCAACTGGGGTCTCTAAAACCAAGAATTCGAAATTAAATGTTGTTTCTTGTTTTTATCTTTAAAATTGTTCAGTGGTACCTAATTTTGTTGAATCTGCCTTATTTGTTACAGTTTTTGTTGCCTTGGTCAGTGGAAATGAGTGTCTTTGCACAAAACTTTGTAACTGGGTTCCGGGAACGTAATTGTTGGGAGCAAAAACTGATGATAAAACATTGCAGAAACAAAGCATCACTCATGTAGGACTGGAGCGCTAAAAGTGTACTTTAGTAACTGTACTTTGGTCTACCTTCCTTTCTCAAGCAAATCTAAGGAAAGTTTTCTGACATAAGGGCTAACAGAAAATTATTTTAGTACATGCTCGCACCTGTGAGCACACACGTGTCTCAGAAGAGAACTTGTGTGCATTGTGA
This sequence comes from Amblyomma mixtum, assembly GCF_055824585.1. Lineage (NCBI taxonomy): Eukaryota > Metazoa > Arthropoda > Arachnida > Ixodida > Ixodidae > Amblyomma > Amblyomma mixtum. The sequence continues at coordinate 107,357,474 of NC_143017.1, read as the reverse complement.
AATGGCCAGAAAAGCTATCTGAGCCAATTGTTTGCAGCGTTAGATCTCTTAAACAACAGCTTCGCTAGAATATTGTGTTGAGGGCAGTGTTTCTGTGTTGATCTATAAGCGACTGTGGATTCCCAGTGTACAAGCACAGATGAAAGTAAATTTGAGACAATATTATGTGAAAAATTAAAACTTTGCCTTTTCATGCATCTCGGAATAGATGTATGCAGCCTAATTGTCGTTTTGCGAATTACACTCTGCATCATGAAATCTCGAGCTATACATTTCGGATGCAAAGAAATGAATTTTTTTTCAGCAAAGTTGCCTTCCATTAATTTTTAATGGCGGGTGTACATTGTGTACAAGCCTTCTTTCACAAAAGCAACGTCGCCGTTAAAGGGGCTCTAAAATGGCTCAATAAATTTGTGGTATGCCTGGGATATTGAAGCACTTTGCTTCACGCATATCCTCCAGTGTGTTTGTTAGAAGCTCTGTTAAGTCAAAATTTGAATTGCAGCCTCTTCGCGCCTATTACTCGTCACTTTTTGCATGTTCAAAGGTAGGTGCTGCTCTGCAGGCCACACCCACTCAGCCCCACCGCCGGTACTAACACGTGCAGGAATTCCCCCAGTGGTGGTGCTTCTGACTCATTGGAACGCTGTTGACTGGTCGTGGCCATGGTAGCTGTGCGACTTTTGAAAGAATGTAACCAGTAGTGGTCTCTTAACCCTTTGAGGGTCGAATTATTTTGAAGAAAACTTTCCCAGGTGGTCAAATTACTTTATTGCGGATCTTGAATCTACAAAATGTATATAATCGAGAATAAATAGTAAAACAAAAATTAGGAACAGTACTTTGGTGACAGCATCACTCACAACTGGAAAATGTTCAATAGAATAGAATAGAAATGGTGATAAGCAAGCTAAGAGCAGCACCAATAAAGATAGAAATCAACTTTCGCCGCCTCTGCAGAACAGTGCCCACAAAGAGAAAACACGTTTCGCGCGACTCCGTTGCGATCCCGCGGCGGAATCGAAACCGCGTAGGCGCGTTGCCACAGAGGGCGAGAATACCTCGCGAGCAACGGTGATAAGCAAGCTAAGAGCAGCGCCAATAAAGATAGAAATCAACTTCGGCAGCCCCTGCAAGATAGTGCTGACAAAAAGAAAACTCAAATTTCGCGCGACTCCGTTGCGATCACGCGGCGAAACCAAAACTACAAAAGGGGTGATGCCGCAGTCTGTGCCGCCGCGCTAAAGCTAGACATAAGTTCTGCTTATCTCCGTAAGAAGGCACACAAAATTCAAACACTTCTTGTAGGTCCTAAGAGGTGGCAGCACCCCCCAGTGAGCACGCATTGTTCTTTTGGCGCAAAATTTCAAACGGAAGATCGAAACCGCACCCGTACAGCAAAGACCTTGCGGGACAGAAAACCGCCGCCGTACATATACGGCAAAAACCTTCAAAGGGTTAAAGGTGGATGCAGAGTTCTAATCACGAAGATCTCATGAAATCTCTAACCTTAGAAAACAGCAGATTCGGATTCTAAAAGGCCTTTTCAGGCACCCCAAAAAAAATTTCCACCGGAACAGCCCAAGTTGACCCGAAAAGACGTTTTTGTGACTGTGGTAGCAAAGAAACTTCTCAAATCTCGGCGTAAGTGGCCAATTTCCAAGTGCAATAAGCTTCTGCACTGACGGTCGCAACAAGTTCTGTGTTACTGGAAAGTTTGTTCCACCGGAATTCTCCACCCATTAGAACCACGTGTTTGCAATCAAGATTAAGCGCACAAACATGAAAAATGCGATGGCTGCTGCCATGAGGTACCATGAACAGCCATGAACTGCTCATACTTAAGTTCCAGTTTTTCTGGACCCGACTGCTCTGCTTGCAGAAAGCACAGCATGACAATGGCTTGACGAATTTTCATGATGTTTTTTTATTGTATTTCTTTATATATCCTTTATGCAGTGACGTTCCTATATTTTGTAATTACTTTATTTTTTTACTCTCCAACTGCTTTGACGTCACGATAACGAATGCATTATACAAGCATGGATGTAATGTTCTGTGTAGAGTAAAAAGAAAACAGGTCGATGAAAATATTTCTCACTGCATGAACCATGCCTTTGGCAAAAATTTGAGCGACTTTAGGTTCATGCCACGTTTTATTGTGACACCAAGCTTTCTTCAAGTTAGGTATAGCAGTGAAGCACATAAAAGTTTATAATGTCAAAACTACTGGAGGTGTATGAGTGAAAATTTGTATTTAATCATTTAGTGCACTTCTCAGTAAGCATACCAAATTTCATTGCTCTACGCCACAAAATAAAAAATTTCACTTCCAAAACCGTCGTCCACCTTTAACCAGCATACACAGATGCACGACGTGAAGGTGAGCGAGAGTTTCAATAAGTCGCTGGTAAAGGCTCGTCAACTTTCACCTGCAATTATGGGTTCTCTGCTGCTTGTAGAGGTGTATTATTTGGCTCTGGTGTTCGTGACAGCACAGTGTAGTGATTGAGCAAGTTCATGTACTCTCCTCAGAAGGTGCTTTTCAGGGCCCCTTTTAAGGCCTGAAAATGGGGAGTTGTGTGCACAGTATGTGACTGCAGTGCTTTGCCTTGCACTGCAGGGGCCACGCACGAGCGTACCTCAAAGACCTGGAGGCTATCCGGCCAACAGCCATCTTGGGTGAGCGCTGCTGATCTCGCCAAGTGAGGCACACATGTTGGATGTTGAAAACTTGTTTGCAAACCACTCAAGCATTAATTTCTCAGTCACAATTCACAGATTTGTTCGAATCTTAAAGGTGCACTGAAGAGGAATCTGAACTTGTCTTTTTGTCGCGGGAACTCGATCTACATGTTCCGAGCTTTCTTAGAAACTTCGATTCCTTGTGTGGCCGATTTCCCTAATTAAATCGAATTAACGCCTGGCTCCCGCCTTTTTTTTTTTTAATTCTCCCTCGTACGGTGGGCGGAGTTGACCAACGCGTGGAGCGCCTTTCAGCCAGTCCCGTGGCGGCTTGCCGCTCTGCCATCGGCGGAGTAATACGTAGTATTGTGGGTTTTTTGCGCAAAAGACACGACACAAAGAAACGAGGTAGACAGGACAAGCGCTTACTAACAACTCAGGTGTTTATTGACATAACATTTGCTTAAATACAGCAGCTGCTCTTATCAAACACGAAAAGGGAAAGAAGAGACTTAGCATACATATATCAGATCAGCATAGATCCCACCATCGCACGAGTGAATGCAGTTTCGAGCTCTAATTCTGCGCAAGATAACTGATTTCTTTTTTTGAGAGCAAAATTGAACGATTGCTGACACACGAGTTACCCGATTTTCCTATCTCATTGGCCTCAATTATCTCTCTTCCAAGTTGTGTCTTGCACCGGCGCAGTACTGAAGTTTTTTCGAGCGCGGGAGTGCAGTTGCGGCAATTCCGAATATGGTCAATCATTTTGCTACCTGACTTGTTCTTTACATCTCTTGCATGCTCCCTCAGCCTTTCATTAAGGCACCTGCCAGTTTGGCCAATGTACTGCTTACCACAGGCAAGTGGTATCGAGTACACAACGCTCTTTTTACAGGCCACGAATCGCTGCTGGTGCCGCTTCGAACAAGCGACGGCCGTATCCTCCGCATTCACTCTCTTGCAAATCCTGGAGAGTTTTTCAGGAGCGTTAAAAACCACTCTAACACCAGCCCTAGCACCGATCTTCTTAATATTATGCGAGATTCCGTGAATGTACGGAATAACCGCCACTTTCTTCCGGTCAACTTGGTCGGGTTTGCTGGCTGGTTTCTTCAGCAGGTTCTCGGCAGTTGAAGCCAGCAAGGCCGTCTGGCAGCCTGCGCTCGAAAGGCGCTGCAACTGGATGTCAAAGCTGCGTCCTACCAAATGCAGGCAGGACTTGCTCAGAGCGTTGGAAAGGCACGATTTCACAATGCCTCGTTTCACGGCTTTGGAGTGTGCCGAGCTGAAGGGAAGCAGGGGCTTGTTGCCTCTGGGCTCAAAGGCCCAACATACGTGTTCACTTGAAAAATGAAGCCCTATATCTAAAAACCTGATGCAATTATCTTCCGGTAACTCGTGCGTCAATTCTAATGGTGCTAGGCACTCTGAAAACGTCGTTAGATGCTTATGTACACTAGCCGAAAAAGAATCTTTGTCACAATCCACGAACACAATGAAATCATCAACAAATCTAAAAACCTTTAAAACGTTAGTGTCGTGAAGGCAGTCATGCAGCATCTTGTCACGTGTCGCTAAAAAGATGTCACTAAGACATGGTGCTAAGCACGATCCAATGCATACTCCTTGTTTCTGAATGAATGTCATATCTTTCCACTGCGCATACATGGAAGTCAGGTACATTGTTAACAGTTCGATGAAGTTGTCAACCAATAAACCTGCATTATTTTGGAAGGCTGTTGCACCATGGCTGTCAATACAATCGCGGACATTTTTTAAGAGACAATCGTGAGGTATGGAATAATACAAGTCCTTTATATCTACTGACAGGGCTGACATGCGTTTGTTGTTATTTGATTTTAAGAACTCAATTATTTCGTCCGAATTTTTTACCCTAAAGGGATCGTTAATTTCTAAAACACTCAACTTCTCTTGCAAAAACCTGGCTACGGCTTGCTGCCAGGACCCCTTTTCGGAAACAATCACTCGGAAAGGGCATGCATCCTTGGAATTGCCGCAACTGCACTCCCGCGCTCGAAAAAACTTCAGTACTGCGCCGGTGCAAGACACAACTTGGAAGAGAGATAATTGAGGCCAATGAGATAGGAAAATCGGGTAACTCGTGTGTCAGCAATCCTTCAATTTTGCTCTCAAAAAAAGAAATCAGTTATCTTGCGCAGAATTAGAGCTCGAAACTGCATTCACTCGTGCGATGGTGGGATCTATGCTGATCTGATATATGTATGCTAAGTCTCTTCTTTCCCTTTTTGTGTTTGATAAGAGCAGCTGCTGTATTTAAGCAAATGTTATGTCAATAAACACCTGAGTTGTTAGTAAGCGCTTGTCCTGTCTACCTCGTTTCTTTGTGTCGTGTCTTTTGCGCAAAAAACCCACAATGCTTAGGCACCAACTAGCCTGCAAAAACATACTCGCAAGTAATACGTAGTAGTCTGTAGTAGCAAATAGTTTGCGCGTATTTTTATTTCTGCGGGCTTATTTTGTGGCTATATTATCTGCGAATGAAACTATTTATTCATGGAAACCTAAAAAACAAAATAAAACGAAATCAAAGCCTCCACAGAGCTGGCTGAAAGGCATTCCATGCATTGGTCAACTCCGCCCACCGTACGAGGGAGAATTAAAAAAATAAAGGCGGGAGCCGGATGTTAATTCGATTTAATTAAGGAAATAGGCCACACAGGGCAATAAGTCGCAGTTTCTAAGAATGCTAGGAACGTGTAGATCGAGTTCCCGCGGCAAAAACACGAGTTCAGAATCCTCTTCAGTGCACCTTTAACTTTTCCTTCTTGGGCATATGTGGCGTTGCACTGAATCCACAGCAGCTGGCTGCCTTTTTGTTATTTTATTTGCTTACATTTGCACTGCGTTATTATTGTACTAAATAGGCAAATACTTGGTTCTTTTCCTTGTACAGATATCATCCACTCTGGCGAGTGTATGGCCGTCAAGGAAGGTGTCAAGCTTCCCCAGAAAGGCAAGCCTTCTTGGCAATTTTGCTGCAGCAGTTGGAAGTTCTAAGAGGGCAGCATGTGCTTCCAAAATCTCCTGCAGTAAGGTATACTGAGTAGCCATTGTATAGTTACCTGCTGTTTGTTGAGACATGGTGTAGGTGACTTGAGTATGTGTTTTTTTGCACACTTGCAGGAACACTTTAGGATAAATTGAAGTTGGCCTCTGTCGATTGACTGCCACATTATAATGGCAAAGAGGCTACTTCCACTGAAAATGGAGATTTACTATAACCTAGAAAAGGTCAAGAAATGAAAAACTCGCAGTGCTACCACCAGTCGTCATTGCAAGCAAGCTGCAGTGATGTCTAGACGGTTTTCTTCAGGTGGATCCTTAGGGCTAGGCTACACTGCCACTCACTTGTGAAATGGTGATCATGGAGTCCTTTTCGATCTGACATCACCGATCTGGACCAAGTGGCTGGGAAAAAAAATTTTTTAATCTAAAAAGATCGAATTTTCTTCAATAAATTTGTCTTCTGCTGCTGAGAAAAACATTAGTACAGTCAGGCAGAACCATAGAGTCGATTTTTATTGAAGATGAAGATTTTCGGGAGTTGTTCTGGCCTACTGCAAAAATCTTTAGTGATAAATCTGCGTTTGCAAAGGAAACAAGGCTAAGAATTTTAAAAACAAAACACGCGTGAGCCCATGCTGATGTTGCAGGCCTCTGAGACAAAGTCTCGCGATGGGAATTGAAATCCGACCATACCACATGGTTGTCTAACTCACCACCACCGCTCTAAAAAAGAAAAAAGAAGTGCTGAGTGTAGTTTTTCACCTTCCAGGAGTGCGCAGTGCAGCAGACGTTATGCTGCCTACTGGTGGACTACGTTCAGTCGAAATACATTTTTCACGTCTCTTCCTCACGTCAGAAAATTAAAAAACAAAACTGAAACCTAAGAATTGGTGTTACAGAAGCAATCTAAACGCCACAGCTTGTCTAGGAGCGCCGTCCCGAATTTCTGGCAGCAGGTTTAAAACGTTGGTCATACGTGACCAATGGCCTGCGGCGCAGTAAGGAGAGAGTTGAGGATTGTTTTTAATAAATCAGCAAACAAAATCCCAAACAGTTCATGCAATTGCCAGCGCGATTTCTAGGAAGGTTTTAAGTCGTGGAGAAGAAAGCTGTACACCGCAGCATAGTACTATGAAGAAATTCAGTAGCTTAGCGATACCATTTGTAAGATATTAACAGTGTAGGCCATTATGGCCTTGATTTTCCTTCTTGCTGCTGTTGGAATGTTGAAAAAATACTTCCTTCTAAAGCGAAAAAAACTGGCTTGCTTTTAGGGAGAAATTAGAATAGAAATTTTTTTTCCACCTGAAAGCAGAAGAGCAGAATTGCTCTGCAGTAAGTCTTTGACGTCAGCTTGCATCCATACAGCGACACACTTGGTGAACGGTGTGCCACATTGTCTGTATGCAGGCACCTGCAGCCACTGTGGCTACATCTCGAGCCAGCAGTTCTGCAAGGCCTGTGTGCTGCTCGAGGGGCTCAACCGCGGAGTGCCCAGGTGGGTGCCTGTCACTTGCCCTCTCGCCGCCCAGCCTGCTGCGAGCAGCTCTGGCAAACGTTGGGCTCATACTGTAATTAAAGGGATAACGAGGATAAATTGAATTTGGTCTGTCTCGATTGACTACCATGTTCTGATGTGAAAGGAGCTACTTTACTTGAATATTAAGCTTTGATAAGTTAGGAAAGACCAGGAAATCTTACAAGGGCATTGCCACTGCCTGCTTTCATGAGAAAACTGCATTGTTGTCAAGTCTCAAGAAGTGAAGAAGATCTCAGAGGCTAAAGCCCAGCATGCACTTCCAGCCAGCTATTATGGAGTCCATAGTCCATAGTCTCATCATCAGTGTCATTAGTTTGAATAGAGTGGCAGGAAGAAATATATTAAAGTTCAAATTTCTCAGCTTCCAAGTGAAACTTCAACAGAGCAGTGAAAAGGTAAAGAATTGAATTTCAGTGAGAACAAAAAATTGGTTGCAGTTGTCTGTAGTCTCCCTGTAAAGCTCTTCTTTCTGTGGTGGTGAGCTACCAAGGTAAGAACTAGTGGATACTTAGTGCCAAGGTTACCGCTACCTGTAAGGCTTCTGGGATTCTTCTGCATGCACCACAGTTTCAGTGCGCAGGTGATTTTGCAGTTTGTCTGCGTTGAAGCACAGCTGTTGTCATGAGGAGTCGAACTCCTGGACTAGTGTTTATTGCCTGCTGTCACTTTGCTTTTATTCGTAAATGCTTCAACTGCAGGGATCAAAGCCCCACCTTGGTTCAGTATGCATCTAGCACTGCTGTTAGCTCTGAAGTACACGAAATAGCTTAGCAGCTTGTTATTGCTCCTTTTAAATATGAACGAATGAGCAGAATTAATGGTATAGTAGTATACCATATTTACTAGCATGTTAGTTGATATGTCACATAGGTCGACCCCCTTACTTAAGGAACTGGGAAAGAAAAAGAGTTTGGAATGTCGTATTAGTTGACCAATGGAAGCTCCAAGCTGCTAACTTAAAGTTAAGCCAGCCAGCACCATGTGCTGTATTTGGAGCTGCAGGGGCAGGTGGTATGTGACACACTTTTCGTCAACATTGAAATCGCGTGCTGTGGGTCCATTTTCTGGTGCCCCTGCATGTAAGACGCCAGGTCGTGTTATTGCTGCTGATAATGGTTGCCCTAGTGCAGCCATACGGGTGAGCAGTGTAGAGAAGTTTTGTTTTTACGATGATGAGCCTCCAAAGTGCATGGCCGACGCAGTGAAAGTGCAGTAGGGCATTGTTCTTATCTTTATAACAGCCTTTTGCAAGGGTCTCTTTAAAAAGGAGGGACACATGAATGGTGGCAGCAACTCCTGTTGTTGAGCTCCTTTGCGTTCACAACATATTTGTCATGGCCATGTGTTTTTGTGACATCATTTGTGACTCACTTTTCCAGGCTGGGAGTTGGAAAAAGCTCTAAAGATAAGGCAAAGGTAAGTGTGAAGCAAATGCTAGCAATGTGTGCTGTGGTGAACAAGCTTATGAAAGCATATGATTTCTGCCAGACAGATATGTTTATCGAATTTGCTACTTCAGGGAATATGTGTGCTCTTGTGTCCTAAAGAGGAAATGAGTTGTAAATGAGCATGTGAATGGAGCACTTTGTGCAAAGCATTGCTTAAAATCAAAACTTGCCTGGTCTGTGCAAATCAGCAATGAGACAAGTACTTAAATTAGGTCAGGTGAAGCTAGATCTAACTGTATGGGACCTTTAATGGCAGTCACCTGAGCACAGCCATTTTAAGATGGGAAAATGAGCTGCAGGGCTTCCGTGAAGATTTTACACTTCAGGACATTAGTAAGTGACTTCAATCTGAATGTGGTCATTTGGCCACTTCGTAAAAGCTCCATCACTCAAAGTAGCTACAAAGCATTTCTTTGTCATTGTTTAGCATTACTGAGGTGAGCATTAATTGTTTACCAACAGTTGCTAACTTGAAACTCGAATGTGAGGAGGCAAACCACAGAATCATCATTTCATTTTTCATTGCCATAAATCAAGGCATGTCACCATTTTTTCTTGAAGAGCTTGCTTAGGCAGTGCTATTTATTGCATTGCTTTTATTTATTTAGTTTTTCATAGTGGTGGTGGGTGCATATATCGGTTATCGTGTGTTCAGACGCACATGAACATGGAGGCATAACTTTGGTTGTAAAAGTCTTTCGCTTTTTTTTAGTTTGCAGAGCTACAAGCCTCTGGGACGCAAGAAGTCCTTCAAACATCCGTGGTCAAGTCTGCACCACTAACTGAGAAAAATGTGGCATTAGACTGGTGAACTCAGGCGTGGATGCAGCTACAAGTTGATCCAATCTTGGGTTGTGAACTTTCACAATCATTCTGGAACTCTGTAGAAAGTTTTCTATACATGTTGCTATGGCCAGCTCTAACAACACCACATGCTTTGTCAAGAGGTTTGGGCCGTTAAAACTAGCTATAAAAAGAGTGAGTTGTGCCAAACCACCCCTGCTTTTGTCGATGTGCTGCCTAGTCAAGTGGCATCCGTGTTCCGAATTCACTTTAATTCCGTTTCTTGTGGCATTGCTGCTCTCCACACTGCTGCTTTTTACGCTAGAAAAGGCTAAAAAGTGAAATACAGTTATCACTGCTGTAGACCGTTTTCTCAAGCATACTGTGATGACATCAAGTACGTTCTTATCTGTGGATCTGTGAGGATAGACCGCACTGGCAGACACTTTTTACCGGAGATTACTAAGTCCCCATTGTACTTGATGGCATCATCAGAGTCATAAGTTTGAATAGAGTGGCAGTAAAGAATGGTGCATCTTTTGCTGCCAAACAAAAGCCAAGAAAGGCACAAAAGCCAAACTGTCTTCTGTAGCGGCACCACCCCGCCATTGCTGGTGTACCTCTTTTCTCGTAGCACGCACTGGCTATTGGAGCCAAGCGCTGTGTGGAATAAAGAATTGTTGGAACTCAGTGCTTGGCCTGTCCGCCTCGTTTGTTAATGCACATGCCATGTAGCTCGTAGGAGCTGAGTCCTCTCTCCATACATGTCTACATTCATTAAGAATGAAAATTTAATGCAGTTGTCGTCCTCAGTGCCCCTTTCATGCCTTTCCTTGCATTGTTGCCATGAAGAAGTCTGTTCTTTCATTTTCCTCTCTTCCAAATGGTTCATTTTCATGGTAGCAATGGAGCAAACGATAGCTTCTTGGTATTGCCTTTGTATACTCTAAATGGGCTTAGCATGAAAGTCTATAACCTTCTTCAGACTTCAGCATTGAGGCTTTCTTGCTTCTGCAAGCTGACCTCTAAAGCATTGGAAGTTATTGGCAAGCCTGTGCAGTTCTATTTTGAAAGCACATAACTGGCTTGTGGTGTGAATCTGTTATCCATTTGTTTCATGAGCTTCAGTGTTGCTAGATGGCGCCATGGGTTCTGTGCGCTACACAAGCTAGGTCATGGGAGCTTGGACAAACTTTAGGAAAAGTTCCCATGCAGTACTCAACACAGAATGTCATCCGGTCATTACTGTATGTCTCGGTCGACAGTTAACTGTTTGTTTGTACTTGAACGTTGAAACTGTTCGAGACAACGTGTCTTGTGTGCAACATGGCTGCACGATCCAGCCTTCCAACTGCAGCTTTTAAAAATGCATCCTGCAGCATTCAAATGCAAAATATGGCGCGGCTTAGAAAAACATCACAGATTATGCACTCGAGCAAGCAAAGCTTTTCTAAAGTTGTGTCAACCCTTTGACATGCGATTTTTTGTTTTTATCGAAATGTATTTTTCCATTCAATCAATATATTCAGGCCTCGAGAAAGGCAATTTGTTAGTTTTCCAATGCAAAATACAAGCGACTGATCTTTTTGAAGAGATGTGCGAAAAAATTTCGTACAAGTCTCATAATTGATTAGAATTACAGCAGCTAAATGTTGCGACTTATCAAGTAAACAGCCAAGTATCTTGGAAATAAGAGTTGGAAATAAGAGTAAAAAAGGAGTTTTTTTTTTCCTCCATGAGAGCGGGCGCTCCCCTCGTGCTGCGGCGAAACCAGGCGAAACGCAGGGGAAGAAAGCGGTTGTGCGGTTGGTTTGAAAGTGCTCTCGACAACTTTGTCAACTTTGGCAAAATCTGCCGCAGAAAACGCTGTTTGCACGTGACTGCCTACCCGCATCTTGCATTTTTCCCATGGTTTCTCCGCAGGCTCCCGCACGGTATCGTGGCCTCTGCGATCGGCTCCGGCCGCACAAACCTAACGCTGATTGCGGAGGCCACGACGGTATGTTGCTCGTTCGTCCGTAGGGCGCGTGATGGCGCTACCGGCATCAGTCTCGTTTTGCCGTCGCAACAGGCGGTGGAGATTTCCGATTAATTTTTACCGAATCATGCAAGTAACCCACCCAAACTTAATATTAAACGAAACTGACCGTGCAGTTTCACTTCTGTGCGAAATTTTAGCCCGAAGAAGCGAGCGGTTAGGTTGAGAGAATTATTTTTCGATTTTCTCTGATTGACGCAACAGTCGGTAGTTTGGTGCACTCGACCTCACCTTAACTCCCATTGTCTGTCCCCATTGTTGTCACGCACTTCGTTCGCTTCACCGAAATTCGCAATAATGGGGCGCCCCAAAGTCTAGATGTTAGGTGCAAGGAGCTGGTGCAAGCCATCTCGTTGCTCCCCGACCATCCCTGACGCCGCACGGCGCCACATTCGCAGACGTGATACGAACGCCTACCGAAGCAGACGACGCTCAATCGCCGACTTTGTAGAGCGAAAGCTCTACTTCACTGCAAGCTTCATCGCTGAAGCCTGACCTTGAATAAATAAATAAAATGCCGTGACAGGGTACTGAGCGCGAACAGGTCAGCTTTGCTGGCCTGTACGCAAGAGCACTATGCAAGAATCGCCGCAGCCGATCACGCCTCGTGGTAACACACACTCGCGTTGTGGATTGAATGCTGTCGTATCCATCAACTATTACTACTATCGAACTAATATCGTCGGCAGACGTGCCGACGGTCGACCTAGCAAAGCAAAACCATGAGCCAACCATGCTAAACACATGCTTTCGCACGTCTACTTGGTTTATCTATGTTAAAACTATAGTTAAAAACCATACCACTTTTTTGCACAGGTGAGCGTTAGTTTCGCGGCAGCTTCGGCTTCCAGCAGATTCATCGCTCCGTCGGGCTCCGTGGCACACCGGTCTGTGCGCCTGTTCGCCTTTTACGCGCCCCACTTTTGAAATCGTGCAGAAAAACTTACTGTTATAGCCGTCTATGCCTTCTACACGTCTACACTACTGCTGACGCTTTCTTCATGAGTGACATAGAATCAGTTACGCATTAAAAAGTTTTTTTTTGGTTAATACTAGTGCTAACCATTCCTCTCACTCAATATTCTATCTAACGTGTCGCTGTCGTGCACAGAGTTTTTGCATGGTTTTTGCTAATGCATCTAGCGGAAGTGCATAATCGGCGCTGCGTCTCTTTTTCCGTTTTTAGGTGGCGCTGCCGCGCCGCTGTGGCGAGCTTCCGCTTGCGTCTGCCGCCTGTACACGTTGGAACCTGGTGAAAAATCGGATTTATTCCGGTGCCAAAGTGCCCTTTATTTATTTAATGCGTGCCCTTCTCTACACGGACCTCTCAAAATGTGTTCCATGCGAATGCTTATAGCTTTTGTGGCCGTCGTGCAGACTGCATTTGGTGTGGAGCTGACTTTCGAGCTCCCGGACAACTCGAAACAGTGCTTTCACGAGGACATCGAGGCTAACAAACAGACAACGGTGGAATTTCAGGTAACCGCACGAACGTGGCGCAATGCGAGCTTGTTGTCCACGTATATCTGCTTCCGATTCCTGTGAGTGGCGGCACGGCAAGCTGCCGGAGGTGTCCAGCGCGGTAATGCCGGTACCGTCGCCCAGGGATACGTCAACGTTAGCGCGTTGTCATATGTTACGAAACGAAGTCAGTGGAAGCCTCAGCGCCTTACTTTGCCCTGAAATTCAGTCTGTAACTCCATTACACTTTTTCTGCTTCACTGGGGCTCCCTTAACTTGTGATCGGTGGCCGTCGCATGGTGTTCAGTTGAATGAGCCGGGTTGTTGCGCGGTGCGGTGGGATGGCGCGTCGATGCCGGCAGATGTCTGTAGACTGCTGCGAGCACTGGCTGGTAGGGCTGTTATAAATTGATGCGTTCTCAGTGACCACGGGAACAACCCAAACTCGAGCGTTGGTGTAACTTGCTCGCGACGTGATCGCGTTTGTAGAGCTTATATTCAGCGGTATGGGAGCCTGGATTGCGCAGATTGCTTAGGTGAAGTGTGGTACGGCCTTCCAGCACCGTTTTAGATGTTAAGGGGCCACATACGTAGACACCTGATTGTGATTTGCAGTGTGCGATGGAACTGACGTGTTTAAAACATATGGGTGGGTGAAGCAAACTCGTCGTGTGCAGTAAATGGAAATTTCTACGTGGTTAAAAGAATGGCCCCAATTCTAGATATCATGGAAAGGGTACATTTTTTGTCACACAGTTTTTTTCTTAAGAATTGACTCATTGAAAATAGTGTGGCCTTCAGCACAACTGTTCCATCAGGATTGAGGCAGTCAGTGGTAATTTATTCTTTGTCGATGCACGTTATACAGCACCATTGTTAAAGCACATAGGAGCCAGGGCACTGCAGAACAATGGCTTGGGGTACACGTGTGATGCGTGTGTGGCTGCTTCACGACAACCTGTGGCTTTTGTGTTTGGCCGTCTGGCGAAATGCAGACTGTGGACTGTTCATTTGCCATGTAAGGAGTGAAAAACTTTCATACGTTTGAACCCGGGGTTTCTGCATCACGGACTGCCTTTGTTAACATTTCTGTTGCAGCACAAATGAGAGCCTCTTTATGCGCAGAAACTTTCTCAGAGTGGTGCTTTGATCGGCTCAAAATTAGGAAAAGGTTTAGAAAATATGTGACGGAGAAACAAAGTTCTCATTGTAGTGACGTTAGAATGCTGTTCCAATGCTGTTCCAGAGGGGTCAAAAGTTTACTAATGGTCCATTTGGGGGGAGGAGAAGAATTAAAGGGACACTGAGGAAAAATTGAAGTTGGTTTGTATCGACAGAATACCAGCTCCTGATTACAAAAACTCCACTCACATTGACAACAAGGCTCTTGTAACGTAGAAAAGAGCAAGAACCGAAATACAGGTATCGCCGCCACAGGCCAAACTCACAAGTACAAGCGTGATGACGTCATAGGACAAAACAGTGTTGTTAGAACCAATAGTTCTAGCAACACTAGGACACGAGACGCCGTGAATCACTGATGCACTGCCAATACATGTGCAAATCTCCTTGGCGTCGCCAGATGACGCCACATACCCAACAGCTACGCGAGCGCCTGCAGCATCGGGACCAATCAGTGCCAGCTCACTGGCGGTAGGCGGGCTCCCGGTATTCCGCTAACGGTAACAAGGTACACGGTATGCTAAAGGTGTCTATTTGCGAGAACTTCATTGACGACTTCAAGAGCGGGATCCATCGTAACGCTGGCAAAACGCCGGTGCAGATGTAAACGAAGCGACGGTAGCGACGGCCGCAATAGCCCATAGATGGCTTCAACGTGCGGCCGGCGGTAGCTTTCTTTTCGGCTGCTGCTAGGCCGCACTGCTGGCCGCCAGAAATCACGGAGTCTGCGTTACGTCATGTGCACGTCATGTTTCACGTCACTTAGTCCTGTGTCGTCATAAGAGAATCCCAAGTTTGAATCAGAGCGGCGGGAAAAACTTTTTCAACTTCGAATCCAAATTTCTTAGAAATAAATGTATCTTTCGCTGCTGGCCAAGTGGCAACAAAGCCATGAAATGCCGAACTAACGGATTTTGCTTTAAAAAAAATATTAATAGAGCTCTCCTCACTGTCCCTTTAAAGGTAGATAATGCAAGCTAATTTTCTGTCACCAAAGGCTGCTTTATTTTATATACGCAGTGGAATCAAGTGGCAAGGTTCATTGATTGATTTTGATGTGGTATCAAATCTATGATAAAAAACAGGATCTGGCATAGAGCAACCACACTCTTATAAAAAAAGTGATAACCAAACTTGCAGGGAACCTATGTAGATGTTGTCACGCAGTTAACCATTTCCGAAAGTCAGCCCAGCATCCACGTGGCACAGTTGTTCTTTCAGGAGTGCATCGTGAAACAAATAGGCATTTGTGCCTTGCCTTGCAGTTGCCTCCAGAGGTGTGACACATTTCGCTGAGGTTTATATACAACCAGAACCCAAGACTCAAATCAAGAATCAGTCAATATGTACCTGTGTATGTACGCATACCTCTTCATCTGAGCAGTTCTGTGCTTTGATATTGACATAGCCAATGATTTAGTCATCTTCAGCCATTTGTGATGCAGTCTAGTAGAAGACATTTTTTTAATAAGATCTTGTGGAACATGTATGTCCTGTTGTTACTACTACTACTACTGCACTGTGGACTGCTTCGACCGCTGGTGGATTTGATCAAGGTGATAAGCTTGGCTACTTTGCATGGCGAGACTGCATCAGCAGTATAGACTAACCCACACGGTTATCTGGTAGTGTCTTGAATGGCACTGAAAATAGGCAGACTTCGCCTGGCCATCACAGGAATGATAGCACGACACTGTAGAATTTTATCGAGTATTTCTTTATCTGGTGAGCTGTTAAATTTGGCAAGGAATCCAAGGATCTGGTGCCTTCATTTTCACAGTGGTCAGGAACAAGTTACTCCAAAGCGACCAGCCATATGTGCCATCCCAACTTTGGGTTAACTCAGAGTTCACAGCGGAGCAAGAGAAGCTGCTTCTGTCAACCACTGAAAATTTCTAGGAGTGATCCAAGTTGCTTCGGGGCATAGGGCAACCTGAGCATAGTTCATTTTCAGGTCATAGTGACAAGTTTATTAGAGTTAGGGGACTGTGGAAGAAAAGTGAAGTATACCTGCTGGGCAGAAAAAGAAGGTTGTGTAGTGATTAGGAAACGGTCTATGTTATAATCGTCGTTAACCATGGCACATCATTAATTTGCACATCCGGATATCTCCAGATGCCTCGTTACTGTTCTGTCTGCTCTGAACATGACAAACCGCAACTAAGCTTCTCTCACACTGGCATATTTCGGTGGGAACATCAGAGCAGGTCTTTAGTTTTTCTCAATGAAATGTACAATCGTTTGCAGAAACTTTCATTAGTTTACATGAGAAAAGGGTTTTGCTTCTCATGAGTGTCTTTATGCTGCTACCGTACTTGAGGCAAAGCGCTCTGCAGTGTGTACTCTTTCACTGCATTGAGCATATAAAAACAGCATGACATGAGTAACAAAATGGCTGTGATTCAACTGATGATACTTGCTAATCGAAGGTGTTCAACCCTAATTGCTGCCCATGACAGTACGCGGCATACCATGCTGCAGCTTGTATGGGTGTACACAAGGAAGGAAACGGTCATTTTGAATTGATTCCAATAAGAGACTGTGAATTTGTTGCTAAAGATTTTTAAAAGCGTGCACAAATTTTTTACTGAGCTTACATTTTCGTGACTAATAGGCTTTTTTAAGGCCGTATTTTTAAAAAGTAAATGCACTTTCCACAGTTTTACTCGTATAATAAACTTTACTAACAAGTCTTTATAATAAACTTTACTAACAAGTCCTGACAAGCATGTATGTGGCAAGTCAAGCGCACTGTAAAGAAAATAGCGGGATGTCTTGTTCGCACCTATCTCGCTCATAACGAGCTCAAAGAGCTGTTTTTAGGAGCAAAATTTAATATATTTTGTAGTATGCAAGCACCCTCGTTTTTTATGTTCTTTTCATTCCCAAAGGAGGAGGAGGAGGATATAGAAGAGGAAAGGCAGGGAGGTTAACCGAAATAATAATCGGTTTGCTACCCTACACGGGGGGAAGGGGGTGAGGGGATAAAAAAAAAAGAAAGAGAAAGGAGAGTAACAGAAAATTGAAGTCACTATAAAACGTCACTGTTCGTTAAAGTCACAGCCTATCGTGAAGTGTGTTCCCTGAACTCGCATTGATGTGAGTGCTTTCTGCAGAGTGTCACTAACATTTACTATCTCACATTGCATGATTAACACTAAAGGCAACATAATTTGTTGAAGTGTATTTGCCCATGGGTCAGGGGTATTAATCATCACATAAGTAAAGCCCGTGTTATGGCTTTATCTGATCAATCCTGCCTTGTGAGGTGGATTTGAGGTGCTCAGTGACCACATTGTATCTTAATGAAAGTGTAGCAGTGCACATTAGTACTGTTTAAATTAGCAGTGTGTGCACAATTTTTATCGTGCTCTTGGAATCTGGTGTGTCGCAAAGCAGAAAACTGATTGCACCACTATGCAGCAGTTCATTTGAGTCCTATTCCAACAACCGACACGCAATGGCTTCTGTAGCACACTAGCAGTGCTTAGAGTGTGGTAGAATGAGAACAGTATGTGCCTTGTATGTAGTGACATAGGGGCACCCATGAAATTCTATGAGGCCCTTTTCAACTCTGCGTTCACCCTGTAGCCTGAAGATTAAGGGTGGAACTTAGAGTAATGCCGATTTATTGTTCTTTATTGAGGGCTTAGGAAGACCCATTAGCATACCCACAATTATCTCCAATGGCTAGCGGGTTGTCTTGGCTCAAATGTTAAGAAGCAAGAGATTGTTGAATTGACATGTTTTTATGGCATGCATGTGAAGTGCACACTATTATACAAAGTAAAAGTTCTTTTTAGGATAAAAAACTATTGGTTTCTTCGGAATACCGGTATTGCTGGGTGTTGGTGGCAACATTGCAAGCCATTATGGCAGAACATGTAGACTTAGCAAATGGATTCTATACAAAAATCTCTTGGGCTCTTAATACATAGAAGTCAGAGCTTGGGGCATCTTCTACGTTCATTATCTTTGTGCTGCATAAACTAAAACTATTTAAAAGAACTCTGAGGACAAATTAAGGTTGGCCAGAATTGATAGATTACAGCATTCAAATGACAGAGCTGCTACTTTCTCTGGAAACTGGGACTTTATTAGGTAGAAAAGGCCAAAAAGGGAAATACAGGTGTCATCATCATCAGCCGATTTTGGAAGTAAACTGCAGTGCGTCGACCTGGTTTTTCTGGCACGGATCCGAGAGGCTAGGCTATGCTGCCATTGGCTTCAAAACGGGGATCACGGATTTCCTTTTGGTTTCGACGACGCAAGTTTGAATCAAACGGCAGGAAAAATTTTGAATTAAATTTTTTCAGCAACGAATGCGGCTTTCACTGCTGGACGGACATCAGCATAGCCAGAAAAAGCAATAGAACAGGTTATTACAAAGAAAAAATATTGGATATCTCTCCATAAAAAACGGGGGGCGGGGGGGGGGGGGGGGCAGAAGTTCATGTTAGTGCCTGTTGATTTCTTCTGGGTAGCAGGGAGCAGTACGGGACAAAATTTGCATCCCCCTTCCCATGTTTATTAGAGGGGCCACTGCCCTCCTTGCTGCCCCTCTGTGCATGTGCCTGCGTGTCAGAAATGAGAGTTAGTGAGGTCGCAACCACTTTGTGACCTCATTCTTGTTTGTACTTACTCGGCATATACCCCACATACTTTGGCGAAATGGTGATGGCCCGAGATCACTGCAGTAACACGCTTGCACTGCGGGCTCCACTGCTGAGCAGACATTACCCATTCACTCCGACAAGGTACTGCGTTTGAAGCGCAAATTATATGTCGTCTATCTGTCATACAACGAACATAGGAAAAAAGACGACTGACATGGCAAAAGGGATTGGCGTCATCTCTTCTCAATTCTTCCCCTTTTTGGGTGTGGTACCGCCTGAGCAAGCGCTGCCGGCCCAAAGCCTGACTTGTACCAACCTCAGAATCTGCGGCACATTTCTTTTTTTGAGTGTCGAGTATCGTTAAGTTACATGATACACTAAAATTGTATTTTCGATGCCGATATTTCGATACTTTCATTTTTGGCGAGAGATACCTAATGCAGACAAGCCCACCACAGTGGCTCAGTGGCTATGGCGCTCTGCTGCTGACCCAAAAGATGTGGGTTCGATCCCGGCCGTGGCAGTCGAATTTCGATGGAGGCGAAATTCTAGAGGCCCGTGTACTGTGCAATGTCAGTGCATGTTAAAGAACCCCAGGTGGTCGACATTCCTGGAGCTCTTCACTACGGCGTCTGTTGTATTCTGAGTCTCTTTGGGACCCATAAACCTAAACCTAATGCAGACACACAAAATGTATCGAAAGATATTATCAAAGATACATGTACACCCCCCGTCAAAAGTATACAGTCCAAGGGGTTTGATTCTAAGGAGTTTAGCGTGGCTCCCTAGCATATCTAGCAGTCCAAAGTTTGGCAAGATTGAGGACGCTATGCCATTCCACATTTGAGAGGTTACGGTCGCTGAAGATGCATAACGAGGCACACTGCAGGCTTCAAAAGCAAACCCCTTGGGCCGCATACTTTTGACGGGGAGTGTACCTTCGTTACTGCCTGTGCCTGTTATTGCAGCCCATAGCGTTACCAATATATTATAGATTCGCTCTACACCAGTTTGCTTTAAAAGGTGACGTGGATACTAATCATGTCAAATCATTATTCGTCTCAGTCCAGAATGCTGTACAAGCTCGTGTGAAATTTTGTGCAGGAGGGTGGGAGGTGAGAATTTCAGCGAACTAATTTTGTGTATTGGCACTGGGACTCTTCAGCAGTCATTTCCCCAAATCGATCCTTCTGGAGGTCATCTTATTCGCACTGTACTGAGAGCCACTGCTGTCATCAGCAGATTGGAGTCCGAGCTGTCCGCTCGTGAGGAGAACACTTCTTGTTCTAATCGTACACCCACCACCTCACTGGCTGTGATTACCTGGTGTAAGGCAGTAGAGATGCCGACCAGTCAAAAGCACGAACAGCTTTAGGAATACATCCTCTGATTTTTTGGGGTGTTAGGGAGAGTAGAGCTTTATCGCTCTTTCTCTCAGTGTCATGCCAGGCTGTGTATGTTGCTCTGTGCCCCTGAATGCGAGCGGTGCTCTTGGGCATACGAAGAACACTTTCCCGCAGGTGGCTGTGGTCGAAGATTGCCAATTTAAAAAGTGTTGATTCCTGCAGTTGTGTTCCATTTTTTGTCTTCCTCGCGATTCTTCCGAGTGCACGCTGTTAAAGGTGCACTGAAGAGGAATCTAAACTCGTCTTTTTGCCGCGGGAACTCGGTCTACACGTTCTGAGCATTCTTAGAAACTTCGATTTATTGCCCTGTGTGGCTGATTTTCCTAATTAAATCGAATCAACATCCGGCTCCCGCCTTTTTTTTTTTTTGAATTCTCCCTCGTACGGTGGGCGGAGTCGACCAACGCGTGGAGCGCCTTGCAGCCAGCTCCGTGGAGGCTTTGCTTTCGCTTTATTTTGTTTTTTAGGTTTCCGTGAATAAATAGTTTCATTCGCAGATAATATAGCCGCAAAATAAGCCCGCAGAAATAAAAATACGCGCGGACTATTTGCTTCTACGGACTACTACGTATTACTCCGCCAATGGCAGAGCGGCAAGCCGCCGCGGGACTGGCTGAAAGGCACTCCACGCGTTGGTCGACTGCGCCCACCGTACGAAGGAGAATTCAAAAAAAAAAAAGGCGGGAGCCGCACGTTAATTCGATTTAATTAGGAAAATCAGCCACACAGGGCAATAAATCGGAAGTTTCTACGAATGCTCGGAACGTGCAGATTGAGTTCCCGCGGCAGAAAGACGAGTTCAGATTCCTCTTCAGTGCACCTTTAAGAATCTTTACAATGAAACGTGGTGGAAGCCAACAGCCACTGAAATGAAGGAACATAGCGGATGCCCTTTTTTTCTTTTATTTGTGGTGTTCATAGTGAGTGGCTAATAGGGTAATTATTGAAGGAAATTGATTAGAAAGCAGAAGAAAAAAAACCGCACGTCGCCTGTGGGATCCGAGCCCGCAACCTCCGAATTTCGCGTCTGGTGCTTTATCAACTTAGCTACTGTGACAGCTGTCCAGTCAGCCTTCGGGGAAATTTATATGTAGTGTAACCCAAACTTGATAGTGTTCACCCGAGCCACCCTCGCCCATAGCGGCGGACCGTAGTACGTCCTGTATTATCGCGAGTGCCACGTGAAACGTGACCGACCAATGAGAGTGAAAGTTGTGCGAGAACCCTCTTATGCAATGAAAAATTGGTTATTAGGAGAGGAAAAGCTCAGTAGCTGTCTCGCTGTCGGTGCGCACCCCAACGGCGCCATGAGGGAAAGGGTGAAAGAAGGGGTTTTGCAGCGTACATTCACATCGCAGGACACAACAACTTCATCGTGTCGCGACCGGGATTTCATCACGCATCTTCGTATTGGGCACCTGAACGTCGTAACCACTGAGCTACTGCTGCGGGTGATCTACTATGAAGCCGAGAATGAAATACAAATTCAGGCGCTCCCGCTGATTGCGGCAGGGCAGGCAAAGTGGCGTACCCTCTCGCGCGGAAGTGGCCTCGCCAGAGGATCGCGGAGAGCGAACTGGTTGTCTCCTTTTCGTCGCCTTATCGTGCGTCTAATCGGCCGCCCGAGGAAAGAGCGTCAGGATCTCGCTGTAATGGAGAAACCCGGCCGACGAGGAAAGCTGCTCTCGTCTCCGATCCGAGGCCGATGACGCGCCTGCGCGCGTGCTCCATGGGGAGGTTTCGCGCGCGCTTGCATTGGGGGAAAAACGCGGCCTTGCATGGTCTGGGCAGCTCGCTCACGTGCTTCGACGGCGCGCGGCATGGCGCGCGGAGAATGCGGCGGCGGACGTGGTTTTGCCACAAGTGCGCTACGTACACATCTACACGTGGCGGCTTCCGACACGTTTTGCCGGCCGCCTCGAACTCTCGCATGGAAGCCCATCGCCGGTTTGCGGAACGCTGGGGCCGAGAAGTGCTTTGTCCGTATGACTTAGAGGCAAACGTATAAGCAGGAAATAAAAGAAAGAAAAGAAAAGAAAAAGAGAACTTTTGCTAACTCTTCAGCTGCTGTTGCATAGTTCGATGCTTGCACGGCCTTTCCGGGAGCCACTTCTCGCGCACGTCGTAGTGAATCACCTCGGATGCACGAGGCAGTACAAGTGTACAAGTGTCTCGCCAACACCTCGGAATGATCGCGAGTCTCGTGCGGTACTTTTGGCGGAGTACGCAACGTCGCTGGTTTCATGGAAGAGGAATTTTGGCCGCCGAGAGTGGCAGTGTTCGAGAGGTTTCCTTTGCCATCCGGGTCCTAGGTTGGCCTACTCGAGTTAAAACGAAGCCCACTTCTCGGAAGTGGATGCCGGTCCCCGTACTGCGGGTAGAAGTAAACAGTGGCCTTAGAGCTCTGTCGCAACTCTTCGTCTGTTTGCTTCCGCCTTTGCCTCCATGAGGGCCCCAGCCAAAGTCGGCGGACCTAAGTGAAACGCCGTCCAACTCTTCCCCTGCTCAGAAAACTGGTAATATTCCTGTGGGGACTGGCCGTAGTTCCGTTAACGGCCTTAGAAGATGAGAGCAGTAGGGGTGACAGAGTAGAGGCATTGAGCTATCACATTGGTATAATTTTGGTCTCATCAGCACGCTGCCCGACGGTCGACTTTGCCCTGACTTGCCTATCAAGTTCTTTGTGTCTCTGCAAAGTTCAGTGGATAAGTCGATTTGATAATGCTTGTAAATAAATTGGAATAGTGTTATGAAAAGAAATTGTCAATCACCCCTTCATCCTGCAGCGCGTTGCCACCCAACCAACATCTAAGTGACCACTGTAGTGGCGTCAGCCCCGTGACTTTTATACAAGTTCCTTCTTTCACTTCCTTCTTTTGCTTTGCCCTGGGGCTCTCCTGTCATCTCAGCGCATATACCATTTATCCCAGACTTCTTCCATTGGCCATTTGTGTTGACCATCGAAGGTGGCTGTTGTGTACACAGTGACCCCAGGCGCACCTATTTCCAACAGCACTTATTCTTGCCAGTGGGTTAATTCAAATGCACACCACGCCGATGGACACCCATACTTATGTTGCATAGGTAATTCAGGTTTTGTAAATGAGCCTAAGTTGGCAGGGTTGCTGCCGGAGTGCAGCACTATCTCCTTGCTTGTGTGTGTTCTGAAGAAGATTGCGCTTGGTTGGTGCAGGTGGTGACAGGCGGCCACTACGATGTGGACATGACGCTTAAGGGGCCGAATGACGAGACGCTGTACCAGGGCGTGAAGAAGCAGTTCGATACGGTCAAGATCACGCCCAAGACGTCGGGCACGTACACGGCTTGCTTCTCGAACGAGTTCTCCACCTTCTCGCACAAGCTGGTCTACATGAACTTCCAGGTGGGCGACGAGAAGCCCCTGCCGGGTCTTGGCGAACACTACACGGCTATGACCAAGGTACGTGTGTCTCCCTGCCGTTTACAATCGAGCACATACTCTACCCCTTCACGTTGTGAAATACATTTATAGGACGATGGAAGTTTGTAGCTCAAAGTGTGCAAGCTAGTCAGGTTACTTTGTGTGGGATCCAAGTGGAACGCATTCCTGTGACACATACTTTAAGTAGCCAAAGGTGATGTGCGAAAGCATTCCAATGCATCTTGTGTTATTCTTTCATGAGAGTGATTGATCAACAACGGCATTGACTTAAAGCTTTTAGATTCCTCAGGCAATTTTTCGCCCATCTTTGAAGAGAGCGCAGCTGGTTTAGCGTGTGGATTTTCACCGCCCAACTTAACAAAAGATGACCCAAGTAGCTGATGTACTGCTTAATGTAAAACAGCCATCATCACCGTCTTCGAGGTGTGCTTTCCACGCCATTGCTTAATCGTTTGGCAAATGCGAGAAGTCAGCAGTTTGCCAATAGGGTGACGGTTGTAACTTGCACTTCACTTTTTCAGGGCTGTGAATTGTTTTATTTAGCGCATCAGCGTTTCTTTGTGAAAATGGCAAATCGGACTTTCCATCTCTTTTGCAAGTCGTGTTAATTCTTTCCTACTTTGCCAAATAGCAACGCGCTATTTAGTCATTCATTATGTAGTGTGTTGGCCCCGCTTGTGGCTCTGATGGGAGCACTAACTGTCGGGCACTTCAATTTCAAGCACTTTGTGTTATCTAAAAACTGCTTTGCTTCTCGCCCTCTTTGGACTGGGAGGGTAACTTTAGTGCACTTGTGCGTGGACATATTTTGCCACCTCTTGGAGTTGGGTCAGTGCCAACTGGGGGTCATGGAATACCTGTTCTGGCACTTTGCCGCATGTTCAGGCTTGCTCAGCCGAGTCAAAGCAGAGCCATCCAGTTTTCAGAGTGCTATGGTTGCTAAAGCTCCAAGTCTTTAACCTAAGCATGTGAGGCGTGCAGGCTGAGCTCTGGCATGCCATCTGACTCGCTTCTTCCTCTCTCCTTGCAGATGGAGTCCTCGTCCGACTCGGTGCACAACAACCTGAACACAATCGTAGACTACCAGACGCACCACCGGCTGCGCGAGGCACAGGGCCGCAAGAGGGCTGAGGACCTGAACGCGCGAGTGCTCTACTGGTCGATCGGCGAGACGGTGGCCATCCTCATCATTTTCGTCGGCCAAGTCTTCGTGCTCAAGGGCTTTTTCACCGAGCGCAAGACCATCGTCTCCACGTAAAAGCCGCCCGCCGCCGTGCTGGAGGACTGTTGCACCCCCCACTCTCCCGGCCGCCCCTTATTCCCCATTTTTTTCCCCGTTTCCCCCATTTTTTCCCTGATTGTTCTTGTTTTTTTTTGTCGCTGTACACCGGGATAATACAGCACATTGCTGCTAGCTCGTTTGCCAGGCATCGCCACCCTTTCGCAGCAGGAAGTGAAGTCGAGGGGAGGAGGCGTACTGCTCTGCGCAAAACTAATTATTCGGAGGAGGGAAGGAGGCGTTTAGTGCGCAGTTTTCATCTTGCGTCAACCAGGTACGAGCCTTCCTAGAGCAGCATCTAACGCAATAAGAGCGCTGCAAAGCCAGACTCTGAGAGCGCGCATCTTTGCCCTCCTCCTCGCTGCCGACCCTGGCACGTGAGGCGGCAAAGGGTAATGGACCATCAGTGGTAGGCTGGCGCTTCTGTCTGCAGCATGCGGAGAGCTCTATTCCATCCTCACGGCAGCATTGTGACGCGGCTGTCCTCCCCATGCCCCCGTTTGCTGCCACAGTCGCTGTCTGGCTGAGGTTCTTTGGGAAGGCAAGCGAGTACTGCAGTAATCTCCGGCTTCCGCGCTCGGCAAGCTGCTCCAGAGCACTGTTGCCATTTCCGTGCTTGCAACGCGTTCCACTGAACTGCATACGGATTGGCCTCCAGGGCTCAGCGCTGAAGAATCCTGCTGAATGGGCACATAGTATATATGTCACATAAAGTTACAAAAAAGTTCATCCACATTGTGAAATGCCTTGGCCTTCAGTGTGTTTCCTGTTTCGTCATCAAACGTGTGAAGAGGCTCGAAAAGCAGCTGTACTCGTGTATAGAAGTGTTATAAACGGTACCAAACCAACTCAGCTGAGGCGTTCCTTTGGTGAGCACTGACAAGTTAAACTAGCACGAAGTTGCGTTTTCAGGCTTTCTGCACTGACGAGATGTTGACGTCTGAGCGACTAGTGCGGGGCTCAGCATATCTGCTTTCTCCTGAGTGGGCTGTGGGAGTGCCTTGGGGCTTGGCTTACATATTCCCCTATGACGGTTGTTTTTAGAGGCTGGAAGCTTGGTACACTGTTCTGTGAAATCAAGCCAAGGAAAATCAAGAAAAATGCACCTAGGAAAAAATTAGCTGGCTGGACCTGAAGCACCAATTTACCGAAGGGTTCACCCTGTCAAAAATCCACCTGAATGGGGTGCTTGTTGCAGCCAGCGACCCATGTAAATATACTTACATCATTACACGAGTAGTTGCCTTGCTTGAAAATATTTGAGTCTGAATCTCCTGCCCATTAGGTGTTAACTAAGACAAGAAGTCCCGATGCAGCTGTTGAAGAAGCTTCTGATGTTGTGTTTGACGTGCACGAGTCTATGTGAGCCCTGCGCTCGGCAATCCCTGTACATAATCCTTTTGTGACGTCAGTGCCCCATGTGGGAGTGAAATGCGCTTGTCTCGTGAGCTTTGATGCAGTTGCTGCAGCGGCGGGAGCGCAAAATTTTTCGTATATTTTGCGCCTCAGCGCCGGCACGGTTGGGTGCGGCTTTCTCGAGAGAGGAAGTGATAAGTCGTCGAGATGCGGGGAACGGGGCTTGCGTTTTCCGTTTTTATAGAGGTACGTCCAACTGAGAGTGACCAATAAAGAAAGCACTTGCACGACGAGAACTTCCCTCTTGTTTGTGTCTGACTTCCCTCCTTTACAGAGGTTTACAGTTTCGAGGCACAGGGAAAGGTTAAGTGCATGAATCAGCAGTGAGCGGTGGTGGGGAGACTTTCCACTTGAGACGCAGAGAAGTCCAACATATTCCGGACCTGTTTATGGCGTTTCTGTACAGGTGAACTTCTTTATAACGAAGTGAAGGGGGTGTCGCGATTTCTTCGTTATAGCGGTGCGCGACATTGGTTTCAAGTGTCGCATGCCAACGGGCTTGCCTGCCACTATATATACCGAAAAAACTACAAGCGTCATAACCACTGAGCCACCGCGCGGCAGTACCGTCACTACGGTAACGCGTTACCGTTGCCAAGCTTGCCCAGCCGCATTTACCGTACGATCGCAGTTACCGAGTTTACCGCACTGCAGTGCTAAAGCTGAAGCCGTTATGGGCCGCTTTAAAATGGGGTGTGCCACGGTGATTTCATCGCGAGTAAGTTTGTTTCGTCGCACAGTTCCTTATAAAATTCAGATGACGAGACAGCAAAGCCATCTTCTTTGTCCGCAGACATCACGGTAAGGCCACGCTGAAGGCCTGGACACGCTTGACCGGGTGCCTAGGTGTGGGTGGCTTGCAGGTGCAATTTAACAGCAACATACTCTTACTCCGCCTGCAAAACTTGTCTTCAGTCAAGCCTATGGTGAAAACGATTATAGCCACATCGATGGGGAGTAGAAAATCCTGTATCACGAATAATCCCCCAGGTGACCTCAGGTAGCATCAAAAGACGAGGTGCAGGTTGGCTCACGCGCCCTGAGAGCTTTTGTGGAAATGCTGCATGCTGGTGAACGGTGTCACGATTTTTGGTTCCGTGACAGTATTTATCAAGCGCGACAAGCCCCCGCGTGAGAGCGAGGGCGAAGTTTGTGGTCACTCGGGGCCACTCTGGCTGCAAGCGAGCGGCGCGAGATAACAGCACCGTAGTGCGGCCCCGCAGCAGCTCCGCTGCCCTGAGCGGTGGTCCATTTACTTTTCCGGCCGATAGTGCCTACAATATTCAATAGACTTCCTGATCATGATTTGTCCGCTACTTCTAAAGCGACTATTAAATGGATGTAAAAATCTGTGAAGTTTTAATGCCAAATGAAGCAGGGCACATGGGATTTTTGTATAGTGCATTTTCTTTAGAATTGGACTTTCAGTGTATGTACTTGCGCTGAGATATTTATTGCCTTTACTTTCCGCTCACCGATGTTACCGGGCCTGGTCTTGCACGCCTCCTGTTGGCTTTGACAGGACCGAGTCTATATCTATATAACTAGGTTGTAGCAATAATATATTATATATATTTTATATAAGCGGCTGCTGAAGAAAAGCGCTACAGGTTTTTATAGGCTGACTGTCGCTAAGAAAGGTAACTTTTTGGTTGATCCGAACCGATAGTGAATCCGATATCAGCAAGATAAAATGAACGGCACAGCAGGAAGGTGAACCCATTCCAACATATTCCAGGCAAGCTTAGTCCCAAACGCAGACAACCAGTTCACTTTTTTGTAGTTTTATGGGGTTTAATGCCCAAAGCAATTCCTGCTATGAGGGGCGCCGTAGTGCCCTGCCATGGCAGACCAATGAGGTACCTCGAC
The DNA here is from genome assembly GCF_055824585.1 of Amblyomma mixtum. NCBI lineage: Eukaryota > Metazoa > Arthropoda > Arachnida > Ixodida > Ixodidae > Amblyomma > Amblyomma mixtum. Next base: position 107,329,276 of record NC_143017.1, on the reverse strand, counting down.
AATCCACAACAGGTGGAAGCGAATGGCACGATCTCCCAGCATGAATCGGAGGCTCAACATCCACCGCGGGGTCCCAACGGAGCCGATCCCAAGAACCTTGACTCTGGCCCACGCCCTCATCACGCCGTCATCACGCCCTCACGCACTATAGTTCAGCGTGGTGGACGTCAAGGAAGGCAAGTGGCGGAAATCTCAGATGAGCTAAATCGAGCACTCCCACCCATACAACGGCAACGACGCGTCCTTGAACGACTACTCCGGCTCTCAAGCTCCGACCACAAGGTTGTGTTTCGCGTTCTTGGCTACCTTGCCCTCCGACAGGAATCAACCCGATTTCTTCGGACCGCAATTCAAACAGACCTACGAGGACACCTCCCACCAAACACTGCCCTCCGAGTCCGCAGTCACTAAAACCTTACCCTGATCAGCACACCCGATGCCAGGCGGAAAAATTTTGCTAGATTGCCAACATAACCACGCACGCCATCGGATATCCGGTATAGGCATACATGGCATCCCCGAATAACTCATGCAAGGATATTACAACCAAAGTTCTACCGATTTCCACTGAGGAGGAACTTCTTCGCAAGACGACCTGCCCGCCAGGCCAAAGTCGGGTCCTTCGGAAGCAAAGGCGCTTGCCTGTATACCTTTGAATGTAAATAAGTGCCTCGCTACGTTTACTTTCAGAGTGGTGAATACAGATGCACATCATACAAATCGGTCCTCCAAATTTGCACCTTCTGCCTACATCCGGGCCACCGACGAGAGAGATATGTCCCAACCTTACTCAACGTTGATCCCGTACATGTGGGACTTTAAACCCCGATGAACACCACACCATCAGCCACCGACACTGCCTCACCTGTAACAAAGACGAACATCAGTGGATCTGATTGCCCAGGCAGGAAGCGACCATCACCAGCCAAACTCACCAACCCGTCGAACGCCAAGCGCAGGGGTCCACCGCAACGCGGCAGCAACACAGCGACCTCAATCATAGGGAAGAGAGCCACCTCGCCCACGCCCCCCAAAGGTCAACCGACCGACTGATTTGCCTCCACCACCCCCACGCAAGTGCGTTGAAGGGGTCAGATAAACCACTGGCCATCTCTTCCCTCCCTCCGGTCAGGACCCCCTACATTCAGGTAAACTGGATGGCAAACTGGGCCAACTCCTTTCAAGAACTCTACCTCGTTACAACCAGAAAAGGAAACATTGGCTCCGACACATCATCGGCCCGCCTGCCCCGCCACCCGAGGATCCAATGGCACGAGGACGGATGCCACCGAGCCATTGGCTTCTGCATCCCGGGCCGCTGCTTCCACAGGTGAGCAACTCGCACGAGCGGCTCCCACCACTCCCGCAAATCCCTCTCAATCCCATCCCAAAGGCCTCTTTAATTTCGAACCCACGGGCTCATCCCACCCTCATATACCCCATCTGCCACTCACCAAGCAATCCAGCCATACATTCAAACACGAGCTCCGTGCTGAACTCACTCGCATGATACCGCCGAAGTACTCGCCAGTATAAACATTAGCTTCTCCAAGAACAATCCCAACTTTTGCAAACTATGATAGGCAGGCTAGGGGTACTGGTGAGCGGACGCAATGATAAACATGAAGCCGCCATTGACAACCTGGTTGAGCCGACCTTCCACTACCTTCTCCCCAAGCAGTGCATTGCTCAAATCATTGCACTTGCCTCCACCACCAACACCCAACCGCACCCCGGCCCATTAGCTCCATTACCCTCATAATATGGACCCCGGAACGACACCACGAGTACACAGACGCCGCAGCCATGCACTCTAAACAAAAAGGAGTAAAAAAGGGATTAAAGTTGTCCTCTAGCACACATCCTTTAAAAAAGGGTGTGCGCTAGAGGACAACTTTACTCTCTTTTTTTTTACTCCCATATAGGTGTATTTGTGTTTAGAGTGTACCGCCTTTCAACCCAGAGCGCAACCAGGCACCGTGGTTTGGAACGGAACTGCCATAGTATACGCCGAAAACAAGCTCAACTGAACCTCTACATTGCGCAAACCCCGCAACATTCTCACGCAACTGCCCTTCAAAAAACAGGAAGCGCCAACAAACTTTAAAGGTTATGAAGTGTCAGCTTCCACACCTCTCACAGCCATCCTCACCCGCAAAACCTTACCGGTTATCGACCGCACTCCTACGCATACACCGACTACGGGTACGGAGTTTTCGTCTATCGAATCCATCTCCCCAATACAAGCACACTGCCTCGCTATCCTCAACTTTTATGGCCTCCCCAAAGACAATGGTAAAACTATTCCAGACATTATGTACTCCTTTCGCAGTTCGTAGCTCCTCGTCACTGGAGACGAGGGTTACCCGCCACACATTATAGGGTTACCCTTCCAACACTCCTAAAGACAACGTCGTCTTTACCATCATGTCTTATTGTGGCCTGGGACTTAACAGACACAACCACACCCACACGCAAAAGTGTTACCAGGGACACCACCCCGGACCTTACATGGGCAAGACCATACCTCTTGGTCGAATCGCACGGGGTCCTAGCAGATAACCTTGGGAGCGACCACTCTATCATTAGCTCTATTCTTACATACGCAGCCAAAATCATTGTCCCCCACACTCAACTCCTCATAGACAGAGACAAACTTCGCAGTTATCTTGCGGCAGACCAAGAAACCCCCTCCCCTCCCTCATTAGCTGACTGAACCAGCAGGATCGAGCAAGTTATTCACTCCTCCAGCAAAGGTGTCAAGAACACTCCCACGGCACCACACCTCTTATATCTCTGGAAAGCCCGCCAAGACAGACGCTGGCGTCGACAACGCCCTAACCGCAAATTCTGCCTCTGCATCTCAGCCCTCCCACAGGCCGCGGGAGCATATGCAACCATCCTGGCTCGAAATAAATGGGCCTTCTTCTGCAGTATCATCGAGGGCACATTAGACACGAAACGCACCTGGACCATTTTATGAGCCCCGCAAGACTCCACCACCAACAAAACGAAAACTCGCAACACCCAACGTCTCATTCACTTTGATCTGCAAAAGAGAACCGACATTACTCAACCTCTGCATGGCATATGCATCCCGACAGTCATTCCATCGACTGGGATAGTACCAATTACCACTCTGTACACCTAACCCGGACCTCGACAAGGACATCACTCTTGGTGAGGTCAGACGCTGATTATCATACGCCGCTCTAAAGCACCCAAACCAAACCACATCACATACAAGGTCCTCCGCAACCTTGATGACACCTCTGTTAGGGTAAAAGAACAATTCAGAGATGTTTATTCGTCTTTACAAAGACGAATACAAAGGAGCGCTACAAAGGAGCGCTCGGTTAACAAGAAGCCGTGTTTCTTCTTTCGTGTCCAGCACCTGAGTCTGTTGTCTTCACGCGCCGCGCGAGCGCTCGTCCTCCTCATCATCTCCTCACATCACTCTGTCCTCACGCAGGCGGCTCGGGTTGCTCTGACTCAAAGTTCGGGTTGCTCGCCCTCCGGCGAAGGATCTCCGTCGGCGGGGAAGAGCTGGCGTTCACAACTCACTTTTGGAATCCGACGCTGCCCTCCTCCTGGAGATGTGCACACATCACTTTTATTCCCTGACCCGGCAAGGCACTCCTCCTTCTAAACCTATGCCTATCTCCCTCACCAGTTCGCGGGAAAGCTATTCGAACATGTCGTCCTCAACCGACTGCAACCTTTTTTCGAAGCCTCGGGATTTCTATCCAACAACCAATTGGGCTTTCGTCCCAGTCTCTCTGCACAAGATGTACTCCTATCCCTGAAGGAAACCTTTTTCTACACCAAGAAGCACATGGCCAGCACACGCGCAACTCTCGCCCTGGACATTCAAAAAGCCTTCGACAATAATAGCCACGACCATATCTTTCGCACCATGCCCATCGCGGGCTATGGGTCGCGCATATGGCGCTACATCCAATCCTTAACACAACGAACGGCCCATATCCAACACGGCACAATATCATCACTTCCATTCTCCCTCCCAAACTGGGGCACACCACAAGGGGCCGTTCTCTCCTCCTCCTATATAATGTAGCCCTAGCCCCGCTGGCCAAACAACTCACCGACATACCTGACCAACTCTATAAAGCAATGGACGTGAATCTATTTAGCTGTGCGCTCTTTTGAGATATTTCTAGGGCTTTTGACTTGGTCAACCACGAGCTATTATTAACATTACTTCATTTATTGGGGTTCAGAGGCCTGTTCCATATTCTACTAAAAACTAATTGTCCGGACGGTATCAAGAAGTTAGAATAGGCTGCCATGCACTGCAAGCCAGAAAGCGCCTATTAAATCTGGAGTGCCACGAAGCTCAATGCTCTCCCAGCAACTGTTTTATTCGTTCATGATTTACTTAGCCTCCAATGTATATAAAGGCTTTGATTTTTTAATGTGGAGGTGACACCGCCATCCTTGTAAGGCATTCAGATGATGAAACAGCAGTTCATCTGCTACAAGAAATGTATGTCGGTTACCATCATGGTTCTCGAGAAATTTGTCAGTGAATGAAAAAAATCAACTGCTTAGAAACTCCTTAGACATTGCGGAATCGACCAAACCATATATTTGCATGAGGCGCGAAATCATGCCTGTAAGCCACTTGATTATGTTGATTCAGTCAAATATCTAGGCAAAATCTTTGATTGTAACTTGTAATGGAACTTCCATATGGCGCCCATCTGCCGCAGACTACGGAAAGCAGCGTGAGTTTTATGTACTATAGTATTGGAGCCAGACTCTTTAAATTATATAAAACCCACTCTGCTCTCCGTAGTCTGCGGCAGATGTGCGGCAGATGTGCGCCATATGGAAGTTCCATGACAAGTTACAATCAAAGATTTTGCCTAGATATTTGACTGAATTAACATAATCAAGTTGCTTACAGTAACAGAAATGATTTCGTGCCTCATGCAAATACACGGTTTGATCGATTACCGCAATATTTATGAAGTTTCTAAGCATATTATCTTAGTTTTTTTTCGTTCACTGGCAAATTTCTAGAGAACCATGATGGTAACAGATATGCATTTTCTTGTAGCAGATGAACTAGTTTAACAACTCTAATTGCTTTTGTTCTTCGAATTCGAAAGAACGCATTGACAGAATGCTGAACAAAATGCTACTAACTATCGCTTACAGCTCTATCACGTCACGGATGACCTCTACCGGACGCTAAAGCTTCCTTCTCTTTACTTACTATTTTTCGAAACGGCTGTCATAAGACGTTTTTATGCTGCTCCCCGCGTTTTGCACAGCCATCGCAGGTTTCAGGTCCCCAAACCGAATACCAGATTTGACGAGCAAGGCACTGTGCTTACGTTCCTGATTTTTTAAATACACTTCCAGACGAAGTGTTAGCGGTACTTCTTTGAGTTCATTAAAGTATCTCTTAAGAACTTCCTGTTAATAAATTAAAGTTTCTTCCTATTACCCTGATAATTTGTATTAGAATGACATTTTATGTTGATTAATTTGGTTAGGAGTATCGTGATTGCGCAAAAAATTTTGAAGTAAGTGATACTTTTTAACCGCATAGCTAACGTAACAGCAAGTTTCTGGCGTTGCCGGGCTAATCGCGCAGGTCCTTCTAGGCTTTTCCTGGCCCGTAGTATTTATCATTCCTGTTCTCTCTTGGCAATAACATTATTATTTCTTGTTATTATAAATTCACTAATAGTGGTCAAAAGAGGCGATATGCCCGACGACGTGATGTCGGCGAGTACGGGGAACTGAGCGCGGAACATTTTTGAGTGCTTCGGAAAGAAAGAAGTGGCGAAGTGGTCGCCAGCTAGCCTCAACATGCTCAGATGAGTTATTTTTCAGTTTTAATCGTTTCTGTATGTGTTTACCTGTGAACGTTTATTGATGTTCGCTAAAACTAGAAAATCCATGGGATATACGCCGTAGTGGAGGGCTGAAGATCACCTTCGATCGTTTGGTGTTTTTCAGCGTGCACTGACATCGCACAGCTCATGGGTGTTTTTCTAATTCACGCTATGGAAATCGCCGGGAATCCCGCCACCTTGAGCTACAGATTTAAGGTCGTGTTTTTAACATAAAAGCGTAACGACGCATGGTCAAAGAAGAGAGGCATAAGAAAGGGCAGAAAGGACAAAACACAGCGCTGTATTTCGCCCTTAAACTATTCGTCCTTAAACATGACCGTAAATCTACAGTACAAACTAGCCCAACAATTAACACTCCCTGAGCTGTAGTGTATTTGATTACTTGGGCTCAGCAGCTGAACAACAAACTCACTGAGCTACCCAGGCTGCTGAACGTTCCCAAGGTTGTTAACTCGATCATGGGCGTGGCGACAGTATTTCGATGGAGGCGAAATGCGAAAACGCGCGTGTGCTGAGGTCCCGGGACATGCTGGAAATTAATATAGAGCTCTCTACTACGGCTTGCATATTTTGCTTCTGCTTTGTTGTTTTGGCATCTGGAAATCGATCAGTCAATCGTGTACCGATCACAGGTCGATGTCCAGTGCGCTGGTCATATCCACGGTGTAATATGTCATAACCGCTTCGCCGTTGCAGTCCCCACGTTCTTAGCGTTGCCGTTGTCCATTTGCTTGGTATATGATTGCGCTGTTTGGCGCCTTGGCTCGCTCGACAAGATCGAGCAGATGGGATTTGTACTCGAACCTCAGCAGCCGTAAGTCTCCACCGTTCACCACTCGCACTGCGCCTCCACTTTTCGTCATTGTTGCGTGATGAGGTGTTTTCATCGCAGCGTCATAATGCGGCTATACATCATTGATTTTTTTTATTGGATCACCAACGGCATTACAGTGCAGGTAGCTGTGGTGCTGCTACGCTTGGCAGCCGTACACAGATTATCCCCTTGACTATTGTGTGTGCCGCCGCGGTGGCTCAGCGGTTATGGGGCTCGGCTGCTGACCCAAAAGACGCGGGTTCGATCCCGGCCGCGGCGGCTGGAATTTCTTTGGAGGAGAAATTCTAGAGGCCCGTGTACTGTGCGATGTCAGTGCACGTTAAAGAACCCCAGGTGGTCGAAATTTCCGGAGCCCTCCACAACGGCGTCTCTCATAGCCTTAGTCGCTTTGGGACGTGAAACCCCATAAACTAACTAACTAACTATTGTGTGTAAAAGGGTAGGGAAGTAGAGCACAATACCGAACTCATATAACAGCGCACTTTGATCTCAGGTAGGTTTCTGCGGTTAGCTGCCAGTGGAGGACAGCTAGCGCACGCGTAAGCGTTCCGTGCAGAAGTGCACACCAAGCCTTAGACATTCGGTCTGGGCTCCAACCTGGTTCCGTTGCTCGAAGGCGAGTGCGCGTGAAATCTCGGGAACAGCCGAGTGTCCTGGTACTCGGACGATGCCCATTCGTGACCATTTGGCGGTCATCCTTACGGACTCGCAGGTAGCATGCAGGCAATTCCAAAGAGGCTTAGTCAACCGCATCGCGCGTAGGTGCAACTGCCGCAATAGCAAAGTGCGTCCGGCCGCTTTCAGCCCAATTCGAGGCGCTCTGGACGCCGACGAAGAAACAAGACAGGAGAGGGAATATCACAGCGTCTAAACTGGACATTTATTGCCGACAACCATGGTTTCAATTCAAATACAGCAGTGCTCTCCCTGATATATAATTTTTCCTTCTTTCAAAATTGTATAAGTTCTTACTTATACGTGAACATCTTTTTCTTTGCAACCAGGAATAAGACGCGACACACACATACACACAGGTCCACATTCAAGGTACATCATCTCGTTTTTCATCTCGTCTTTCCGAAAAAAAGAAGACAGAATAATTCGCGGAAAATTCAATCGATGACGTCCGGTCAGCGACCAGCCTAGAAGCGGGGTATCACACAGTCGGAGAGAAGTACAGCAGAGACATCAGGAGCCGGAACACACAACACCCGGCCTCGTTACGGGGGCTCATCATCGAGGGTAACACGTCACTATTTACTCCTAACTGCGCAGCGTCTGCATATCTGCTGGACAGTGGATCGCTGAAGCCAATGCTCTTTTATTGCTCACTACGGTGGGAGGGGCACCAGCCTTCGAGTTTGTCCTGGTTGGCGCCGCCCCCCGACAAGGGAGGAAAACACGGGGTTCTGGGAAGGCTTCTCAAGGGGTAGCTTACGCGTTCTTATTTTTTTTTTTTTAGACATACATCAACCACGCTTGGCACAATAACTGGCAGGCGGTTGCGGCGCCCCTTGCGTGTGCGTACAGCTGGGGGAGTGGAGTTTGCGCTCTTCATAAGCCTCCACAGGAGCCGACGTTAGCGCTTTCCTGTTCACCAATCTCGTTTGGGAAGTATATTGTGCCACGAAGCAAAGACATTACAGCTTTCATAGCAAATAATGATTTGTGCATGCATTCGCTTATGCCCAATTTACTCTCAGGAATTCTGCCGAGATGATATCGGAAGCGGGCACCAGGTGCGCGTGCGTCGGCCGCTGTGTTCGCCGATGTTCAAACCACGCGCCATAAATTTTCGCGAGAACGTTCACAACGAGAATCCTCTCTCGACGAGCACCAGTGAGGTACGCAGACTCGACACGCATACGAGACAGATTAGCATGAAAGAAAACAAAAGTTTCTTCTTCTTTTTTTTTTTTTTCAGAACAACTGCTTCTGCGCTCAAAGGGGAATGTTTCTTCGGCACGGCGGTCGGAACTGGTTTCTATCTTTTGGGAGGACCACAGTCCCCGTGTCGTTCCCTTCTTCCCAGAGAAAAGAGGTGGAAGAAATAATAACAATGACCAACGAAATCACCGCGGCGTAAAATAACCGCTCGCCTTGAACAGCGTCACTAACACAACGTCCTTTCTCGGAGGGGTGACCCGCAGGCTTCGACACGTTCAACTCGGGGGAGACAGCCGGATGTCCTTTGCAACGCGCCAAAGCCGACAGGTCGGGGCTTACACATTCGTCACACACCGAGAGGTACAGCGGGACGGTCAACGCGGCTAAAGACGGATGCGAGGAAGGACATGTTCGTTCTTTGTTCGCAGCCGTTCAATTAATATCATTTTTGCCAATGGCCGTCACCTGTGCGCAGAAGCACGAATGAAACGCCGTGTGCACCGTCATGGCGCCACCCTGAAAATGCACGAAGAGAAGCCCATGACGTGCAGCTTCCGCCATTCCTAAAGTGCGTCCGCTGTGTCAACACATTCGCCTTCTTCGATGCTGACGTCAAACTGGAAGCAGACAGTCGTTAGCTCCTACCAGGAAGCGCTGCTCCCCATAAGTGGTGCATGTTTAATCCGCACAGCGGGCGCGTCCTCCTTTCATCACGTCAATCAAAGGGTGGCCGGTAAACTTCCGCAGTAAGTATGCGTGGTGGGTGTACCCACTTCGTATCTCAAAACTAAGTTCTTTCGGTTTCCAACAGTACCAATGTGCACGAAAATACACGAGCTTAATGTTTGACCCACATATATTCCAGTACAGCAAGCAGCTTCAAGCTTTACAACCGACTCAGTCTGTACACACAGGTGCGTACAAACAAGCGATAAAACAAACAAACAGCTCGCGCCACGTAACAAACATTCCGCGGACACATGCGAATTCATCTAAGGAAAGATAGACTCGATGTGCTCCTACGGACTATCGCGTGATTGAGAATGCAATTTTATTTATTTTCGCGCCGCGTGGGGCGCAGATGATTGTGCTGCGAGGCAGAAATGAGACGTGGTTCGACCTGCCTAAGCATACGACACAGGCTATGGAAAGAAAATCTCTCGAGGCGCCATCTACGGGAGTATAGGGGCGTCACTCTCGTTCGTGGCTTTCATCGGTGCTTGCGAGCGACTTAGTCACACGCGATGACACTTGGAAGAACTGGAATTACCTTGAGCTGCTGTAAAATGACGCACGACATTTCGGCAGAGAGGAAGACATTGTTCTCACAGCGTTTAGCGTTATATTGGCAAGACGACTGGGACGGCTAAACAAAGGTGATTTATTCCGACACCGCAAAAGAAACGTACTTTAAGATTACATGTAATGTGTGACAATTCATGCAACACAGATCTCATCGCAGTCTAGCTAAAGCCAGCTGATGAGATTTAAAACGAAGGATACGTTTACCTACGAGAGCATAAACTTCAAGGAAAAATTATTTGGCTTTGCAAGCCAATCCGAGAATGAAAATTTATCGACGTATGAATACACGAAATAGGCCAACCGAACGCACACTTCAGGGTGGGGATTAGTTCTTGCTGTTGTAAAGAGGAGTTTCTGAACGCAGTACCTCTGGGGGTATGCTCTTATGCGAGACAAATCGGTCGGGTATTTTCGTATTTAGAGCGGACACTGTCACCCTAATGTGCGTACCCATGCGCGGTGGTGCTCTGATATACTACCATCTGAAGCTCGCTTCATTCTGCCGTGTTTCTTCGTAGGGTAGCACACACAGAAATTGCGCTCGCGCTGAGAAGCGCTCTAATTTGACCGAGGGGGGGAAGCGATACCTCCATTTCGATCTGTAAAGCGCCTCTGCTATGAGATGTGTCACTTGTTCGCATGTTGAACCTGTTACATATTACCCAGAAGTGCAGAACTTCCCCATCAAGTGAGCGACTGCGCGTTTTGATTTGAGCCGCTAGAAATAGTTCTGTAATTCGACTTTATCCACTGACTCTGTCACTAAGATAGGTTGGCATGGCCCACTAGCAGTTTCCTTTGCTCGAGGGATTTGCGCAAAACGCCCGGCATGCGCCAGCTAATTCTTTTACAACGTCTTTGAAGTTTTTAAGTCATTTCTACTTTGTTCTGGTTAGTCAGAACTGAATATTGCTCGAGTCCCGATGGCGCCAACAGCATGCCGGCTCTTTGAAGGAGTTCACGTTTCCTGCGCAGAGTTTGTAACTTACACATCATCGCTATCTGCGCGAGTTGGTGTGCCCGAGTATGCAAAAAGAAAAGTTTAGCCAACGTGGTTTCATTTTCTAGTGCTTCTTTTTTTGTTCACATGTGTACAAATTCAACTCTTGTCGCGAAAGCGCTGACCACGAAACGCACACGAGGAGGGGAACTGAAATCACTATCTCATTTTTGCTCATTTAGTTTGGAGAATCCGTCTTGCGACTTTGCACGAGATAAACAAACGCGTCTCAGCTTGAAACGAATGGTTTTCAAGCCGATAATATGGATCATGGAAGCAAATCTATATGCCGTTCAAAGAAGTGTCGAAGTATTGCCTGAGTCCACCCTTTACGTGTGCTTGGGGGCGGCGTGGGAACAAGAAGTTTGTAGATAATTGTCTGAAATAACGAATGAAAGCGATTTGTCAGCGCCTGAATTGAGTATGTATTCATGTATTTGCTCTTGGATGTGATCAACAATGATTACTTCTCGCACCCAGTGCAAGAAGGGAAGAAAAATAGGCGGCATAATTTCACCAACGTGCAGTGAAACGAGCCTCGCACGTTTGATGGAGGAAGCTCATTATTGCAGGGATTGTCCAGAAAACGATCATAGCTGCGTAGTCACAGAAAATGCGAGCTACGTTTTACATCGCGTTTCTTGAAAACCGTTGTTTTGTCATTAATATATTAGTTACGCTTCTTGCTACATAGGGGTAAGAAGGAAGAAAGGTGTATTTGCTTACTGAGAGTTGGCCAAAGTGCGCAGTGGACCGTTGCTGGGGAAGCCAGCAAGAGATCAAGGTAAATTGCTGATGTGAACTCCTCCGGACTGGTTGCAATTTATTTGCGCCTAATGAGATGCAATTGCACACGGTTGGCTTTCAGTAGATGCTTTCCTCTCCATGAGCGATTTGCTAGCTTTCCATTTAGCTAATCACTGAGCTTGGACTTTTCTAAGGGGGATGTCTTATTCGCGTTAGGCAGGCAGGCGACCTCAGAGGCCTTCCATTTCAAGCCGTTCTGTGCTTTTTCAGAAAAGAATGAATTTCTCCGGCATATATGCAGGTCAGCAAAGTTTGCCTTATCTGCCAACTGTTTAGAGGATTTGAAACACTTGGTACGATACTCGTCGGGCGTTGTGACAGGCCAGTGGTAAGTCAGGTTAATGTGCATCACGGGTGAACACACCATGCTACTGACGCAAATAGACTCGATTGTGTTCCCTCGTTTGGGCTTGTTGCTTTTTGCACTTTCCCTTACAACGAACTTCTATCTCGTGCTTTTTTTCTTTCAGGAACGCTGAAGTTTTATGCCCGAAATTTTTCTTCCACACCGTATACCCAAGTCGTTTAGAGACTAGATAATTTCTGCAGGCTGCCTTTCGCCGCAAATCGTTCACCGAATCAGCGCGGCCTCCGGAGGTCGTCTGCCTTCCATCGGGTAGAAGGCCGTGCGGCAGCAGTACTTTTAATCACAGACGTGATGAGCGGAACAGCTGTATCTCTTCATTTAAAGCTACGTTTTGCTTTGCCGTCACTTCACTTCTCAAGCGGGTAGAAGAGATGATGTGGGTACCTTAACGTTTACTGCTGGCATACTTTTCTCATTCGCACGGGGAATACCTACTGCGCGATCCTTGGCCGTTCTCGACGGTTGAGGGATAAAACAAACACAGCGGAGACAAGACTGTCAAGCCTCAGCATCGCCTACACGGCCGCGGATGCGCGCATACTTGGGAGTGAAAGGTCTCGGCATTGCGGAAGTTGCCAGCCTACGGTCTCTAGCGGCTTAAACGGGTGCCGGACAGCTGGCTCGACCGGAACAGTCTGCGTCGGAAGCAATACGTTCGCGCGCGTATCGCCGAAAAAAGCCTCTTCAGGGCACTTTGTTCGGGTCGAGAGCGTGTAGGCTGAGAGCTTACGTTCTTCATTCGTAAGGCGAATCAATGCTTCCTCGAAGTGCGATCACGAAGCATCCTCTTCTGTTTGGAATTTGCTGTAACCATTGAATCTTCATGCTCATGGTATATTGGACCAGTTCACCCGCACCACGAGGAGAAAAAATAGCAATGACGCTTTCGTGAAAGTTGCCTATTGTGACATTGCCTTGACCGGTTAATCAATATGAAGCTGAAAGGGCTGCCGACCAGATATTTCTCGCATATTCATAATGTTTAAATGTCCAGATGCCAACAAATGATCGAGGAAGTGAAGCGCAGTTGCATTGCATAAGCACTGATTTACAATTTACAATAGTTCACCTAATGGAGGCAGTATCTGCCACTTTTGCTACGCTACGACAAGACACTCTAAGAAGAAGCGCGAACATGCTGGACAAGAAAGACCACTGTATTAAAGAAATAAACGGGAGATAGAATGTTTCAAGCAAAGACAAAAGACAAAAAAAGAGATTAGCACAAGAGGGTGAGAGGATAAACCTTAGACACCTGGAAAACAGTTTGTACATGGAGAATCTGACATCTTACCGCCCAACAGCTCTCGACCCTTGCAAGGGCGCCGCGGAGAAAATGGCGATAGCGGCGCGTTGGTTACTTCGTAAGCACGGGGGCGGGGACAGCAGGGGGGGTGAGTAACGCGAGCTTGCATGGAATCGCTTGCGCTCCGACGTCTAACGACGGAGGCGACGGAAGACGGATTCCGATTGTCTGGCTGCGTTTATTCGGAACCCGCCTTCGTGAAAGTGCGACGGCTGATGACGTGTGGCGGGGAGCGGGGCCACCGAGTACAGGGCCCTGAACCGCCGCCACACTCTTTCTAGAGGCGACACTGTGCGCACGTGTGCGCATCACGGCACCTTTAGGACATTCACTTGGAATAAGTTCACACAGGTCGCGCCTGCCAGCGCACCGTTCAAAGGAGGCGCCGACATAAAACAACGTACGGCGCCGAAGTCGTTCTGACTGATTTTGGCGCGCCAGTGAGCGAATCAGAGCGCCATCTGGCGGTTAACTGCGGAGGGTGCGGACACTGGCACATTAAGGTTCATGCAGTCACCGGGTTGCTACAGGCATGAGGGTAATGGGATCTCCTCGTTGCGTATCTTCACAGCAAAGGAGGCTGGCGGGCAAGCCCTATCGACTGCCTTCACGCAGCAGTTACTATGACCGCGATGCATTCACGGTGCCTCGAATGGGCGGGTTCCACGCACGACACATATGACGTCAATGTAGCGATAACAGGTGCCTCTGCATTCATTCGCCTCACGGAAGCTATGATCCTAAACCAGCCGAAATGAAGCGTAAAAAGCAACGGCATGCGAGACACGTTAGCGACATCACAGACGTAACGCGAAATAACACGAATAATACTGACCAGAATGCCTCACGACTCACGACAGATAGGATGCCATTTATTTACACTGTGGGGTCCGTGCTGACCGGAATGACCGCAAATTATGATTCCTCCTCGCAGGTAACGTTCCTTTCTCTTTTCGGTTCCTTTCTCGCTATGGCAGAACCTAGCAGTGCGTGCTGTAGATTGCAGCGGCGGCATTTGAGGTCGCCTGAATGGTAATGCGCATTTCATGTCAACGAGCACAGTGGTTGCAGGCGGCCCAATGCAGCGCAACGCGATAGCACAGCCAATCTTCCGCGCAACGATTAATCAGTAGAGGATCTGTGAGAAGACAAACGTGCTCAAGAAAACATTCAAACCACCTTTTCATTTACTTTTTGACTATGTTTGAGAGGGAGCGGAATCGGATGAGGCAGGCGTAAAAAGGCAGGCCATCGACAAGTTGGGATGCCCGGTCCCAGAGAAAAGAGGAGGAGGAGGCGAAGAGACGACGTGCACTGTTTTCGCTCACGAATGCATCGTGAATATGAAACTAAAGGGCAACAAATTGGAAGAGAGAGGAAAAAAAAAGCAACTGCGACTGAAAAGCACCCACTCGACGCCGCAGCGTCCGCCTTCCACACGCGCGATGCGCTGCAGCGACCGCGACCCGCTCTTTACACAGCGGATGGACACAAAGCGAAACAAAGGAGTAAGGAATGCTCTGGGGTGCTGTTTTTGTACTGCAGTAAGGCTTACGTGCATCCCCGGAGTGCAGGCTGTTGTGGCTGGAGCTGCGATTTAATAAGCATCGTGTTATGAGCCCATACTGCCGTGCGACTAAAATATTAAGGAGCCTGCATCGTTCCGTTTAGACTAGCGGCATTTTATCGCGGACAGGCACTGAAAAACGCGATGCCCCAAGTTAGCACTTCCAAGTCTACAACGCGGATGCAAATGAGAAGAATTGGTGCGAGGCCGAAACTTCATCAGAGCTTTTTCTTTTTTAACAGCGCCTTGCCAAGCTTAAGCGTCTGCGCAGTGATGGAGTGCGCAGTGATGCAAGCACTTCAGTCTAGTGCGTTGTTCATGCGATTGCAAGAGATGACGCCAGCGCGTTGCCTATTTTGAAAACAGGCGACGTGCCAATGTGATCGAAAGCCTTTCGTTTCATAAACCAGAGGAGTCGAATGGCAGTACACTCTCGAGCAAAACGCACCGAAAGTAATGCTACTGTACTGAAGTCCTTTGTAAACATTTAAGAACTCTGTCCCCTCAACAGTATAGCACCTGTGCCCCTATGGCATGAAAATGATAAGAATGCGCCTAAAACCACAACCTATACAACTTCATGGATCCGAGTTGTGCGCAGGAATGAATCCTAAGAAAGGTGTGTGCGTGTGTGCGCGGTATTGCAGTACGCGCTTCGTTCGAAGTGTAGCCGTGGCTCTTTCTTACCGAATGAGGCCCGTGCTGTGAACTTCGTGCACGGGAAAGTTAATCTCCGCGCTAGTGGAACAGCGGAACGCAACAACGGGACCATATAATAGACTCTGTAAAAGCTCAACATGGAATAATTCTTCTCTCTTGCTCGTTTCCTACTAACGACACGTTCTCGTCCTGAGACAAACTCTCCGTCTACACTCAGCCCAAGGCTGAAACGCGTTTGGGCAGGCCCGGGAAAGATGGCGGCGGGTCCCAGCGGCCACTGAGGCCCGACCTGCGCAAGAAGGGGGACTCCCGTGGCTTGCCCCTGGAAGACTTGGGATTTTGCTGCTTTGGCACGTCGGGGGCGACACGGGGACGGCGGCCGCTCGGGTCACGTCACCTGTTCGGGGCCATCGGCCACTCCGTCGCGCGCGCCCCCTAGGTCTTAATCCACGCACGATTCGCGGGGAGAGATTCAACAGCAACGACGGTATTGAAGAAAACACATCTCTGTATCGTAACACTCCTACGACGCGTCTCGGTATAACACAGCACGGTGAAACTCAACGAGCGTACGTAAACGTGTAGACGCTACGGCAATCGCAACAGGAACACGATTTACATCTTATACATGTATGTATATACCTATTTATATGTAATCTCAGCGAGTGGAAGACGCAATAACAGCTTGAAACATGGAATTCAGTCTTTTTTTTTTTTTTTTTTCCTAGGGAAGGGCAGTCTTTTCTCGAGCGCGGTCTTGAGTGCACCGTAAGATGAGTAGCGACCTGCGGCACCCGAGTCGGGAGCGTCGCCGAGACGGAGTTGCTTTCGCAAGCGCCGAGCCACGGGGATGGCTGATTCTCTGCAGCTGCGCTGCCCTTAAAACCGTGTTTCCAGTGCAACACTAGGTACGCCTCCTACGCTACCACAGTTTGTCTAGAAGCCACATGTAACTAGCTTCGTTTCGCATTGAGGCCTAACGCTCTGTTTATTCGGTATTGCTCAAGAACAGAGACAATGAAAGTAAGTGAACTGCAATCTGCAAAAAATGATAGTGCTCGCCTGTTCGTCGCAGCCACAAGTGATTATTATCGTCATTATAACTGGCATATTGTTGCGGTTTACCTTACACAACCGCAGTTACCTGAATATGTTGCGCATATTAGCTACCTAACATGATCACGAGCGAAAATAATGGGGCCGTCAAGAAGGTTGTCCTGCTCGTGAGTCGAAGCAGAATATCAATGCTTGGCGCAATTTTTGAATGTTTTGTATGTGAAAATAACTACGAGAGCACAATTTCGGAATGAATGCGAAGAAAAAGCCGTTGTCGATATTTCATCAGAAAAAAAAAAGGCCTTTGAGCATTTTTCTTCGGCGAACAGGCAAAATGAAATGAAATACAGTTTGAATTGTTGATCTGAGAACAGGTCACGTTTTCGCTTCGAGATCATGCTTATTGTAGCGATGTAACCAACACGTTATCGTTCCTTTAAGCTTAATCAACGCGGTAAAACTACGGCCTCCTTGAACGTAAAACGTGTGCGGTACTGGCATAACAAAAAATCACAGATTGTCGCTCAGCGCAATAAATATGGTGATGAATTAACAAGAGGAGTGAGAAAGGGGATTAAAGCGCAATAGGCTTGGTAGTAAAAAAAAAAAAAGAATAAAAGAATGACTATTTTCGTAGTCCCTGGATTAGACTAGACAGTGCGATACCTAAGGCACTGAGTTAAAAACCTTGCCCAATATCCCAGAACCTAAGCATATCCGCTGGGAGAATTTCATCTTAGGTTTTCTTGTCAAACACTTGCTCATATCGTCACGCAGGACTGTACGCATAGCGGTTTTACTGTAACGTGGTTTGATCTGACTTTTCCACCTTTGTCCTGACTCGGAAACGAAAACCGAGAATTGTTGAGTGTAATGCCCCGCTCGCATATTTTGCTCACACTCTCAAAAGCATCGCAGATTTCAATTTTCAACCACTACAAACATGAATAAGTATCGGTAGCCGACGCAGTGAATGAAGACGGATGCCGAGCTCTTGCTCCCCGGCAGGAGGCAATGGGCAGAGAAAATATGTTTGATTGTTTTCGTGCTCTCAATTTGTTCGCTGTGGCGGCAAGTGGCTTGCCAGCGTGCTTAGGGGAAAATTCTGCTTTTCGTATCGCACAGCATTACCTGCCCACGCGGATCTGTGCTTAGGTTTAATAGCGCAATTTGGCTGCGTGAAATGCATTCTGCCTTTAAGTCGATTCCTTCCCTCCTGCCGGTTAAATGCACTTGGATTTCATTTCGGCAACCAACCATAGCTATTTTGCGTTCTTGCAACTACAATGCGGCCGTTTTTCTGGTCGCTATGTTCAGAAAAAGGAAGGGGAAGCACAAGCGTGTTCCTAACGATATCTGGGATACTATGTGCCATGGCCAGTGGATGTCGGCCGGCTGGTAAGAGCCGCGTCCACCCATTGAATTCTCTGCTTGATCAGTGACCAGCATTTTCTGCCTGACCGCGTAAACACTATGCGACCTGTGGCCGAAAACACAAATGGGGACAACGCAAAGAGGGCTTTGCCGTCAGGTGGATTCAGCCCCGGTTCAACGCTGTCCGCGACTCGGGTCGGCCTCGCTCGCAGCGAAAGGGCGTGGGGGCGAGGGAGAGGGAGGAAGACGTCTCCCCAGCGGCGGCCTACAGGTCGTGCCCGAGGCGATCCAGCTCCTCGACGAGGAAGTCGATGTCTTCCCGGCGGACGCCCGAGTTGGAGACGATGTTCCGGAAGAAGTTCGGTTTGTCCCAGATGGGCTGGTAGGTGATCATGAGTGTGCCCGTGTTCATCATGCGCGCCTTCAGCTGCGCGGTCACCTGCGTGACAGAGGGGCGAGCGTTACTAGAAGTTCAAGACAGCTTCTAGCCAGCATCGCCAAAGCTTTACGGCCTACGGTGCTTCGATGAGAGAAGTCATGTTTTTTTCGGAATAACTAATCCCACAGACGAAAGATCGGATTTTCCCCTAGGATTTCGGTACTAGGTGATCTTGCACACACGTCAAAGGCAGTGGTATCCGGATGCCTCGGTGAACGTGTGCTACATTAAACAGTGAACGTCTATGGAAACGACCAAGATTACGAGCTATTTTGGGACGGCAAAAACACAATTCCTGAAGACTTTGCAACTCAGTTCTTTGCAGCAGATGAAAATAGAACAGGGATTGGGGTTTCTATTGGTGAAGGCCGTGCTTGTTGAAGCAAACAGGAAAATTGTGCAAAATTGACATTTTCAGAACACGGTCACACTATCCCTCGCTTTAGTGCTATAAGTCAAAGCGTCTACATTGGCCGTGTACGTCGAGCCGTAGCTGAGCGGTGTAACGCAGCAACGCGCAGCTCAAAGTCCGTAAGATAAACATTTGCTAACGCCGTGCTTTTCGTGTTTCTTTTTTCCACATAAAACACAGCCGCATGCTTCTAGACCCCTATACCGAATTCCTGGCAACGAGGGGGCAGAGGCGAGGTTCGGCCACAGTCTCTTTTTTCAGCGCCCTTAGTGCCGTTGGCATCAGCAAAAGCTATTTTGCGACAGCATTTGTGAAGGATGGCGCATCGCGAAGGATGTGTCGCCACCGGGCAGTGACCTTGGCTGTAATGTGTAACGTGATGAGGTTGACGGTATAAGATATCGAGAACGAAAACGACAATTACTATTGTCCTCAAGGGTGGGTTTTTCCTAATCTAACCACATCTTTCTTGGTTCTTTTGCACGGTGTTATAAACAAGCAAACAAGCGAACGAACAAAGAAGCAAACAAATGAAAAATAGCCAGTTATAGGTTTAGCAACATCAGCAACGACAGAAAAGAGCACAACCACATAAGGGGTGCCACTCACAACTCCCAGCTCCTGCTCCTTCTCCTTGTTGTGCGGCTTGCCGCGCAGTCTCTTGGGAATGTACCAGAAGCACACGTTCACTAGCTCCGGCTGCAACGAGAAAGCGGTACAGAGAACGTTGCGAGTTTCGTGGCGATCCGTTTTCCGATTAATTAAAAGGTCACTGTGTCTACGCTTAGCATCAGCCTCTCAACTCGTTGGCTGATGTGACAGGTCACAAAGGTGCATGCTTCTTCACGTGTGGAAAACAAATAAACTGCGCTTGTTGCGCGATCGGGTCGAGTTTCGTCCCTTTGCCGCGTCTCCTATCGCGAAAATGTTCTGAAGCTTACCCTCGACGTGAGTAAGGAAATCGGGACTCACCTCTAGTAGTAGATAGAACATGTCAGGCCTGTCCTTGATTTTCTGGACGAGGTAGCTGCAATGCATAGGGTGCGTGGTCATTTTTTTTGCGTGCAGTTTGTTCCGTTTCAGCATTAGCTTTGTAAATAAAGTCACAATTACTTTTAGGGAAGAGAAATGATCATTATGTGATTTTGCTATTATATAGTTTCTCAAGTTCAGCCAGTTTCCTGAAAAGAGGCGTCAATGTCAACGCGAGTTTTTTTAAAGACCCCTCCATCCACCACAAAAATGACCGGGAGTGGGAACTCCATTTGGCATGGCTCTGCGTTCAGATGAAAACGCTAGTTCGTCCTCTGAAACATATTACACCATGAAGCTCCCTTATTTCCGCAGAAAATTATTTTCAGAGTGCATTTTTTCCAATTTTAATGAATTCATTGAAAGTAAATGTTTGGTATTCAGCGCGTATGGAAACTAGCGTATGGAGGCTAGCCTCGAGATAAGTAGTATTTTTGCAGATGGATCTCCTTTTTCGGCCAATTAATGGCCAAGTAAAACTCGAAGTTTACGCTTCCCGGCATTCCTTAGGTGAGTGAACGATTGCAGCGCCCTTTTTTCCTCTCGGTAACTTTGAGCATCTCGCGCAGCTGCCACTAGAGATGATTCAGTACTTCAGCTTCACCTGACAGGGATGTTTTATTGGATGTATATTAGATTTTGACTGCTTTCTTCAATACTTACTTCGACATGTCAAAGAGGTGGTCGATCAGGCGTTCGAAGCCCACAGTTCCCTGAAACAAGAACAAACAAGGGAGATGTGAGTTGCGCATAGCTGAACTGCTTTAGAAAGCTAAATGACAGCGTTCTATGCGACGCTGTTCAACGGTTCGGGCTAGACAAAGGGTTTCTGCTTGAGTACGCCGCATGTCATTACTTACTGGTGGCGTTTTTTTTCTGTGCATTTGTGATTCAACACAGCTCTGAAGAATTTTTGGTTAAAATTTGAAACAGACCCGCGGGGTGGCTCAGAGGCTGTTGGTTCTACTACTGAGCACAAGGTCGCCAGTTCGACCCTAGTCGCGCTTCCTACCCTGCCACATAAACACATGTCTGAAGTATGATCATTCAAACTTTAAAAAATGCCCACAGGACAACAGCAACAACAACAAAAACTACGCCCGATGTTGCGGAACGTCGCGGACTGTTCATTACAGAACATAGCTTCGATGCCATTGAAGTAGGACCTCTGCCTTACGGACACATCTTCATTTGGTATCGCCGCCGCGGTGGCTCGGTGGTTATGACACCCGGCTGCTGACCCGAAAGACGCGGGTTCGATCCCGGCCGCGCAGGTCGAATTTCGATGGAGGCGAAATTCTAAAGGACCGTGTACTGTGCGATGCCAGTACACGTTAAAGAACCCCAGGTGGTCGAAATTTCCGGAGCCTTTCACTACGGCGTCCCTCATAGCCTGCGTCTCTATGGGACGTTAAACCCCCCTAAACTATAAACCAAACCTTCATTTGGTATCGTCAAACACTAAGAATGGCTGGACGAATCCCAGCTTTTGCACGTTAACAATGTATTTTAGAATTTTTGTGTATTTGTAGCTTTTTTATCTGCGTGCATAGTTATCGTCCACAGTGTTCTCAGCTATAGCTAAAAGCATTTCCTATACACATCGACATTTTCGAAGTGGCATTGTGGCGAGCGTTTGCTCAGCAGTTCATGCTGAGACAACTGCAAGAAAGAAAAGGTTGATCGCTCTTCGCCCCGCCGTCCATCGTAAGGACAGATTTTTTAGCGACCTCCCAGCCACGAACGCAAAAGAGTCGGGCTGTCCGCGATGGCTGGCGTACCTTGGCCCTCCACATGAGCCACAGCTTGAAGATGTCGTTGTGCCTCCCGCACTGGGGCACCTTGTCGCCTGTGTCAAACGACACGTCGTAGTGTTTGTCCTGCTGGAACAGGTACTCGGCGCACATCTGGTTGCAGCTGAGCAGCAGGCCCTGCACATGCGCACACCGCACGCACGTCAAGCAGAGGACGAGGAACACTCTAGCAGAGCTACAGTAGTAGCAAGTTGGTTGTACCACCAGCAACAAACGAAAAGCGAACAAGACAACTGAAACACCAACAGCCAAATGAGAAGATCTTATCTTATAATTTAGCAGCAGAAAGTGAACGAGGACGTTGAAGAAGCATACAGACGAAGACGATGCTGCACTGACAACTGAATAATTTAGCCGGGGGAAGCTGAACACCAGCGCAGATTAACTTCATTTCGGGAGCGCGAAGGCTGTCTTGTTGAGCGCGTATTCGTGGCATATAGCAGTAATGACAGCTAATATATGCAACCTTTTAGGACCAATTGCGGTCGGTAAATGCTTCGCTTTCAAATCTCTAACCTTCTTAATTCTTACAGAGAGTTTTAAAACCTAATTCGTTGAGTACTTCCTTATATTTATTGTATCTTCTTCCTCCTTAGTATGTTTTGTTCTATTTTTCGTCATTTGTCACCTCAATGCTTGTGACTTTGTTTTCAAAGCAAATTCTGCTGTAACCTTCGTTACCCTTTGTTGTTATCTGTGCTCTGTTGCTGCCGCTGTTTTATGAAGGAAGGGGTGCGCTCCTTTGTCAAGCCAATCTAAGGCTTTTTGGGTGTACCTCCTAACATCACCTATTGTTGAAAATAAAGGCATTTCTATTTGTATTTGTCTTTCGTCCCGCCTTTGGTGCACTGTGAGCAAAGATGAACACGCACCAACTCGTCCAAATGTCTGCTTTACTCAGTGTATTTTAGAAGTCTTAATTACTTACACGCCCAATGCGCACTTCACGTCGCCTACATAATAATCTTAGCTTCCAACGTTTATTCGGCCGAACACTCGCGTTTAATTCTTCTGCGTTGCCACGTGCTATCAAGTGTTGGAATGGTCTTCCGGATTGCATTGCTACCATAGGTGACCCAAAAACGAATTGACCACCTTTATGCATCCATGATATAGTACATAAATTGTGTCCGTATGTGTAGTTGAATCCACGCAGTGCCGCTATTAATTTGCTGTTTTTTCTTCTGTGTCAGTAGAATACGTTTTTCTTTCAAGTAAGCTTTATTAATTGTTTGCAGTCCAATGTATTTAACATTGTTTACTTTTATGCTTTCCACTTTGTACCATCTTTTGTCTGCTAAATATTGCAACCCCTCCCCTGACACAATGTTCCAAGTGTGGGACCTGTGAGGTATTTGTACAAATAAATTTGTATAAACCTCGTTCGTAATTCCTCTCCAGGAGCTAATATATTTGTGTTTTTGTTTCGGCATTTCAGTCCTCTTGGTCGCGTTTCATTTGTTGCTGATAGTACACAGTGAAGAGACGAAAGAGCGCTGCTGCTGAAGAACAATATGAACCGAAAATAGCACAGGAACAGGACAGGTTGCGTTGTGCGCGGAATATCTTTTTTTTTTTATCAGCAGCGGGGATATTTGTTCTCTTCTTTGTCCTACTTCAAGGCCATATAAAATAGAAGCAAAATAATAGAACAGGCATTTCGAGTATTAACCCTCATTGAACTCGATGTCTATTTGAAGTCGAATCTTTAACGTCAACAGGAGCAAGGAAGAGAGTACAACAGACACCGTGTTCTTCAGTTTTCGTATTCAGAGTGTGTGTGTGTGTTTACTTTGCTTGCGTAATTACTGATGTATTCATGACGTTTGCTCCTGGTGCTGTCCAACCCTGCTTGTTGTAGGCATGGTGCTCTCAGTGAGGCAGCAGCTGAGAACTGCGTACATAGTTTTTTTATCTTTGCTTATGCACGTTATTTGTTTTTTTTTCCTTCTTCCTTTTGTACAGCATGTAGGCATAACATTAGTCTACACTACACCGGAAAGAAAACCTTCCTAGCTTGCTCGCTGACAGAGTAACTGAAGGAGCCGAAGAGAGGGGCGAGTAGGACGATTTTCTGCATATGCTTATTGCTTACGTATAACACAGCTCAAAGCACGCGTACCACACGTCGCGCTCGTGTTGGATTCAGTTTTTGTTCAAGTCATGCACTGAACGATGTTGTGGAGAGTGATAGGCGTGACTATGTATGTCTATGCCTTTCTCTTCTAGCCTGTTCAGTGGTTTGAAATGGGGCCATGCAACAGGAATTTATGGAAGACGGGTTGTCCGTTTGGCAGTACCTTGATTCTTTCATGCACCCGTGAATAATCATGCTGCTTTTCCGCTTTCTCGTTTGCATGATTTCTGTGTTTATTTCTAGGGAAAGAGTTTTCTCACATTCCACTTTGAAGAGAGCGCCGCGAACCCTCAAAATGTGCACGACATAATTACTCGGAGAATGACTGTTCAGCCCAAGCTAGCGTGAACAGCTTCTTGAATACTGGCATGATTTGAATTGATTTAAAAATCCATATCCCGTTTCAATAAAGCTAGTGGCAACGAATGTCTAGAGATGTGGGACAACTCGCGGCTGCGCAGACGGCACAAACATTTTTTTTTTCTCATTTGACTGGGCACTCACGTCCTCCTTGAGGTGTATCGTGGAACACTGCAAGTGCGTCCCCATGAGCTTGTGGGGATTCCATGTCACCGAGTCGGATCTGCGAAGGCAGCAAAGCTGATCAGTTCACGGAATTTCTTATATCTATGCGCACATGAATCTCACTGCGTGGAATAGAGCATGCATTGGATGTCAGCAAGCGTAGACATGGTAAGCAGTGTCGTTTCTTGCCACATCCTTCCCTGGATAGTTACGCTGTGATACGATCGACTTTCGCGTAATGCCGGACACTTAGTAAAGTGGCGACCACTAATTATAATACAGGGAGGCGGTTATGCATTATTTGTCAGATTATTGATAGTACCTCTCAATCCCATTCAAGAGATGCCGATGTTTCTTAGAAAGGAGACATCCACCACCCCAGGCAGCCTGCAAGAAACCAACAAGAAACATAAATACCTTTTTTTTAGCGCCCAAGCTTTCAGTACGCTGCCTCCCGCGAGAACGAAACTATAGCTACTAAACCTTTAAAAGCTACGTCGGCCGTCGTATACGGCCGTCGAGTTCCATCTCAGTGACGCACACCATGCGTCATAGTTGTTCGAAAATGACTGTTATGTGTGCCCTCTATTATAAAGGAGTAACGTGAAGCTGGTTTTTCTGCTGCTGAAGCTCTTTAAGGCAGCGCCACTACCCCGTTTCGTGCTCCCAGAATGGCACTGTTAAAATACTACTGGATGGTTATTTTATGCGGCTTTAAACACCGTTTGATAGGTTCAGGCCTGCTCAGTTGTTAACTACAAAAAATAGCTGTGGTGTAACTACTGTTTAACCTGGTTAGAGAGCGAAAGCTGTGGTGTATCGGGCAACGTGACGCGGCTTGGCGTCTGTAACGTTGAGCCCGTTCCTGACAACTGCCAGCACCGGAGCTCGTCGAAGCGACTGCGTCTTTATTCCCGTCCATGTCCCGACAGCAGCCTCGGTAGGCGCGTTTTCAAAGCGCCGACTGACGTCATGCTAAGTCACGTCACTTACATTGCGTTATATCGTGTGTGACGTCATCCGTTCACCCATTGTTATTCTTACATTTTGCTAATTCCATTTTAAGGTCAAGCTGAAGGTCACGTCACGTGCTTAGCACTTGTAGTTATCCGTCGCTATAGCAACATACATATCAATTGATTAATTACGATAATTAATCTCTCTAACTGGTGTTATTCAATTGGGCTAAACTTCCTCTTTCCGATGGTGTATTACATGTGGACATTCTTATGTTTACTTCTGATTACGCTCATTACTGTACTATGACGTCATCATAGTTAACCACGCTAACTAGTACGCGCCTATATACTATCTTAGTCTAGCGATCCAGCGGAGCTACGCCGCGGCGAAGCGCGGAGCTCAGCGCAGCGGCCACCCGTTTCTAGACGCAGATCCGGTTGCTAGGGACGCCGTTGCTAACCACCGGCAATACGCAGCAAAACTTTGGTTCGGACTAGCGTGGTAGAGCTTTCGCTTTAAATGACGGCAGCCTGCTACATCTTGCGAATCTCTACCCGACCCACCCACATAGACAAACAGTGTGCTCGAGTGGTAGTCGCGCTCTCCTGGCGCTCAGCAGAGACGACACAGAGTAACAGGCCCCTCACGTCGACGTGCAGCCACAGCCCGTGCCGCTGGCAGATGTCGGCGATCGGGTGGATTGGGTCGAAGGCGCCGATCACCGTCGACCCAGCGGTGCAGTTGACGAAGAAAGGCACGTGGCCGCGGGCCTTGGACGCCTGGATCTCTTTCTCCAGCACGTCCACCATCATGCGCCCGCTGCGAGACACAACCACACAGTGAATACTGGACAGTGCGCGCCAGTTCGGGGCTCCGATTTCCGGGACGGCAGGTTGGCATATTTTCGAAGACGTTATTTAAGTCAAGCACGCAGTTCATAACCAGTGCCAGTTAAATGCCGGTTAAATGTAGGGTGGTAAATACTTGGATGCGGAAGTGCGGTGACATGTTCCAGCGGTTTGGGAAACAAGAGAAGAAAAAAAAAACGAGCAAACAACTGGTTCCACTGGTGTCAGTTCAGGAAAAATACGGTTGATTCTCGTGCGCTGGGCGATTTCCAAAATCGATTCAATATTCTTGAACTGAGCGGAGCCGTTAAATAAATAATAGTTATTAAATGTGTTTCACATCTTTTGATAAAGCGCACGCATTACGTTTCAAAACTAGTCTCTCACGTGATGTGAATGGGACAAGAGCGCATGCACGTTTCTTTGTCTGGGTGGATGATCAAATAAATGTTCAGTTGAGAGTTAGTGCTCGCGTTGTGTGCTCACTGTCCGTCTTGTTTCCGCGCGCTTAACATATTTGATACTGTGTCACCAACTAGCCCAACGTTCTTCCCTTCTATTTAAGAAATTTTTTTGGCCTCACATCTCTTTGAATTGATTTGAAATACTGCGGAGCGATCGCTCGCCTGAATTTAATGCTGGAAACTCTTTCATCAGCGTGCGTTTAAGATATACTTCAAGTTTACTGCGACGCGTTTAAAAGGAAACGCATTTTATTACAGCTGACCCGTATATATGTAGCGCTCTGACTGATCGTGAAGGGGCACAATGTGGCACAAAAATCGCTAAGCTTTCTTACTATTCCGATCAGCGCAGCATGCTTTTCCCCAAAAAAGCAAAAGGCGTTTCGTGGAAAAACGTGTTGCATTCATCACAGTTGCGTTAATGAAAGTTTGTTTTGACGCTTCTTGTCACTGTTCCTGCGGGTTTCTTCGTTCTGTTGCTTTTGACACTGCTGTCCACAACTGCGTGCCCTTACATGTGTTAGTTTCCTTGCTCACTTGCTGACGTGTAAAATATGTCGGCCCACAGCACAAAACTTTAAAAAAAAAAATATTACAGATGCAAGCTACTGAACCAGCAACTCCTTGCGTACTACGGAGGGAGAAAAAAGGTGAGGGGAATAAGAGGGCGCCACTAGACCTGCGGCGTTCAGCAGTTTCTACAACGTGCACGCGCGTCCCACGACGACGAGGTGGGCGCCGCAGACGCAGCCACGCGGAGAAGCCGCTCACTTCGCGTGCAGAAGACGGCGCGCGGACGGGTCGCGGTAGCTGACTTTTAATAACGATGAATCACCGCCGCTGGCGCGTTTGCTCGCATCGCGCCCCGCACGTCGTTCCCCCGAATCCCCTTTGGTTCCCGTTCAATTTGCCGTTGGCGCACCGGCTTAGCGAAAACGACCGGCTTCTCCTCCCCATCTCCTACCCAAGGCCGGGCTCGCGCGCCTGGCTGCTTCCGGCGGCTCCGACTTCTACGCCGCGAAGCGCCGCCTCGCGTGCTGCTACAGTGTCTGACGGAGCCAGCGCCGGTAGCCGCACATGACACGTGACCAGTACTGTGCAGCGCCGCACAAACCGAGATCGAGCAGAAACTAGCCTGGCCAATGAAGTATAGCTGGGAAGTTGAAGAGAAGAAACCGCGATGGCCGCTTTTTCTGCCGTATTTGTGTCCGACTCAGCCCCAAAGTACGAGCTGTTCAAACCAGGTTTCTTGGCAGACGACACCGAGTGCAGCGGCACACGGACGCGCATATGCATTACAATCTTTTCGGCAAAGTTTCGAAGTTTAATCCTGCGCATGACCGGGCGACAAAAACAGTCCGGAGCTTACGGTGTGCTGCGCGGAACTAGGCACGCGAATGAAATTGAGGGAGGAGAGCACGGCTCAAAGGGAGGAGAGGAGGAAGGCGTCCGTCGTTATGCGCGCAGCGGGCAAATAATTAGCCCTCCTGGTCTGTCATCCGTTATCAGGCCCACGCCATATTAGCCGGCGACAATGGCCCGCGGTAGCAGCGCGGGAGCGCCGGCGGTGCACGACGATTAGTCGCCAGAGGTCGGGCTCGACGAGGAAGACGCGCTCCACAGCGCGACGTCAGGCACTGCTCACGGCTTCGGCGAACGAGTGTCACAGCGCATGCTGTTCAGGATTGCGCGCGGCTTTACGGATTTCCTCAATGCATTCACACGAGCGTCCGCAGTTAACGAAGCTGCTATTCGAACGTAAACGTCATCCTGTGCGGCAGAGCTTTGTGCAAATACAGTTTTCACGGAGTTGCGACGCTGGCGAAGTCGAGGCATCCCGCGTTTATCACTCGAATAACTATTTGCAGTCTACGTGCAACACCTGTTCTTGAAATAAAGTTAGAGGAGAATACTATAGCACAAGTGGACATCGATACTTTTCTCTCCTCGGACACAGCTTCTTTTAGTACTCACCACTTGTCGACGGGAATGGAGACCACGTTGTCAGTGCCCAGGCCGATGGTCGCGCCGGCACCTTTAACCGAGTAGTGGCTCTGCACAGAGATTCAAAAAATGGTTCATCGTTTAGCCCTGCAGCCGGAGCTATTATTTCATACTACCGGGCAACAGACGCTAACTGTTGAAAAGCTCGCTCACACGTAGTACATCGTGCGTGAGGCATAGGTGGAACTTAAAAAAAAAAAAAGTTCCAGAGACTCCAACTACCCCACGCCATACAAGCAACAGTAAGGGAACACAAACTGTTAAGCCATTTCATAGTATACAAAATTGATTTTCATGACACCTACATACGAGATGACACTCATAGAAATCATGACAAACGTGACACATTTGGAGAAAGGATTATGGTCGAGGAGGACAATGAAAGGCGCATTGTATTGAAAGAAAGCGCCTTTACTGCCACTCAGTCCTCGTGTGTGATGATCATCAGCTCTTGTCGAGATATTCTGGCTTGCAGCTGTGTAGCCTGGCTTGGGCGTGATGTAAATTGGCGCTTCCTGTAGCCGCTGAGCACGATATTCGCGTGTCCTCGTGGTCTTGCAAGACTTCAGAGCTACGGATGCCATTCTGATCAGCCACCATTTGTCGCCACTACGAGCCACCGTTCACAAGATTTTTATATGGGACTCTGAATGAAAGGGCGACGGCGTAAGCGACACAAACAAGCAACAGACCTGTATTTTATAGCATCATCAGCGTTGCTCGAGTTATAAGCTCTACTATATGGCCGCTCGTTACTCTTCTCTCAGGGGAAACAGAAGTCTCGGCCGTCACTTCCAGGGGTCCCTGTCCGTGATTTCATAATATTTATGTATTTTCAGTTGTTGCACCTTGCCCGGTTACGAGAGCAAGCGAAAAAGGCACTCGGGACGGTGGCCGCCCGAGCGGAATGCATCCGGCTCATTCCGCGCAACTGACTCCTGCCCGGCGTCCCCGTCGTCTAGCCGGCAGCAGACACGGCCCTCCAGCCACGCAGTGCCGCAGGTCCCGTGGGCGAGCCCAGCGCTGGAGCAGATGACGATGACGACCGAATTTCAGAGAGCGTAAGCGGCGCTCGCCGGTCTGGGCCCCATTGCAAGACGCCTTCCACATCCTCCTCCTCCTCCTCCTCCTCCTCCCGAATCCCTCATCTTGGGTTAGCTTTTTCCCTTCCCCTGTAATCATTCCGGGCGTAGTTTCTTTGTAGGCGGACAAAATGATCACTTTGTGGGAAGGGAAGACCGAGAGGGAGAGGGCAGGCGGGAGCTAAAGCGCGTGCCGCATAGATTACAGAATCTCCACCCGTTTCGTGTAACGTTTCCCGGGAAGGCGCGCCCAGCGAACACGCGTGACGGTGCGCCACCGAAAAGCGCGGGCAATTTGCAAGTTCTCCTCCCCTACCGCTTCCACCCACGTCAGCTTCCCCCTGCCACCACATTCTCCTCTGTCTCCCTCCCGCGCTCCCTTCTCCCCATGCAGGGCATTGTTTTGTCGAACCCAGCACGAGCGCGCGCACTGTTTGTTATCAGCGGCTAGCAGAACGTCGCCCTCACGCATTGGCGCCGCGCGCGCCGACGATTCATCGCTCGCTCCAGCGGGTCGAACTGGGAGGACGTCCGAAAAACGCGCGGCGTGTGCGAAATGACCGATGTGTCTCTCGATCGCCGCGTACCCGGAATTTCAGCCGAGTGCGCGTGGCCCTGCCAGCAATTTTCTCTGAACTATTTGGAGATCTTTGTCCCAGCCAGCGGCGGGTCATTGCCACGAATGGGTTTTAGTGAATTTATGAAACGCTTTCATTATGCAAACTATGCGGAGCACCGGGTGCTCCAGCGCCGAGTGTTCACGGGTTATCGTCAACCCTTGACTGCAGTGAAGGTTAAGGATGTGGTTCTTTGCGCTGAATTGCTTGGCACCAAAGGAGGTCGTTTTGGAAAATGCTACTGGGAAATGCTAGTCTGTCGCTGTGGAAACAAAAGTATTCTGCAAGAAAATCACCCCGTAGACGTTTGATATTTATCAGGACTTAATCTACTGATTTTCATGAGGTTCCATAACCTGAAGGGAAACAGCACGAGCGCTTCCTTGTTGTGCGCTATGGAACCTAATGTAATTACCCACTATCCCGAACCCTAACCCTACTGATCTTTACGCGCAAGGTTATCCTGCGAATACAGAAACATGAATTTATTCCGGGAATGAAACAGCAGAAGTCAGCATTAGGCGATGCCAGGAAAACTGTTTGCTGTCGACTGTTGTGCTTTCTCTTCATATCGACGTTATTATAGACGATTATTGGAACAAAGAACACTGAAAAGTTTTAGAAAAAAGTAACGCCATATTATTAGCAATCGTCGCGCCCATCCATAGTAATCTAGCTCAATCCTTAAAATGAGTATTATTTGCAGAAAGCTGCGCTATTAACCATTTATTTCAACTTTTCAGGCTTTCGGGTTCAGAACATTCACCAGCTGTGAATACCTAGACTTAATAATCAATATCCAATATATGTAGTGACCAAACATCCACCTATTAATATTGTACCGGGACAGCTGCACCCAAGGTCATCAAGCAGCTTTTGTCACAGGTGAATAAACGTGTTTTGTACTTGGCAGAGAGAAAGTATGTGTGTGTAAGTGCGTGTTGAAGATTGTTTTTGCATACAAGACAGCGATATGTACTGCACTCAAGAGAGCATTTGAACAGCAACGTTGCTTCACGACAGTAATGTGCTAACGTATCACTGAATAACACTGCACTAAACCTGGTGACGCGCGTGTTCAGAACACACCAGCCTGGAGAGTAAATTAATTTAGTGCCCATTAATTGCGCGCAGTGTGACCGAGGAATGCGCCTTAGCTGCTGGCTTGCTAGTTCACTGTTCGTGTAAGTCATCGACTGGTGTTTTGCTGTGAACTGACATGCATGATGCGTTGCTCTTTCCCAATGGCACCTGCCTCTCTTTTTTTTCCTTTGAATTCACACAGATATATGAGCAAAACATGAGCTAGTTTTTTAAGAGGAAACTGCAGGCTTCAGTGCTGGAGAAGTCTACTCACGTTAGACAACGTTGCTAGCATACAGGAGCAATAAAAGTGCTTGCTTTAGAATATTCGTATAATGGGGTCAGTATTGGTGATGCATCGGTGTATTGCCTCCATTGCTGGATGGAACAGCGAACTTCCTCATATATTTGAGCACTCAGAGGCTGACATCATCCCGCCATCCCTTCCCATCATCCAGCAACCTGCCTTGCGCAAGGGCGCTTCACTGCGCAGGTACTCTTAGTGCTAGGGTGCATCCACAGAAGAACATCTCCAGAAAAAAAAGATAAACAGCACTGGTGAAACAGCACAGTGACCTTCCTGCCGCTGTCTGCTGATGTGGCCGGGTACGTAAGCATGTTTGCTTTCAGACGTCATGTTGGGGTGCCGGTTCAAACTTACTGATACAACCGATCTCATTTTTTCGGTTGTGCTGCCATTTAAGCACCGGTTTGAGTTACGTTTGAACCACATACATTATTACTTCTGCGAAAACTTGGCAGTCGGCCGCGAAATATACTTTCCGCACAAAAAATTATTTTCCTTACCGCGTAGAATAGATTCTTTCTTCTCTATATACTCTATGATTTCTGAAAACAAAAACGATATGCATTTGAATTTACTACATACCGTTATGGTTGCTTTCTGCGGCTTACTGTTCACAGAGTCAGCAAGCCGTGATTATAACCATGATCTTTTCAGCATAACTTGAGTGGCGAGTTGTATTGTGGTTCTTGAGCGATCTGACGCCAGATTGATTAAAAGTGAATAAAAAAAATTAACTGCGAGCAGCTGCGTGGCACAAATTGTACGAAAAAACGTCAGCTTTCTTTCTGGAAGCAAAGTCGCGTAATTCTCAGGAATCACGCCCGACTTGCGTCATGCATCGCGCAGCCTTCGTACTCCGAACGCGCGCAATCGGCCGCTTGCCAACCGGAATCAGGAAAGACCATGTAGAAGAGACGAGAGGTGCTTTCGTCTCATCCTGCAGCCCGTACCAAATCCTGCTCGGGTCGGGATCCGTGTGCGATATAACTGCGTGCCCGACACCGGCAGTTCGGAGTCAGAAATACGGCGCATTTTTTTTCTTCTTCAACCCTCACCCTCGAACAACTGGAGCGGTGTGCTGCTACGCACCACCGCGAGGAGTTTTCAGTGAGCCCCCATATTAACTTTCCGGCTTGCTGAACATTGAAACAAGGAACGCGTTCAGTCTCGTTCCTGCTGGCGGCTCTCAGCTTGCGGTGAAGTGACGCCGAAATAACGAGCGTAAGCGAGTGGGATAAAGAAAGAGAGAGAGAGAGCGGAGTCGCGAAGAACAACAGCGCAGTCGGAGGACGATGTCCGCTGGGCGGGAAGGGATTTGACGGTGAGAACGGCTGAGCGCGTTCCTGGGTGCGGAGACCGGGAGCGGCGTGCTGCCGGCGGAGTATGATCACCGAACGCGGGTGGATCACGGACTGGGCTCGCGCGCAGTCGGCGCAGGGCCCCGATCACGGGCGTCGTATCGCGGGGGAAGCTGTGATCGAACCTGGGATTACAAACGATACCACCGCGCGCTTCGCTTCCTCTCCCTGGGCGATCCCCTGCCTAGCCCCCGAGCCACCCTTCTTCCCTTCTACGGACAGTTGTTTCAAGGGACCGTGGGGTGTAGGATGGGAGGGAGGCCTAATCCGCGCAAGATGGGCTCTCCCGTGCCGCCCAACGCGCCGATCAATCTCGCGCAGCGAGAACCACTTCATGGCTCCCCGGAGGTAAGTAATTACGCTGACAGCCGCGATTGATTCTCCGTCGACCGCGGCCCAGTCTGCACCCCGCTCTGCCCGTGCGACCCTTGGCTCGTGGTGCGGCAGAGGTCCCCGGGAGGACGTGTTCCGGGCTCCGGCCCCAGCGAACGCGCGCCGATAGAAAACAGACCGTCGCTGGCAGATGAGAGGGCACATTGCAACGCTCGTGAACGCCTCCACTCCCACGGTTGTGTCGGAGACTCGCATCCTCCTTGTTGGTCATGCGCGACTTCTGCTCCCGCTGTTTAAGGCAGTACCGTTTACTTGCCGGAAGTTATTAATTTTATGTCGCTTGGACTGCCTATTATCTTCTTTTGTAGAGACAGAAAGTTCAAAAAAAAAATGGAGTACCGTTACTTGTGAAGGTTAAGAGAAAGCTATGATTGTGCTTTCTTGACTTTTCTCACTGAATACGTGAGTGGCCAACTGTAACACTTATTACTCTTTTATATTGTCACGACCAGAGGAGCCGTGAAGGTAGACGTCGAGAAGAACCCAAGACTGGGAGCCCTTTTTTAATTATGGAGCCAGCTTCCACGACACAGAACAGAACAGCGCGCCACGAGAGCCCACTGCCGCTTCGTCGTCGTCTTCGACTCAGCGCGGAGGCCACGCGGCGCGTTAGGCGCGTGGCATTATTCCCCCCCGCGAAAGCAAACATCGTCTCGATGTGGAATGGGGTATGTACAGTGAGGGGAGGAGGAACAAAAAAAAAAAAGACTGGGGGTGAGGTGAATTATACAGTGCGCTCTAGATGACATGCAGGGAGGGTCAAGTTCACCCGTGGGGTAAGGGGAAAAGGTACGAAACAGCGTTAACACAGCGCTCAGTCACGCGAAAAGTACGGCTTTAAGCGCACTACATGCACGATTTCAGGCCGTTGACGCTGAGGGCCGGCGACCACAGTTCCATGGGGGACAACTTCGTAGTTGACGCTGTTCAGGCGGCGCAGGACTCTGTACGGGCCAAAATACCTATTTAAAAGCTTTTCGCACAATCCCTTGCGGCGCACTGGTGTCCACACCCACACGTGGTCGCCCGGCTCGTAGTGCACGTCCCTGTGCCGAAGGTTATAGTGTCGGGCATCGGCGGATTGCTGGTCCTTGATGTGCAAGCGGGCCAGCTGACGGGCCTGCTCTGCTTGCTCCACGAAGTGGCCAGCTTCAGGGGGAAGCTCTGCGTTGCCGTACGGCAGCATGGCGTCTAGCATCATGCGGACCTCCCTGCCATACACGAGACGGAACGGGGTGAACTGGGTGGTTTCCTGCGTCGCGGTATTATAAGCGAAGGTGACGTACGGCAAGACCTCATCCCAGGCTTTGTGTTCAACGTCGACGTACATCGAGATCATGTCCGCCAATGTTTTGTTGAGCCGTTCCGTTAGACCATTGGTTTGGGGATGATACGCTGTTGTCGGTCGATGAGCAGTATGGCTAAGCGCTAAGATGTCACGTAGGAGTCGGGCTGTAAACGCCTTGCCTCGGTCAGTAATGACGGCCGATGGGGCGCCGTGTCTAAGCACGATGTCGTGCATAAAGAAGTGGGCAACTTCGGCGGCAGTACCTCGCGCCAGGGCCTTCGTTTCAGCGTAGCGAGTCAAGTAGTCTGTGGCGACTACGATCCACTTGTGGCCGGAATACGAGAGAGGAAATGGCCCCAGAAGGTCCATGCCGACTCTGTCGAATGGTATTTGTGGCGGCTCGATGCACTGAAGCAGTCCAGGAGGCTTGAGCGCGGGTTTTTTTCGCCGCTGGCATTGCCGGCATGTCCGGACATAATGCTTGACACTTGAAGTTAGGTTGGGCCAGTAATAGTTCTGCCGGATTCGGGATAAGGTGCGGGTAACTCCAAGGTGGCCGGAAGTCGGTTCATCATGGCAGGCAAGGAGGACTTCATCCCGCAGATCAGACGGTATGACGAGCAGGTAAGTTGTCGGACTTGAAGTAGAGTTCTTTTTATAAAGCACCCCTCTCCGCAGGCAGAACGACGATAGTCCACGAGCTAGGTTTCGTGGTATCTCAGGGCACCCACCTTCGAGATGTTCGATGAGCAGACGGAGCTCGGCGTCGGCACGCTGTCTGGAAACGAGCTCAGATGTGCTGACCGCTCCAAGGAAGCTATCATCGTCGGTGGTGTCTTGCGGAGGAGGTTCGACGGGAGCGCGTGACAAGGTATCAGCGTCGGTGTGTTTCCGGCCTGACTTGTAGGTGACGGTGAAATCGAATTCCTGCAGGCGTAATGCCCAACGTGCTAGGCGGCCGCAAGGGTCCTTTAAATTTTTCAGCCAGCACAGCGAGTGGTGGTCGGTGACGATACGAAACGGTCTGCCATAGAGGTATGGGCGGAACTTGGCGGCGGCCCAGACTACCGCTAAACATTCTTTTTCCGTGGTAGAGTAGTTCAACTCAGCACGCGACAGCGCGCGGCTGGCGTAGGCAATTACTTTGTCGACACCGTTTTGCCGCTGAACTAGAACGGCGCCAAGACCGACGTTGCTCGCATCCGTGTGCACCTCCGTATCGGCATCTTCGTCGAAATGTGCCAGGATGGGCGGTGATTGGAGTAGGCGTCGTAACTCGTCGAAGGCAGTCTGTTGTTCGTTGCCCCAAGAAAATGACGTGTCATCACGGGTTAGGAGAGTCAGAGGGCTGGCGAGCTGGGCGAAGTTTCTAATGAAGCGGCGATAATAGGAGCACAGGCCCAGAAAACGTCGGACTGCTTTTTTGTGGGAGGGGACCGGAAAGGCAGCAACGGCAGCAAGCTTCTCTGGGTCAGCGCGGATTCCGTCAGCACTAATGACGTGCCCGAGGAACTTCAGTTCGGTGAACCCAAAGTGGCATTTTTCTGGTTTGAGGGAGAGGTTGGCGGATCGGACGGCTTTGAGGACAGTCCTGAGGCGGTGCAGATGTTCCGTGAACGTTGCGGAAAAAATGATGACATCGTCAAGATAAACAAGACAGGTCTGCCACTTCAAACCGGTGAGAACGGTGTCCATCATTCTTTGGAACGTGGCAGGAGCACAGCAGAGCCCGAATGGGAGGACGCGAAATTCATACAGCCCGTCCGGTGTAATGAATGCGGTTTTCTCACGGTCCCTCTCATCAACTTCTATCTGCCAATAACCACTTCTGAGGTCGACCGAAGAGAAGTACTTGGCTTGACGAAGTCGGTCGAGGGAGTCGTCGATACGCGGTAGCGGGTACACGTCTTTCTTGGTCACACTGTTCAGCTTCCTGT
Source organism: Amblyomma mixtum (assembly GCF_055824585.1). Classification (NCBI taxonomy): domain Eukaryota; kingdom Metazoa; phylum Arthropoda; class Arachnida; order Ixodida; family Ixodidae; genus Amblyomma; species Amblyomma mixtum. The sequence goes on along the minus strand of NC_143017.1, from coordinate 107,292,521 downwards.
AGTCGACGCAGAACCGTAGTGTCCCGTCTTTCTTTTTCACGAGGACGACAGGAGACGACCACGGACTGCTTGACGGTTGGATGACGCCGTCTGTGAGCATCTCTTCGACCTGTGTTTGAATAGCATCTCGCTCACGAGGGGACACACGATAGGGCTGCTGATGGATGGGTCGGGCTCCTTCATGCGTGATAATGCGGTGTTTAACGATCGACGTTTGGCGCACTTTGGACGACGACGTGAAACAGGCACCAAACTCCCGCAAGAGGTCCTGGAGTTGCCTCTTTTCAGTGGGTGGAAGGCCAGGATTTATGTCTACGCTGGTGACCGCTTCGGCGTCAGCTTCAGGTGTGTCCTCCGCACAAGCAAAGCATTCGGCCACTTCCTGAACATGGTCGACGTAAGCGATGGCTGTGCCACGGAACAGATGTCGATGTTCATTGCAGAAGTTGGTGACAAGGACCTCTGTACAACCTTCATGAAAGGATCCAAGGCCCCGTGCCACCGCAACCCCCTTAGTGAGTACGAGGGAGACATTAGGCTCGACAACCCGGAGTCCCCTATGTGGCTCGTCGCAGGTAACTCTCGTGAGAATGCTGGCACGTGGTGGCACCGTATATAACGTTATCGTCGGCGACTCGCAGGGCGGACCGAGAACCCTGGTGCGCTGGTTCTTCTGTGGCCATTGCGGTAGAAAACGTCACCAAGCGGTTCGGGAGGTCTATGATAACACCGTGCTCGCGAAGAAAGTCGATGCCAAGGATGACATCGCGAGAACATTCGCGGAGAACGAGAAACGTGGCAACGAATGTGCAGCCTCGAACCGTAACCCGGGCCGCACACATGCCGAGTGGTGCGACAAGATGTCCGCCTGCCGTGCGTATGTCGGGACCGTCCCAGGGTGTCGTCACTTTTTTCAGGGCCGTCGCAAGCCGTCCGCTAAGGATAGAGTAATCTGCGCCCGTATCGACCAACGCGCTAACCTCCTTTGTGTCGACGAGAACAGGGATATCCAAAGAGACCCTTCCTTCAGCGCGGCCCGTCGATGGCTGTTGTGGATGACTCAGTCGGTGCGGCGGCGGAAACTGGTCGGCGACTGGGGTTGCGTCGTCGGGTCGATTCAAGCGGCGGGTTGAGGGAAACTCTTCGGCGATGCGGCGTTCGGCGTCGGGGCGATTGGGTACGTGCGGCGGCGGAAGCGGGTCGGCGATTGGGGTTAGGGCATCGCGGCGAGTCGAAAGGCGCGTCGGGGAAAACAGCGCAGCGTTGCGGCATCCGACGTCGGGGCGATTAAGTTGCGGCGGCGGTGGAAGCTTTGCGTCGGAACGGCGTTCGGCGGCCTCGCCTCCAAAGGCCGCCGGAGCTAGTTTTCCCGACGAGGGCTCGAGGAACCACGTTGTCCTGAGGCGAAACGGGACCCAGAGGGCGAAGACCGGCGTGGAGAGGGCGACCGCGACTCGCGGCGCGGAGGAGATGGTGAACTACGCTGGCGGGTGACATACTCGGCGATGTCTTGAGGGCGCTCTCCAGGGCGTGGACGGGGGCTGTCGACAGAAAAACCGCGTAGTCCCATTGCGCGATAGGGGCACCGCCGGTAGAGATGGCCGGCCTCACCACAGTGGTAGCAGAGCGGGCGTTGATCCGGAGTGCGCCAGAGGTCAGTCTTCCGCGGTGCCTGGCGCCGATCCGCCCAGTAAGGAGTAGGCTGAGCAGAGTGCACCGCGACCAATGGTGCGGTGTAAGGCGAAGGCCCAGGAGATGGGGCCGCGCGGCGCACGACGTCCGCGTACGTGACTGGCTGGACCGGAGTCGGGTACGGCGCGGGATCGTATGGAGTCGGTTGCGGCGCCGGCACAACTGCAGCGTCTGGTGCTCTGAGGGCCTGCCGGACTTCCTCGCGGATGACGCTGGTGACGGAATCGACGCGAGGGGCAAAGGTTCCTTGAAGGTGCTGCAGCTCCTCGCGGACCACTGAACGGATGAGTTCGCGAAGGGAGTCCGGATTCGTCCTGGGATCATGGTCGAATCGGTCCAACGTTGACAGTGTCGACGACGGACGCAGTTGCCGGGCGTACTGTTGCGATCTCTGCTGCAGCAATTTCTCCATGTGGACGGCCTCGGCCAGAAACTCCGCGACGGTGTTGGGCGGGTTCCGCACGAGGCCGGAAAAGAGCTGGTCTTTCACGCCGCGCATGAGGTGCCGCAGCTTTTTTTCTTCAGGCATGGCCGGATCGGCGCGATGGCAAAGACGCGTCACATCCTCGACGTACATGGCAACACCCTCATTGGGAAGCTGCATTCTAGAGGACAGGGTACGCTCCGCGCTCTCCCGGCGGTCGCTGTTGGCGTACGTACTCAGGAGCTGACGTCGAAAGTCCTGCCACGTCGAGAAAGTAGCCTCACGGTTTTCGAACCAGGTACGTGCAGAGTCCTCAAGGCTAAAGTACACGTTACGCAGCTTTGTAGCGGCGTCCCAGCAGTTGAAGGTCGCAACCCGTTCGTAGTGCGCCAACCAATCTTCTGCATCTTCAAACAGGTCACCGTGAAAGGGCTTAGGCGTTCGTGGGGTCTGAAGAGTGAGATAGGTAGGGCTGGCTGCAGGAACAGTCGGAGGCAGGGCGGGTATTGGCGTCGCCATGAGCGTAGGGGTAGTCGATGGCTCACCGACAAAAGGGAGGGCCTCGGGGGACAAGCCTCGGATCCTCCGGCTGGCACGATGGACAGGGGTGGTCACAAGAGGCGGGCGTGTCGAGTCGTCCTCAGGAGTAGGGAGCATCGGCCGCACCTCCACCAGTGTCACGACCAGAGGAGCCGTGAAGGTAGACGTCGAGAAGAACCCAAGACTGGGAGCCCTTTTTTAATTATGGAGCCAGCTTCCACGACACAGAACAGAACAGCGCGCCACGAGAGCCCACTGCCGCTTCGTCGTCGTCTTCGACTCAGCGCGGAGGCCACGCGGCGCGTTAGGCGCGTGGCAATATGCTAGATCAGCTCAGCGTCAGCCTCATCACTTTAGTGCAGGGTCACTTCGTGCTGTCTGCGTATTGCCCATTTTCTCCTGGGGATATCACGACAGGTGGCTTTCACGAATGACCCAATGTAAAAGTCATGCACTGATAACGGCTTCGACCTTCGTAATATGCATTATAGACCAGGCACAGAAGATCTGGAATAGGAAGGAAAAGTATTGATGGTGCGGGAAACTTCCTGCAGGAAACTGAACCTAACTGATGTGAATCAGAGGCTGAATCGTTTAGTGGTAGGAAGCTCGACTTAGCTTAGACGGCGCGCCAAGATAGGCGTCGATATGTAAAATAAGAATACGAAACTTCCCGTGCAAGCAATTTATGCCGCAATGGAGGACTCAACGCAATAGTGAATGCAAGCTTGAAGAGAGAGAATAGTGGAAAGAGCAACCTCGAGCGCTGCGTGTCAAGTGTGACCGTCTTCTCAGGAACAAATTTCTTATCTCTGAATAAGCAGCTTTTGCTGCAACGCAACTAGTCTACAAAATGATAGCCTGTTTTTCCTCTTTGTACTGCAGAGCGGAAAAAAAAAAAGACGACGATGCCCTGAGCAAAAACAAAAAGACGTTGAAACAAAAATGGCAGAACAATTCGAAACACAACACTGCGCTTTATTTTTTTACTGTCTGTTCCCCACTTCCCGCTCTTGTCCTCCGCTGTTCTTGCAAGCTGCGGTTCCTTCCCCCGGCCCTACACCGAGCAGTCAGTGACTGCAGTTTCCTGCCGACAAGCTGCAGGCTGCGCTGGCTTCGGCAGCGGTCGCAGCGAGCACAACGTGCACGCGCCAGCCGTGCTGACTCACACTGCGCAGCACGTCAAAATGACAACCGGAGTGCTCGCACGAAGCGGCTGATGAAAAGACACAGAAGCACGGGCGTACACCCACGCACACAAAAGAAAAAAAAAAAAACAGGCTGGAACAGTACACACCAGGAACTGTCGCGAAACTGGGCGCCGTCGCAAAAGAGCCACTTTGGCCAAGAGCGGGAGGTGGAGGAGGGAGGGGAGGAGAACAAGCTGCTGCCACCGCTGCGCGCGCGCTCTGCGCCGAAAAAGGAAGCAGCAGCCGCATGTGTGCGCCCAGCGCGTGTTCCGGGCGAAATGAAACCAATAAGGCACGCGCCGATTAGTGCCGGACACGCGCGCGTGGGGGAGACAGGGGGCGCGGCTCGCCTCGCCGCAAGCTGTCGCCACCGTCGCTGTTTCTGCTGTGCGCGCTTCCCCCGATCGGCGCCCTTTCCCTCGCTTCTCTACCCCCGATTTCCTCCATTGTTTCCCGTTTTTCCATTCTGATCGCATTCGGTCGTCGTGAAGAAGACGGCATGCGTCCCTCTTACGCGGGCTGTCAGCGTACGTGACGGAACGGGAGCGCCATCGGCAGCCGTTGCCGACCTTCTGATTATTTTACATCGCTTACAGGCCAGTACCATCCAAGTTTTACGTTGTGGGTGTCACCTCACGTTAAATCTGCGTTGTGCGCGAAAGGCAATGTTTTCTAAAGTTGTCTCCAAGAACACTGAGTAGGATATTTTGCACAGACTATTCACTTTTCTAGATGCGCTAGATGTTTTTATCTTCCTTTCGTTTGAATCTGTTTGGCCAAACACCGAAGGGTGAAGAAAGTTGTTCCGTGCTCTCAATGGCAGAGGTCCACTCACGTCTTCGGAGGTGTACATGACGAGCTGTGGCAGGGCCTTAAGTCCCAGTGTCTTGTAGTTCGGGAACATCTTGTGCCGCGCCGCTAAAACGGCGTACAAGTTGGACACCGAGCCGCCTGCACAGAAAATAAGAGAGAGGAGGGAGGATGTTAAGAAGAAGCAAGAAGCCAAGAAGGCCGAACGCTTCTTTATTTTCTTGCTACCTCTGCAACCCCTCATGACGGGGCACTTTCATTTGGCTGGTTACTCAAAAGACTTCGGAAGTTGTTCGTTCCACAGTGAATAAACGATAGTATCTACGATGTAACATTACTCTCGCTCAATCTATTACTTCGAAAACTTAAACCCACCTTAAATCGAGCAATAAATTTGTTCTATCTAAACACTTTGCGTGTGTGTGGCTCGAAAAAATGCTCTGCGGCAATTTCTCGAGGCGTATTGGTGAAATATCGCACAATAAATGATCCCGCTAGAAAAAACTTGACAAAGTTATCGCGGCTGAATCGAACGCAAATCTGGATTTTTTAGACGCCCATACTGTCGCTTGATCAACTGAATATTCGAGTAAGATGGTAATTGTATGGCGCCTGGTGAAAATTCTTTTTTGATTCATTCAAGATGCATAATATGCCTCTACCCACAAGGGCATTGGACCTCTTTGTAAATGTTAATTTGGACGCATTTAGTTTTGCGATGGTCTTCACGAACGACTGAGAATACTAGCGACAAACGATTATGACGCACTACCTTTGCCTATGTGTATTTGTATTTTGTTGCATGCGTACTAGATGAAAAACGTTTGGGAAGCACATGCCTGGCGTGCAAAATGCGTCTGAATGGGAACGCTTAGCGATCTCTTCCGGGAAAAACCCCCGCGTCGGGAGCGGGCGTGGCGGAGAACAGAAAAGGTCGCGACAGAAAGAGAGAGAGAGAGAGAAAAAAATGAAGAAAAGAATAATCGGCTGCCCGAAATCGACAGCTTTAAGTGACAGAATGTCATTACGCCTTCTGCAGTGGTTTGTTTTGTTTTCTTGGCGAACCCGACGAGAGCGGCTGCAGCTCGCGATATGGCTTCTCCAGCAAATGATCAGTGAGAGGAATAAAGGTTGAGGGCTGCCGGTTTGCTTAAAAAAACTGAGAAGCAAATTTATAAGAAATAAGAATAAAGTGCGGCTGCTGTTTTGTTTTTTAAAAAAGGTCGCTGCGTTCACGGCCGCGCTATTTTCCCCCGTCTGCGAAAGAACACTCTGAGGTCGAGGTGACCCTAAGAAAACAGTGCCATGTGATGACAAGTTTTTGTAGGCACTGTCTGAAAGGAAAACAGATTACTTCATGCTTGACGCTGAAAATCTGGGCTGGAGAAAAGTATAAAAATGCCGCAGTGAAGACTTAAAAATCGTGTTACGATCGAAGACAAAAATAGCGGAGGCGACAGCGTAAATAGATTCTGCATGTTGTATGGCTGGAAGAAAAAAAGAAGCCCGAAAACTACATTTTTTCATCGCACACCTTACGCTCATACTAGCAGTCCTCCACAAAGTACTGGTCTATGATGACCAGATGGAGTGCCCACACTGGTTTTCAATAGCCTTTAGTTAACCTCACTGCTATTCCTTCTTTTCCTCTCTTCATTTCTGTACTTGGTCCTACGATGACAAAGAAGGCAACGATGCAAGTCGTATAGAGCGCAGCTCTTAAGCGCTCCTTCGTGGGTTGAGCGTGTGTCGCCGTCAGCGTAACCGAAAGCCGAACATAAACACATACACGTGCGTACAGCGTGGGCGCATAGAGGGCTGTCGCTCGCTCAGAGTTGGCGCCTTTGTGCTATGTGCCGTAGCACGCCTTTGTTCGATCGCCGTTTCCATATTAAGAAACAGAGCGCTGCATGAGCGGAGGTCTGTCCCTTGGTCTGTCTGCAGCGGCTGCTGTGAATCGCGCCCACGCGCCACCGCGCGCTGCCTCCCTCGATCCCCCGATTAGCGAGGCAGTCGCGCCAAGGTCAGTTTACATAAGTCGCCAAGGCGGAGCTCGAATGCGGTCTAGAACCAAGCGCCAGCGACATCAGAAGGACTAAGGAACTGAAGCGCCAAAGTTAAGTGTGCGGACAAACACAAATAAGAGAAATGTAATTGGTTTGTGATTTATAAACACTTAGAACACTGGTTTTAAAACCGTTTCAGTTGTGTACATTTCGCTCGAAAGTACAACGGTTTTTTATAAAGAAAATATTTGCGCTCGCGTTTCCTCATAGCAGCGGGCAGCGGGTCTTATGAGTCCACCGTCCGCCTTGACTATTCTGCGGCTTGCTCGCCGCGGTGTGCCGGCCCTGGCCGGCGTAGCTCATCGTTTCGTGACTTCGTTGCGTGCAGCTGCTTGTCTCAACATTTGGCTCGTCTTTTATCAGCGTTAATTTCAAGTGCCTGGTTACTTCTTGCCCTCGTGCTAGGTTTTTGTCGGCTACATGCGCGCGCTCATTTTCTGCCATGCCAGCCACAGTTACAGTCGTACGGTTTTGGCGCTGCTGCCTTCAGTAGGTCGGTGTGGTTCGAAACGAAGAGAGCACAGCACGCGAACTGGTTCTCCCCAGGAAAGCGTCAAAAAGAGATCTAGTCCACTGGCATCATATTGCAAGGGTAGGGTGTGGTGTGCCGCTGCCACTGAGTGCCTATACCGGTCAGAAAGGTGTCTTGTCACGCCGGTGGTAGACGTCAGATGTGACTTTCGGATGATCGCTTGGTAGTTTGTACGACAGCGCATGTTGAATAGTGAATTCTGTTAATTTCCAGTACCTGCAGTAGGACTAAATGATTGTGCTTTTTGTTGCACTGAGTGAAATAATGCGTGAGAATGATTTGTGTTCGTGGTAAACAAACGCTATGATCAGCGTACACTTGGCATTGAAGTATACATATGTTTCATATCCCTGTAAATGTTGGGCACTGCTTTCATAATAGAGACATCTATAGGCCTGTCTCTTGCAAATAAGAAGTGAATGCTGCCTTGAACGTTTGCGCTATTTACATGTTACTGAGTAATAAAAACTGCCACTTAAGGGTGTTTTATTCAGATTGACCTTTGTAGATGCTATGATGACGTGACACTGCCTTCTTATTCTTATTATCATATATCAAATAAGAGGATGCTGTATGTAGCATGTCATGGTCTTTGCGAAATGCTATTCGCAAAATCTCGCATGCCCAGATGTTATTTGTATTTGTGTGTTAGGCACACACAGCAATCTTTAATGAGGTCAGTTGTCTTTTTTTAAATCGTTGTGGGTAATCTCCTGGGGCAAATGGTTGCTTGAAAGTTTCCTGTGACTTCAAGCAAACTATTCGTAGTTGTTTATTCTCCCGTCCCTCCCCTTGCTTTGTCATTCTGTGAGAGCTTGATTTTGTTTCACGTGGTCTGCGTTACTTTTCACTGTATTGACGAAAATGTACGACCTCCATGTGTTCTAAAAAGCAGTCCTAATTTCACTGGGAAAGTGCAGCGCAAATTAAAGCACTCTTATGCCATTTATGTACAGCAGGCAACTAGCTCGTTCTTTGCGGGAGCAAATTTTAAACTTTTCTCTCGTGGGTTAGTTCAGCAACCTCTTGTGTCAGTATTCCGACTCGTGTGTGTTATGGCTTTTCCCGCTCTGCTGACGCCACTGATGAGATCATTGCCCGCCAGCCAGTCAGAATTTTTTCTTGACGGCGCAGGACAGCGCCTGGCTTTCGCTCCGGTGAGGGTTTATGCTATCGCATAATAAGCACGGTTCGAAGCCTTTCCCCAGCAGTGACTTAACAACTAAGAGACAACAGTTTCCAAAACGTTAGCATGAGTGATACGTTTTGATAATCTTATTTTTAATCGTAACTTTGAAGAAACCGCGTCGCATGAAAGCTACCGCAAGTTGAAGACACGAAGATTGAGAGCAGCTTTCGCATGTACGGTCGGGGACAAAAGTCTGTGGACCACGTGTTCTTCAAACGAAGCCAGTAGCTCTCTTATTAGCTGGCGGATGGAGACCCCACTTGTGGAGATGAAAGAACAAAGTTTTGACTTTCACCACCACAAGTATGGTCTCCAGCCGCCGCCTAATAGAAGAGTTATTGGCTTCGTTTGAGGAACACATGGTCCACAGACTTTTGTCCCTGTCTCTATCACGTTATTCAGTGGCGCACTACATGCACATGACCTCCTCTGTCCCACTGGGGCACTGGAGCAGTGCCTGGGTGGAACAGAGAAGGTCACGTGACACGTGCGCCTTCGAGTGACGAGTACTGGTGGGCGTCCCTGTGTGAGCTGCACACCCGCGCGGCTTTCGAATAACGCATAAAATGCCCAGAATCAGTTGCGCTACAGCGCCGAAGGTAATTGTGTCTTCGGAATTATTAAACTCCTATGGCTATTGCTAGCGGCCAGTTATATATCTCTAATTAAATTCAAACCCCTAGCTGTAATAGTTAAAAAGTTAACTACCAGAAAAGTTAGCCAGGTTATTAGTTAACACCCATCACTTCTTTCTTGACGTCTGCTGTCAATGGTATTACTAAGCCAAGGAATTCATCGTTATTCCTCAAAAAGACTTTTCTTAGGAATTTCTGGCGGGATTCTCTGAAAAATTCCGTGCAGCCACGGAAATTTTATTTGGCTCCATGCCATAAAATTGTCTTCATTTGCGGTTTGAAAACGTCACCTCTTTCGCCTTTGAAGCCGCTTCGCGGATGACGCCCGCAGATAGAGAAGTGGTTGCGAAGTTTCGTGTCCGGCTAAAGCGATGCCAAGCACTGAGACGCACTCTTGCCTGCTTAGGCGCCAATTCTGATACGTTCTCCAACATCGCTCGTTCAGAGCAGTAATGCATGGGAGGCTTGAGGCAAGTCGTAAGAAACTCGACTGCGGCAGCTCGACGTTTCCCATGGGGAGCCGCTGTACGCCTCCAAGACAAGTTCGCAAACGCGAACGGAGGGCGGCTCACATCCATCCGACCCTTCACTGGCCTAACTCAAAGGAAGGCGTGTTTCTTAAGAGTGCCAGGTCTGTGCGATAGGTCATGACTGAAGTCCTTACTTCCTCAATTGAGATTATTCATTTCTAACTCGGCTCTCTTTTCTCATTTTCCTTTATATCCTCGAATCACTTCCCCTAAGTGCAGGGTAGCAAATTGGCATACGATCTTTGTTAACCTCCCGAATTTTCCTTCTCCTGCCCTCTCTTTCTCCCTACGACGCCAAAACTGTTCACATAATACGGGAGACTTTCGGTGGCTGACTGGAACACGTACTTTCCATGAAAGAAACATGTAATGATCTCTCGACGTAAACAACCGGGAACAACAAGAGGGATGCTGCGTCGGTGGCAGCACTCACCGGGTGCCAGTATGCTGTCTCCGTTGGTGTAGCCGATCAGCTCCCGCATCTTCTGCATCACCACGTTCTCCATCAGGATGAACACGGGCGCGATCTCGTACGTGAACCTGCGGAGGAGACGCGTCGCATGCCCCTGAGGCCTGTCTGCTGCCAACCGCTTGAGTCGCGGGCCACAATGGACGGAGCAGTGGGCGCGCTCAGACCAGGCTTCTCTCGAACGCTCATGACCACGCGTAATAAGTTCTACAATGTTCGTTGTTGTTTGCGGTGTTTTAGGCGCGTTGACTCGAAAAGTTGTCAGACATCTTTAAGTAAAGCATACCCTATAGCGATCTGCGTTCTTACACCACCAACTGTCGAGTGCGTGTGTCTCCACCGCTGAGCTTGCTGCTTCGCAAATTCGCCCAAAATTAGGAGTTTGTTCGCCTTCCCTCCTGCACAGACGGCCTGCCGTAACGACTACGTGACAGCATTTCCTGGCTGTAGTACTTAACATTTACGATGGTTGTCCGTACTAGCTAGGGATTAAGTCTTCTGTCTGCAGTTAATTCCTTCATTGTAATTAAGAAAATAAACTCCGAAGCGCACATCACTCGATAAACGTTTCGAATTCTTTTACCTTGTAATCCTTTACTTGAGAGTAAGACATAAAACAGGGGCTTGAACCGAAGAAGTACGGCGCTGTCGCTATGAGAAGCTGGAGTGATACATGAGGACAACTTTTATGCACGCGTAGATCGACACAAAGCGCGAGCTAGAAAAAACGCCTCCGCAGAGAAGCGCATCCTCACATGTTGGTGTTTGCGGTCGCGCACAGCCACTCGCCGGCCAGGGAGACGATGTCCAGGCCACTCGACAGTTGGTTGAAGAAGTGCGGGTGACCTGCGCGTAAGCAAAGTGTGCGCAACGAGAGTTAGTGACACCTCACCGGGCACCGCACATTTCACTGGTTACGCTTTGTAGCGGTGACCATTGTACTGGTTGGTGCTGCACACTAGACAACGTGATACCGCATACACAGCCAAAAACGAAGACAGAACTGTCACCACGAACACACAAACTGCTTGCTGGCTTTTCTGCGTGGACCAAGTAGACGCTGCCCTTCAGCCGCTACAGAAACCGTGGCGTCTGTTGTCTCTTCGTCTTTGTATGTGCTCGCTTTCACATTACCATGAAAACTTCGACACGTGGATTTTAACTTAGGGGTTAATTACGATCTTTTCTTCGGGTGTGGAGTCCCCGAGCAGCGTTCATTACGTAGTGCACGCGGAATATTGGTAAAATAAAATGAGAATAGCGAACATTGATTGTCCCATGTATCTGTGTAATTAAAAGAAAATGTAACTTTCAGACATTTAAGCTTTTAGCTGTCATGCCATCCGCGCATTAGAATAGGGAGGCTTAGTTGCAGCCTTCGTGGAATCATCTTCTTTAACTTCAACAGAAGAGCCTGCACGGTTGAAAAAAAAAAACGGCGTTTATTCTCGTAGTAATGCGAATTATCAGCGTTAGCCGAATCCCATTGCGCTTTTAAAAGTGTTGTATTTGCTTTGAATGCCACTGTATGTGACGATTTGCCTGTTGCAGGTATGTGGTGCAGGCAGGGGCTTATTATTATTATTGCTTTTTAGGTCGCCCCAACCTAATGTATGTATGTGACGATTAGTCCATTGTGTCGCAAGACTGTGCGGGCAGGGCATTTGTTTTCCTCTAGCCCAACCTAACCTCTTCATGTGACGACTGTGTTACTTTTTTAGGAGGGCTGCAACGAGCGCTTCAAAGCGTGAGAAAAGTGATGGCCTGGGCTGTGACAAGGCATCTTGTCGTGAAGCCTGTGTTTGGGAAGCGACCAGAGAGCGTTCATTCGCTCTTCGACAAGTCGCACGTTTGTGGCTCTGGCCCTCCGCGTTCGTTTCTTTTGCCTTCTGCAGCGTTTAGAGCTATAGGCGCTCCGACTAGGCGGCATCCATGGCACGTCCTAAACTCGTGTGAAGGCCATGTTATCATAACTGCGGTGGCTGCTACTGCGAAGGAATTCAGGGAGTAGTGCCATACAGTGTTGCTCAGTCTATTTCTAACCTCCCCCCACCCGATGACGACGAAGTTAGCGCGAAGCACTGGCTATGAGCACTTGATGGTTACGTGACTTCGGAAACTTGATGTTGCCGGCGGTCGCTCGACATGGGGGGACATACATGACCAGTACTGTATGGTAACACATTTCTGCCTTTTTTCTCTCGAAAATAAACGCTCCAAAGGTCGATCGCGTTCAGGATTTCTCGAACGTGGCACAGCTAGCCATTTCTGTATTTAAACTAAAATTCTTTCTTTTTTTCTAAAACACGCCACAGCAAGGCCGCACACACTTTGACAGTGCACAGTGTAGTTTCTTGCTGCAGCTCTTGCATGCGCACATTTTACGAAACACTGCGAAGCGTTTCAAATGCCAAGCCACTTCTTCTCGCAACGCAATCGCCGTTAAAGGTGAAGGAATAACCAAATAAGCAATTCTGACCGTACTCAAGCAAGGAACTGCGGTTGTCAATCAATCATAATCTCAATATAGGCTAGCATCCGGAATGACGAACACGTGACAAGAATAGAGTGTATGTGGTTGGATCACAAACGTGTTTAAGGCGAGGCTGGCTGTAAGTGGTTAGCGTGGTAGTCTTCCTTAAACTGTGTGCCACTTTCGGGAGCAAGGGAGCAGAAACAAATTGCGCGAGTACTGGAAGCGCTTTCAGGAAAAGACAAACTAAGCTTCGAGTGCGAGGTTTTTACTTTTGTATCCTTTCTTATTCTGGGGGAGGGGGGGGGGGCAATAACAGGATTACAGTTATATATATATTTGCATTAAATACATTGTGAGAACCTTGTTGGGCAATTTACGTTTTAACTGCACTTAGAGAGACAACAATCGAGGAAAGAAAAACCAACGAGTGGCATAGAAGAAGGAAGCAGAAAAAGATAAGAAGGCGGCGGGTAGCCCCCGCGTGAAGAACATAACGCAGCCTGCGAGGTTTCCCACGCGGCGGTGTGCAGGCTTTCTGGCGGCAGGCGACAAGGAAAGGCTCTTACGAGGGCCGCGCCGGCGTCAAGGATTGTCGCGGGCAGCTTTTTCCATGTTCCCCTCTTCTGCCGCTTTTTGTTTTGTTTTGTTTTAAGTGCAACTCAAAAGGCAGATGACGTCTACCCTTCGAAGCGCACCTGACGGAAACGGCTTTGCGCAGCTTGCGTCAGAGTCGTGGTTGCCAGGATTGTTCCCACCACCGTCCGCCGCCATCCCCGGACACGCTTCGCAAAACTTGCACCCGTGTCACCGCGGAGTGAACGCGGGAGTCCGTTGCACATTCAAACCGGGGGGCTTAAGTAGAAAGGGTCCTGAGAGCCCTCGAGAGGCACTTTTCCATCAGAAGAGGTAGCAGGTAAAAGCGCTGCTGTGAACCTAGCTAGCGACGAATGTGACGGGCAGGTGACACGTTCTTCACAGATAGTTCTCGTGTTGGTTTCTTCATTTTCACAGGACGCGTTTCTTATCCTGTTCCTGATAAACACAAAATGTATAACTACAATTAAAGGCCCTTCGTTCTCAGGTTTATATTTTCTGAAATTCATTGTGAAAGGAAAGAGGGGGCATTGTACTCCACTGTCCTACTCAAGAGCACAATAGACATTGGGATTTGCAACAGTGTTTCAGAATTCGGTCTTTTTATGTTTATTTCCAAGCGGCGAAGGAAATTTTACTTACGAGAAGTCGCTTTGACAAGGCATATGAAATAATTTTACTGTACAGCCAAGGCTGCTAAAGCCAGGTTGCACCAGAGTGTGTTCACCACTTCATACGTTTTTCTTCTCTTTGCTTCTAACAAGCCTTCCCTGTTTTATTGCATACTGCGTTGGTAGTATTTACGTGTGGGATCTAGGCTTGCAGGGCCATGTTTTCTCTAACCCCGCAAAAAGATCTTTCAATACCATGAGTGCCATTTAATTTGCAATGTCTCAAAATCAGCGTTGGCGACATGTAGTGCTTGGGTGTTCCATTTTAGCGTCCACTATTAAAGCCTCGGCTCCAACGACTGTGACGGTGGGCACTACGCCAAGAAAAAAAAAACGTTTCTTTTTAATTTAGCCAATATATATATCGAAATTAAGCTAAATTAAGGTGCAGTGTAGGGAAATCTGTTTCTTTTTTCTTTTCAACAGCTGTCAAAATGAAAGGGGTTAAATAACCCGTGCAAAACATGCGCGCCGACTTTATTCCTATTTCATTCGCTCTAATTCATTCGTTCAATAGAAAAGCGTCTGGGACACCACGGTCTCCAGCCTGCATGAGGGCCTTCTTGCGAATTCGTACCGCATAGCTCGGACTATTTTGAAAGAATTTGGTCGCTTCTACCTTCTCCACTAGTTCCTCGTCGATTGCGAAGTTTATGAAGAGCTTGGCGAAAGATCTGGACCCGAAAGACGACGATATTGATGGGATCAGAAGCCGCACAACAGATGAATCAAAGATGCGCCTCTGCTACAGTGGACTGCAGTGCATTCTAGTTCCGTTATATTTTAGTTCATTTTACTGCCGCCTAAGTGTGAGCGCAAAAAAAAAAGAATCCTGCTACCCACATTTTTGTTGCTTTCATCGGTGAACCACAGCAGTGGCCTTGACTGCACAGACTAAATGTTCTAATGATAAAGCATTATTTTGCTTGAATATAGTACTGTTTACATAAAGCTTTCAGGCAAAAAAAAAAAAAAAACGTGAGTGCAATCCAGCATATCACTTCTATAAAAAGCCACCACCAAGTAAATTCCTGATATTGATCTAATTACCAGCGTAATTTTTCATTACTTATAAGTGCAGAGTTAATCTGACATGTAAAGCGTATCATATAACGCCTTGAGTAGCGCTGCGGTTTCTGTGGATAACAACCACATGCGTTTTATGGGTTTCTGTTAGGGTGGGTTTGTCTAGTTTCAGAATTTTTTTTTAATGTCCACACCTGGAGACTTTCATTACATGAGTCAGATAAGCTGTTGGTCTTCGTAAGGCACCTCATTTGCAGTTGTCACGATCTGTGCGCCGCAACACAGTAAAGCATATTTTTGGAAGGCAGTTTCTAAACAGAAGTCATGCACACCGAATTTATTAAAACCTGTCCGAAATGAGTAAATAAAAAAAATGTCGAGATTTACCCGATAACGAAGAGCCCTAAGTGCACGGTATTTCAGTAGGCTTTCAAGGTTTTTTGCTTAAAGCAAACGATGCATTGTACGTGGAATCATTTTCGCAAGCAGCTTTAGAAGTCAGCTGGCCACAACGCGATAGAATAATTGTCCCTCCCAATTGCCTAAATAACTGAAATGAATATAATTCATTTGAGTTCCTGTAGTCAGCGTGCATGTTTATAATGGAGGCTGAGGCTTACAGGCGATCGTATCACTAGGCGGTTCCAGCAGGTAGAATTCCTGTACTACTCCGTGTGCCGGAATGTTCGCTTCTGACTTTGTAGCTAAATCTATGTAATTATGCATGGCGAAGATCGGCACAACTCCTCCTGGCATGACGCGCTTATGTGTATAGCGTTTCGTTTGTCAACGGCGTAGAGCAGTAGGTGAAGCTGATAACTTCCTTTTTGACTTTCGGCTGATTGGGCGATGATGACGTGAACACAGTCGAGCTTGTCAGCGGGCGCGTATGAAACAAGATCTCAGGGTACGGGTTCTCGATATCAAAATGGAGCTGAGGCTAAGAATCTCATAGTCATAAGAGTAACTGTGTAGGAATTTTTCCGCTACTTATGTTATACTTTGCTGTGATAATATCAAATTACAAAGCTGGACTGCATACCAAGTGATCAAAACCGGAAGGTGCTTCATAACTAAGCGACGCATATGAACTCATTAGGGTGTGCAACAGCGCGCAGACAGCGTGACTTCTGGTCGAATAATGACAGTTCACTGCAGGAGACACCATCAAATGCTACGACTTCAGTAACTGGTCCGTCGATCCCGTCTTCTTCAGGGTGTTACGGTGAAGTGTGGCATTCCCCGCGTCTGAGATTTTCTCCCTAAAACAAGACATGCCTCGGAAGCACCTCCGGTTGCTTCGAAGGGTTAAATTTTATTTGGAGAACGAGAGGTTCCAGGCCACGCGGCACCTTATGGTGACGTCAATACGGGAATTTCCTGCTTGGCTCGAGGAGTGATACGAACGTTAAAATAAGTGGATGAGCTGCCAAGAGGAACACTTCGAATCATAATGAGGCATCATTGTCTAAGGCGGCCATTTCTTTTTCCACAACGCAACGAACAAATAAAGTCGGGTACTTTCCAAGCAAATCTCACATGCCATTGTGAGTAGGCAGGTTTGACACCACAAGCATGTTGCACCCAAGAGTACCTATACAAGAGCAAAAAATTTCCATTGAAGGCGAGTTATAACTATAACTCGAGCTTGTTACATCAGCACTGTTGTAGGTAGGATTTCAAAGCCCCGCGTTCTCGTAGTCTACTGTGTACAAAATTGTTTGTTTTGATTTCACAGAAGTTGCTCTACCTGGCTATACTTCGTGCACCGAAACCCTTTTACTGAAAAATTGGGTCATTATTTGTTGGAGACATGCCTTGTCGTCGATTAATTAACTACCACCTGTCATTTTAAGCGTCGGCGGTGCATTTCATTGCACCATTTCTCGCGTCCCATTTCGCTTTAAAGAAAATAGGACTCCAAGCTTCGGCGCAGTGCGAAGGCTGTAATAGTACTCCTGGAGATGCAAACATTACTTCCATCAAGTACCAATCACTGCTGAGGCTTAACTTTGAAGTTAGAAAATCTCATCAGATCCGCCACTCCAGACCTGCCGGTATTGGTAGCGGCGTGACGTAGATATGGAGCACAGTAGTGTGATTGTGATTGGCTTTTTGTAAGTGCACTGATCGGTGCTTCTTCGCGGGCGTTATGTCTACGCCAGAGCAATGAAAAAGAAACCGAAAGTAGAGGCGAGAAAAAAAGTTTTTCAATAAATTATTTACAGTGCAGGGGGCCATGACTCCTGTGGTTCTAGGATTCCTAAGGTACTGAGCGCCTTTATCCCCTTCTCAAAGACAAACGCACGTTTGGTGTTTGTACTCCTTTAAAGCGTGCACTGCCTCAAACACACTAACATTGCGGCGAAGCCCTACCAACAAGTTCTTATGAGCGCACAATCATGTTTCAAGTAATCGTATTGCTTTTCCTGCATGTCATGATACCGTTTTCATGTACTCTGATATTTTTGTTCAACGCGAGACATTCAGGCCAATGCTCCCGTAGATCACCCCTCCCCCCTTCTCTTCCTTGCTCTCGCTGTGGAGGGGTTTCTCTGGCCGTATAATATAATTGAGCCTCCAGGCTCCTGAAGATTGGCTGTGCCCTAGACAGGGGAAGCAAGGTCGTGTACTTTGTACATATATCACGTATACACTTCTTTCTCACGGTTGATTGGTTATAATTATAAGTACCGACGTCCTAAGTCTCTCAAGTCTCCCTTTTTTTTTATTTTGGGGGCCAGAATGATCGCTGCTCGCAGCGCCGTTCAGATATCTGCGGTTTTTCTAAGTATATACTTGATTTTCACGTATATGGGCCATATGTGGGCTTTACCGAACTTACTGGTAGTGCTATATGCTCTAACGTAATAGATCATTATGAAAGGTGAGAAAGCTTCCCAAAAAGCCAAGTTAAAAACACTGCGCATGAACGAAACCTCCTGGCTTTGACTGCATCGCACTGCGCGCAAATAAAAAAATCATCTAAAAAATTCATTTCTCCTTTGTCTGAAAAATTACCAGTTAAAAATCCAATATATAACGCCTGTGTTCTGGTATTGTTACTCTGGTATCAGCATTGTGAATAATCGAGTGAATAATCGAGCAAACATCGGTGACGGCGAGTGGCACGACGCCTCCGAGACAACCCTGAACTCCGACGCTAGTGTGACCGCGCCGCCTGTAGCAGCGTACCAGATTGCCCGTACACGTTGCTTAACCAGCCTACGTCAGTGCAGCTAAACAGCGCAGGCAATCAAAACCGCCCGTAGCAAGCCATCGTCGTGGGCGGGATCGGGCCTGCGGAGCAGCCGGTGTAGGGAGGGGGGTTCCTCTTCGTCCCTTTCGCTCAGAGGGGCAGTCCTTTCCCGAAAGAAAAGTGGGCGGGGCCGCCCGCCAGGCACCCGCCCCCGTTCCAGCGTGGCGGCCCGAGCGGAGCATCGATCGCCGGAGAGGGCCGATTATCTCGCTCGGTGGACCGCGAAAGAGAGGACGCGCTCTCCTCTTCGCGGGACGACACCATCCGTCTTGCTCGGCTTTCAAACGTCGCGCTGGAAAGCGCGCGTGCGGAAAAACGCTTCCTCCTCTCCCTTCCTCCGCGCTGTCCTCCTGCCTTTTCACCCCACCTTCAGGTTTAGCTGCTGCCGCGATGGAGGGAATCAGGCAAGAAGAAAAAGGGAGGGAGAGCGTGAGGAATGAAAAAAAAAAAAGAAAAGAAACGTCGATGGATACAGGCATCGCTGACTCGAGCGCAATCCCCGCCGGCGGTGTTAGCGGGATCCGTTGCGCAAGGCACACCGGCGGCTGACGTCACTGGGCCGCCGATGCTGTAGTCGGTGCGCGCGTGCGTCCCTTCCTGCTTTGTGCTCTGCCGAAGCGGACGTTGAGTAACGCGGTGAGGCCAGGGGAATGCGCACTGCGCCAGACTGCGCCGCCGGAATGCGGCGCCCCGAGCAACGCGCGTCACAGCTGCAGCCTTCCCGCTGCTCGATATTTGCGTCAGAGCTTCGGGCACTACGGGGCGCACCCTGCGATGACGACATTGATGATTTACAGAACTAACATCCTGTAAACGTGTTCTGCGACTGTCTGGGGCACCTCTTGATGGCTTTCGTTGCTGACATTTCCGCACTGGCCAGACACAAGCGTCTTATTCACGAGCCGTATTGTTATAGGGCTCTTGGGCTCGCAATTTTCAGCGATTCTTTGAACAATAAATTATACTAATTATTTACTTTTCCTCTCTCCTACGCCTGTCACCGGAACCACTGAGTTACATTAGATGCAGGCTATCAGCATTGAAGCTGGAGGCGATAGCTTCTGATAGTGCACGAGCGAAATAAGGTACCGGGAAGGGATTATTACAAAATTACTACCCTTTTCTTACCCTAAAGCTGTAAACGATATCTTCAAGTTTTCTTGTAAAATGCGTTCTCTCGTAGCTTCATTTTTCACTTTCTTGTCACGAATTATGCTAAGCAGTCTTTGATAATGAGGGTGCTTGTCACTGTTCACAAGGTGCGGCATCGATATAAATTTGTGCCCTAGATCTAAAGCTTGAAGAACTTAATTTTTTTATGGACTCTGCGCAGTACATTCAGCAGTGACAATCACGTCAGCCACATCATGCCATATTAACAATTTTTAATTGCTTCTGTGAAATTCATCAGTCTTCGTAATGCATTTTTGTAAAAAATTCGCAGCCGTGGTGCTTTTGGCCCGACAAGGTGGTTTACCTGCAGTTGTTCCAAGTCAGGAGCCCAGTAGGCCCACGCGTATACACTTACGCTGCTATTTTAGACGCAGCAGGGCCTGGCAGGTGGGTATGTTAAATATTATACGCCTAAAAGCGGCGCCATTCGTGCAGAATAAAAAAAAAATCGCGCAGAATCTGGCGGAGATGGTATCCTCGAAGAAATTTTGGAAGACACCTAAGCTCCGATTTTAAGGGATGAAGCGATAGTTTCAAAAGGGTCCAGTCAGCGGCTGCAATTGATCTCATTGGCATATTACCCGGCCACGTGCTCTACTAATGTTACCAGATCACATGACACAGCAATGTCACTTGACACAAGCATACAATCGTTCACGTGCACTCATCTTTCTCTGACATGCACATTGCAACTCGCTTAATCATTGTTTCACTAATTAGTGCGTCTCTAATCACACACATACTCATTTGAACGCAATCTCAAGCTACCACATTATGTGAAAGACGACACGACATACATATAAGACCCCGCTTTAGCCAAGCCGTACGAACATGCCTGCGTAGCGTAGGGACTCGCGATCCAAGGCTCAGAGGTTTGATTCCCCTCTAATTACACCAATTTTCTTTTCAGCGCAGTTAATTTACTTAATACAGTTACATGTTGTAATGTCGTTTGAGACATATTGCAACCTTGCAATAATGATTTATGTAACATTTTAATCACTTTTAAATTTCATCGCTCCACGTGTGACGTCAAGCCTTTTCGACCAATCCGGAGTTTCGCGACACAACGACGGACGCCGCATTTTTACGCTGAACGGGACCCTTAAAACTATCACTTTTATAGTTCATGCTCATACACTTAAGAAACCGGCGTAAGCTTGCACCATAGAGCCGCAGTATAACCCACATCCGCAGAAGGTCGGAGATGGACACTTAGAGACGTGACAGCAAGCTATTCGAGGCATGGAGCAACAACAGAGTTTTATTTGTGCGGTCAAGGTACGCGATGCTTGTTGGAAGAGGGCGACGGTGGGCAGGAATACCAAGATGCAGTCGGCTATTGTCCTTGGTACAGCAATCAGCGAACTATGGTTTTCACGTAATACTTATTCTCAATCTTTTTTATTTTGCGCATACAATAGAGCTAGGGCGGTGCCACCACTTTTCTGGGACTTTCATCACAGTTATCCCGAGTTGCAGGCTCATTCTTTTCCATCCTCTTAAAATTTTAAAGCAGCCTGTGAGGTGACATGAGTGGCACTTACAAGCAGCCAGCTACTTGGTCCTGGTCGGCTGACTGCCGTAAATAACTATAATAATTATACTAACTATACAAACTATAATAACTATAATAATAAATAACTAACGTAAATAAAATCACTACATGAACCTGAGTTGACAAACCTAACGCTTGACTGCTTAAAGTGCTCGGGAGTGCAGCCCAATGAATATTACCTGAAGCTGGCTATGCAGGCGTTCAACACATGTGGCTTTTTGCGACATCACGTTCAAGCACGGGAATGCCATTCGATTCTCATAAATAAATTTTAGTCGTAAAGTTTAGAGTTCAGCGTTACTGGTTTTGGTGACGCGTCACGACGTTGGTGATGCGTTTTATGCTGTCCCTAGTTTCAACAAAAATCAAATAATCGTCAACACAATTGAGGTCATATAGACTAAAGCCACTTCTAGAGCTCCATCAAGCAATCTGAAGAGAAACTTGCTGAAGGCGGTAGCCACTCCCCAACTAATGCTTTACCGTTGTAGATAGCAGCCCTGAAAAGTGAACTTCAAGCACAGAGTCACACGATTGTGGAGCCCACAGACTTCTTATGGCTTGACGCGTAAGGCTGGGCGGGACGAGCACACATCCCTGGCATCGTCTAGGTGCGAGTGAGTGCTCTCGGGTGCAACGGCAGTGTGCATGTCCGGCAAGTTCTTCGCCGGCAGCGCGGTGAGCATACGCGAGGCGCGGGCTAGATAAGGGCCAAGCGAACAGCGCACCAGGAGAGTTGAGTGCATGCAGATCGCGGTTTGTGCGTCCGGGCGCAACCGCCGATGCGTTCCTGTATCATACCTGGGGAGCGGTGTTCATTATGCTTTGCAGTGACAGTCGATCGGCAGCGTAGAAGCGCCACCGTACGTGAGTGGCTATCAACCTCCCGTCAGTAGCATCACGTTGAGCGGACGCGTTATCACAGAGTTTTTTATAGCGAGCGTGTAGCACCGTAGTTTCTTGGCAAAGCCGTTAGTAAATTTTTTTTTTTGCGTTGTAGCTCGTTTGTTTCAGCTAAAGGCGTGCAGTTGACAATTTTGCTTATTATTTCCTACCTAGTTCAGAGTATCGTAGTGTTAAAACAGTGGCGGCGTTTCCCCTGTTGTAATGAGGAGGAGCTCCGGCATTAGCCCGACGTTGCGCTGGTGTGAGCGCCATATTAAGCATGGAATGCTTTTATCTCCCGTTGTCGGCCCGCCGTGGGTGACCTTGGCGCTAGAACGGAGGCGAACCGAAGGGAGAAGGGTATATGCTTGAGCTTGTGGGTTCATATTTGAAAGGTAAAAACGTAGCGCAAAGAGACAAGGACACAGAAAGACAGACAACACATTGCAACAGCGCCGTGTGTTGTCTGCCTTTCCGTGTCCTTGTCTCTTTGCGCTACGTTTTTACCTTTCGAAAGAGAGAACGCGGAAGCAAACTTAAACGCACTTCGGCAAAAGTTTCAACGTAGCGCAAAGAGACAAGGACACAGAAAGACAGACAACACATGACAACAGCGCCGTGTGTTGTCTGCCTTTCCGTGTCCTTGTCTCTTTGCGCTACGTTTTTACCTTTCGAAAGGGAGAACGCGGAAGCAAACTTAAACGCACTTCGGCAAAAGTTTCTGAATTCCGGTGCGTACATGCTGCGCTGCCGCCGGAACAGCGCACGCGTGAACAGCAGCTTGTCCCTAGTCTTGTGGTGGGTGAAGGAAGCGCATGTGGGAAGCATGCGGCGTGAAGGCGCCTGCTCTGTCCTGCAGCCCGAGCGGCGCACGCGCCGCCCTCATTACTTGCGAGCGAACCGAGAGCGCCGAGCATGTTGCGTAATCCGCGCGCCCGTGTGCAGGCCCACGGGGAACTGGGCTCGTGCAAAGCCATGGCGCCATTTTTTGGCGCGGCGCGGAACCCGCTAACAGTGAGGACTGTGGAAGGTAGGGGTCCGGGACATTACACTGCGCCGCACGAGCGACGCTGCGGACCGACGGCTGTGTTAGGCCTAGACGAGACCTTGCCTTCCAGCGAGGTGCAATCTCTAGACTGTGCTATTCCGGTGCTGCAAAGTATTTCATGCTTACGTTTGCTCATTACCATGAGAAAGAGAGTGGATTTTTCTTTGTTTGAACCGCAGGAATAGTTAATTGGTTGTTGTACAGCTTGCGTACGACAGCTTGTTTGCTGCTTGCGGTGTGTTACTCGTCTGGAGAAACCATGGCCCGCGTACCCTCTCGAAGAAGGAGGCTTCCTTAAGACTTAGAATGGTATCTAACAGTATATCGCACCCTCTCAGGAATGCAGCCTCATCGTTGCTTTTCGATGCAGCTGCTTTACATTGCGCATTAGGTTGGTTTGTGCCACCAAGTAAAACAAGTCTTCAATCAGTGCGCTGAAGGCTGAACAGTTTGAAAAATTTCGATTGGACCAAAACTTAGCGACAACGCGAGAACTGGCTGCACTTTAATTTTATAATTTATTTCAAATTATTCAATCCAGGTTTTTCATTTGAAAGATGTGATAGATACGCCATCGCGGTCTGTATGGGTGGATTGTATGGCAAAGGCGGACGGTATTTACGTGACAGGGCGCAATTGAACGATGGTTAATCAACTAAAATATTCTCACTTGACACCCATTTCCTGATTAGAAGCGGAAGATCAGCTGAGCATTATTGATGAACTCGGGGAGCAACGTCCTAGTGCACAGCTCATTAAGCATCAAATGAATTGAGTGTAGACGTTCTGGTGGGCTAGTCAGTTACGAAGCAACGTGAAGTGAACAGCGCAGTCTGAGACACATGCACAGAGGACGAAGAATGAGAACAAACACAGCGCTGCATCAAGCTACCCTTGCTGCAGCTGCCCTGGCGCGTTGCATTGATCCGGTATATCCGATACTGCCTGCACCTCCTTTGAATCCTTCTCCTTGGCAGCGGCTCCTGTGCACAGACAACCGGCCACTGAGTGGCATGCGTAATGCTCACCGTTCATTGTCACAGGCAGAGCAGCCCCCCCCCCCCCCCCCCCCCCCCCTCCCCCCCTGACCTGACTCGGTGACCGCGCTTCGAGCTTCCATCGAGGCAAGCATGAAAGATGATGTTCTGTACATCAGTTTTGTTTCTACAGTTCTCCCTGATGTGCACCTCACGTGTTCATATAACACAGAGGCGCCGCTTTCCTCTATGCTTCCAGAACTTTTAGCCATTCGAGCCAGTTTAACCAATTTGGCAGAAAGCCATTGCACTGCACCGCCGCTTTGATTTCTCCTGTATACAAAATACGCACAAGTAGTTGGGGCACTACACCGCGTGACCAGTTCACTGCACGTCGTTGGTGATATCTGTCCCACAGTGCAAACATTGTATTTTCCACAAAGTAGAAACTACAATGGAAATTATTGTGGGAACTGGGAACAGTGGGAACTATAGTGGAAACTACAGGCAAGGCTTCTGCTGCTTCAAGGAGCTTGAGGCAATTAACCGTCACCAGCCAGTACAACACAGAAGGTAACAGGCCACAAAGCGATCCGCTCAAACAATGTCATAGTGGATACTGCGATGTGCGTGGAAACTTCCAAAAGTGTGGCATTAGCGTATACTCCCAGTGTTCTCATATAATGCCTGCTCCCATTTCTCCGTTCCTTTCCTTTTCTCGCTCCAGGAACACGGCGCCGACGTGCATTTATCAGTAGCCGCTTCCTAAGCGCCCTCTTTCGAAAGACCTCTCGCGGAATGCAATAACAGAGCGTCTGCGTCGCAATCCGTCGCCGCGCACCTCTTTTCAGCGTCGAGCGCACGAGCGCATCCTTTGCATCGCCAGTGTGGACGCCACTGTCGCCACGCAGGCTGGGCTTTCATCTGCGCACACTCGCTGCAGACGGTCGCGGGAGAAGGGAGCGAGGCAGTCGAGGGCCAATATCCCAATTTGCTTTTCCCTCCGCGTGCCACGACTGCCGCCTTGAACCGACGCGTGCCGTCGCCCGCTTGGCTGCATCGCTTTCCCACTCGCCTCAATTTCACGCACTCTCCAGCTCTCTCCAGTCTCCCCTTTTCCCTCGGAGAGAATCGGGAATGCCGAGGGAGCCAGGGTGACAAAGCGACGAGCGCGCTTTGGCCCGCTATTGCTACCCCCTTTCCCTATTCGTCCCTCTTTCGCAACGGGGCCAGCTCTCAGGCGCGCAAGCGTCGAGGCGCCATTGTCCAAGAGCCCCCGCTGCCGACACAAATATTATTCCTTCGGCGCGTGTCCCTGATCTGGCTGCTGCCAGGCGCCCTCTGATGCGGGCTGGAGCCATGCGGTCGCGTATTTCGCTGCTGCTGAGCAACGCGCAAAGAGCCCCATTCGTCTAGGGTCTGTGTTGTTGTTTGCCGTAAGAAGGACGCGAAATGAAAATGCAGACCGGCTAATCTAAATACAAATACAAAAAAGCGGCCAATCTAAATACTAATACAAAAGATAGATATGCAAAGAAACAGTTCACACCCGTAATGTCGGTCGTACACCTGTACATCTGTAGCAATTAACTTATGGCCTAGATCAAAATTGTTCAGGCCGCAGAGTTTACTTTTGAGCCGTGTAGTGAGGAACTTAGGACAGTCTAGAAGGCAACAGACTCCTGAAGGATGAGGATGTGGGTCCTTCTCATTCTTCGAAGTGGTACACCTTTAGGAGGCTCGTAAATGCTCCACTAGAAGGCTCATGGCAGAAATCCCTCAAGCCCATATACGCAGAACCTGTGGCTGGGTGAATTCTGACTCACTCAAAACTGAGCCTGCTACTTCGGCGTCCCCTCATGTCATATTATCAGTCCACGTCCCCTTGTACACGTTCATTTTGGGCATTGCAACCAGGTTTATATCTTACACACGGCTGGAATCCGTGTCGCAAGCTAGCCTCAAGCTTGACAAGAATATGTATGTTCTCGTGTAACGAGAAATCGTATGACACCACTCGGAACGCTGTTTGCCGAACTGTTGGGTCACAATTGTGAAGCGCGATTCCGGGAAAAACATGCCATTCAAGGTAACATGTCGTCGGATGGAATCCCTGTCGCAAGTTAGCCTCAAGCTTGACAAGAATATGTATGTTATGTGTAACGAGAAGTCGTATGACATCACCCGGAACGCTCTATGACGAACGGTTGCGTCACAATTTTATACAAATGTTGGGGAAGGCATAAAATTGTAGTCAGGCCGGAATGAAACGCGAACAGCGCATGTCAAGAAAAGAAAATATGTTACCTGCCTATACTTTCAGCGGTAGTGTGCAGCTAGCCTGATTCATGTGTCTGGATAAAGGGTCTGCCGAAAGGCATAATCGTAAATAGGTTGTAAAGGAATATTTCGCTGCAAAGTAGAAATGTATGACATATGCGTGTTCGCGTTTCATTCCGGCCTGATTGTAAATCGTCAGTTTATATGAAGTCGGTTGGAATTCCTGTCGCAAGTTAGCCTCAAGCTTGACAAGAATATGTATGTTATGTGCAACGAGAAATCGTATGACATCACCCGGAACACTGTACGACGAACTGGAGGTCCGCTGGTTATGTCATACAAGCAGATGGCGCGTCGGAGGCGATGGGCATAGGGGGAAGTGGTTGCACCTGTTGTCTCTTTTTTTTTTTTATGCCGCCGTCGCCATGCCACCATCTCTCGGGTGAAACAACAACGGTCGCCAACGGAATTTCGTCTAATAGGGCTAGTATGGCTTTCGTTTTAAAAACATTTTATTGCAAATATACTCCATATTGGTGAGTTTCCTTAAACAATAGAGCAAATAAAAAGCTCTTAGAGCTGTTCATTTATCGCTAATGCAAAAATGAGAAAGGCGCCTGTCCTTAATTTTATTTCAACGGCTGGGAACTGAACGCAGACTTAGTAGAAGTTTGCCTGAACCTACTTTTCGTATCATGACATTGGAGGTCACAGCAAGAGTAGATGAGATAAATAAGCACCTGCGCGTGAAGCGGGGCTCGCTCGCCGCACCTGTGTGCCTCCAGGACCTGTTTCCACGCAGCCGCGCGGTGTTGCTCATGTGCAGCGCCCCGCGTCGGACTGCGGTGAGCTTATCCGCTCACGTGCCGACTACTCACGAAACCTGTCGTGCCGCGTCGACGGTGTGCCTTGAAATCGGAAGCCCATCTGATTGTTGGGGCGCTCTAGGCACTCTCCTGCATTTTGTACAACGTCTCCCTAAAGCACACCAGTGCTACGGATGCAACACCTGTCGTCTGCTGACCAAACGTCCTTCCATTGACATATACATTTTTTCTTATTGTATTTGTAGTGGCGGAACTATTCATCGCATTATTTCAAATGGTTTGACTTAATTGTTGTAGCATTGCCCTTATCACTTAGTGACCTTCCTCCTCCTTTTTTTTTTCTTCAGCTGAAAATGACTGCAGCAGTGCTACCAGTGTTCGCTGAACGCTGTGTTCTCTAACTTGTGCGATTTTGTTCGCGCTGGAAAAGGGATGCATAATAAAGCAATCTGACGACTGCGCAAGTGATACGAAGAGTCTAAGCTTAGTTGCAGTGCATTAATTGTTAAAAAATTCGCACAAGAAACGGGTTGGTTGCACAAAGCTGAGGCAGTGTTAATATTGGGACCGATCATACCTTTAATTTAACTAGGGCTTGAAGCTTCGTTGCGCTACATTAGAAAGTACATTTAAATCGTTTTCAATAATTTACACCACAATGAATTCTACAGTCTCCGTTCTCTCCGAATGGCGCGTTATGTGGGGACGTCATCACATTCGTTTTAAAGCTGCTACTTCTAGTTACATGAGACTATGACATGAAAACCCAGTTTTTACAATTTGATAATTACTGACACACATCCTACCCAAAGAGAATTCTGACAGATTACGCATGTGAGTAAAGGAACAAAAATGTTTTTTTCCCCGCTCCAGTGTTCCAAGATAGCTGCGAAAACCATAGCTGCCTCAGTTGCGCGCCACTTTGAAAGAGGTGTGCAAGGTCGGTTTCAGTAATATTGGATTCAGCAGTTCATTATTTCTTCCTTATGAAAGTGCTTGGACGTCAACGACTGTATCATAATTCAAGAATACTATTCTTTATCAGCATTTTGGTCTGAATTTCTAAATTAGTGTGGCAATTTGCAAGAAGCAACTCAAAGGCCGTTTTTAACAATCATTCAACACCTTCATATGATTACGCACACCTCCGTTCACTATGAACGATGCCTCAGCTTCGAAAGTCAGGCCTCAAGTAACCACGTAGAAGCTCGCAAAGATGTTTTACATAAATGACATCTGACAACGTCTCTGGGACGGCTGCTGCCACTAAAGAGCGCCGCGAATCTGGAACTATGGACGGAGATCAGCACAGAAGGGAGCGTTGTGTCTCTGGTTGGTTTGGTTTATAGGGTTTAACGTCTTAAAGCGACTAAGGCTATGAGAGATGCTGCAGTGAAGAGCTCCGGGCTGCCTGCTCGGCTGCTCTGACCTACAGGCCCAAAAGGTACTGGTTGAGCGCGTCCGGGCTGCGGTTGATGCCACTGGGGTCCCGTACCAGGGACCCAAACTAGTGTTTTTGAGGGCCGGTCACTTAAGAGTCGGTTCAATCCTCCCTGTACATACTCTTTTCGAGCTAGTAAAAGTCTTTCACCGCCACCGCCTCACGTAGAAAACAGCGCGCACGGGGGTGAAGAAGCGTACCTGTGCGCACTTGGTACTTGAGTGCCTGGGCGCAGTCTGCGAGCACGCGCTGCAGCGGCTGCGGGTCTTGGGGCAGGTCGAGGTCGAGTATCTGCATCAGCTCCTCGGGCATGTGGAAGTCGAGTATCTTGCTCGAGCGGTCCTGCTGCTGCTCCACGTACGCCCACAGGATGTCGAACACGCGTCGCAGGAACTCATGCGTCGGACCGGACTCGTCTCGGAACGGGTACAGGTCTGCGCACGCGCAGAGGGAAAAACAGAGTGAATCAACCAAACAATCGAACAGTCAAACAGGCGAATAAACACCGTAGTGCCCACGAGCTTTAAGGAGTTGCAACTGGCTCACTATAATGACACAGAATAATGGGATTTCAATCGAGTGTTTGTTTTTGTGCCCATCGGTAGCATTATTTGTTTTTCTTATAGCACTGACACACGGGAAACCTACTTGCGTACAGGTTATTAACAACGCCAAGAAAAGGACCTTAGTGTAGAACAGCGGGCATGAATGCTCTCCACGAAATGGATACAACTGGCAAAAAAAGAATAGCAAACTTGGAAGATGAAAGAAGTACAATTTCTTGTTCGGTTAAGCATCAGCAGAAAATAACGCTTACGCAGGTGCAACACACAGGATAATATACTATAGTAGTGTTGGCTAGAGAAATTGAAGCAAAACATTGTTGGTGGTCTAGTTGAGTGTGTTTGACGTGTGATAATTTAAATATTCACTGGCAATTAGTCACTATAGCTTTAAAGCGCCCACGGTAGGAAAACGTGCAAAAAATATCTAGAGCTTCGAGAGAAACCCCAAATGGCGCTTTCCTTGAAAAAGTAGTGTCTTTCTGGGCCGCCTTTCCACGCTTTGAATGAAGTGCTTGAAAAGACAAAGGAGCGCGGTGTTTGCACGCTGCTAGCTGCTGCTGCTTCGGGAACTTGGTGGTGAGTCGGAACGGCCTCTCGTACTTCATCATCATCACCATCATCCTGACTACGCTCACTGCAGGGCACAGCCCTCTCTCATGTCTCTCCAATTAACCCCGTTCTTTGCCAGTTGTGGCCACCTTATCCGCGCAAACTTAATTTAATCTGTCCACCTAACTTGCCCAACATTACCGCCGGGTTCTGTTGTCTGGTTGTGGATACCTCCCCGTACCCCGGGCCTCTGCCGTAAACTTCTCGCTTAATATTTAGACCCCATTCGCATCTTGGAGCGAACGTTTCCTGTGAACTATATTGTTGAGCCAATCCTTTCGTCTTATCTCCGACGCCGCGGCCGCGAGACCGTACATGTCCAGCACATCAAGCCCTACTACGGCCCCGCTGTCTTGTCCGCGCTGACCTCTCTTCTGCCCGGTGGCCATTGTAAGCAAGAAGACAGGCACACGCGCGAGCGGCATGGCCATCGCCTAGTGCACGCTCCTGGCTGGACTGGCTGATATTGGACTGCTGTTCGCCCTACTACTCTGTCGAAGCTTCTCCAAATAAACCCCACCTTACGTAAGTTTGCCAGCGCAAAGTTAGGTCGATATTTGCTCTAGGCGACAGCGAACAATACTGCCTCTGTTTTGTGCCCGTACAATTTACTCATTTTCTTTTTACCTAAGTCAGCGGTTCATGTTACTGGGCACAATCTCCATAACGATGAAAAGTATTTGCACTAGCAAGGCTTAATAATTGCGAACGCATCTAAGCGTTATCTCTCGGGGGAAGGACGAGACATCAATTCGAAACTGCTCTCAACTATAGTTGATTACACACTTCACAGATTTCTTTCCGTCTACGCACGTGTCGCGCTAGTTGATCTTTATAGCTTAACGCAGAAAAGAGGAAAATTCTGTTGTCTTCGTCGCCACTGTTTGCGTTTCATTCCGGTGCACTGTCAGAGTGCGCAATAGTGTTTTGTATGTCAGCATCTCAGTTTCTCAATAAAGTACCATCGAAGGCAACAAGAACTACAGAATACTGATTGCAGGTTCTCTGAAGTAGGAATAAGACACAGTTCTAATTAGAGAAATAGAGATGGCATAGTGCTGCCAGTTGTGAGAGCGGTGCGTGTCCTGTGTCCTCTTTCTTCGTCTCCGTAAAGTATGCGCCCACAAAGCATCATGAATAGCTTCCAACTTGCCCCGATTTATAACCTATTGCACACAGGCTATTTTTTCCTCTATGTTTTGACAACAACAGCGAGGAGGTTGGTGCATTGAATTGCACGTGCAGCAGTATGCAAAACACACACACACAAATATGAGGGCCTGGTTTGTCGAGTCATTGCTAGCTATTTATCTGTTAGTTTGTAGTTCGAGGTTTCTTTTGAAGGATACAAAAAGCGCAGTCAGTATGAGATTAAGAAAATCCCATCTGTCATACTGTTATTACACATTTTAAATGGTCGCAGCTTCCCTCTCTTACCGCAGTAACCGTAACTGCGAGTGATGACTTAGACATATAATGATAAAAAAGACAGGCAGCAGTACAGGGGTTCGAATAACCACCACTTTTAGATGACCATTCTGGTGACATTGTTATGTCATTGTCTTCAATAATTATTTACTACGGTGAAGGAGCATGGGAAGGTGACACCACGCGTTGTCCATGCGACTGAGGAGGGCAGCGCGAACGGAAGGTTCTCGCAACTCAGTCTTGAAACAGGCCGGTGGCATCCCTGGCGTACACTCGACGGGATAACCGGCGTTTCTGACGAAGAGCCCAATAATCCCCCAATCATTCCGTCCTCACGGTCCTCTTCCCAAAACAGGGAGCACACGGCGGGGGCTATAGAAACAGGCAGGAGTCACGTGTGTTTAGACTGCGGAGAGGCTTACTTCCCTCTACCAGTATATCCCCCCTCCTCTTCTGCATGTGGCGACGCTCTGGTCGCTCTTGAAGTCTACTGCTCCCCGCACCGCAATTAGAGGAACAAAGCCAACGGCGCTAAACGATTGCGCTTTCCCTGCTACGGGCGTCCAGCCGCCGCCGCTTTCTCTGGAGGCACCCCAGCGCGCAGAATTCATTAGTGGAGGCCGCAGCGGGAGGGCTAGCGATTCGGGGAGGGGGACTCCCGAGCGGGGAGAGCGGCTGCGGGATACAGAGAACGAACGGGACAGTCTCCGTGGCGGACATAGGCTTCCCCGCGAAAGTCGGCGTTCAGCCTGTCGACGCCATGTGTTGCTGATCGTTTATTCCCTCGCGTCCTTTTTTTTATTATTTTTCGCCTCATGAGGGAGCAGGCTTCTTGTGTCCTGTTCCCTCCCTCCCCCCCCTCTCCTTTTTTTTCTTTTCCCGCACTCAGTCGTGCAACTAAACACCTCAAGAAGAAGCAGCCGCTCAAACTAAAAATTTAACTTGGTTCGCGACCTCTGCCGGTGACGGAAGGCTTCTGAAGATGATAGATTAGAAAACGCGTGCTCGTAGTGAATATGAGCGGAGAACCCCTCGCTGGATTCGAACGTATTCGTATTCAAAGCGAGGGAAACGGTTTTTCCTATATTACTAACGGCACAGCATGTGAAGATGTCATTCATAAGGAAGGTCATCCCTAATACAAATGTGCAAAACGTATTGAAAAAGGAAAAAAAAAAGTGCATTGTGCAGCGCTGCGCCCCAGCGCAATAAGGCCGAAAATATTTCCACGGTGTTATTCACTTGTGCCGTCGTCCAACCGTATCGAGAATCGTCGCCGTCGTAACACAACGAGCACGCTTTCAGCTCCGCAGGTTGATTTACCCCCCGTAGGTATCTACACCGTATATCTTCGCTCAGGCTGCGCACTGTCCTGTATGAGACTAAACGCTGTAGTCGAGCTTTGTGTCAGGGCTAAGGTATGAGGGCACCACTGCCACAGCTGTCGTATGGCGCTCACGTAGAGGTCTACTCGGGACACATTTCAGGGCATGGTTTTAGCAAAGTTCTTTTTTTATTAGAATAGAAAGTCGTTAGAATGACTTTACTAAAGGTCTGATATGAGCCTCGGCCCTCATTTCATGCATTGTTGCGGCAGTGCGACAGGGCTAAGTGAAATGCGTTGAAAGACTATCCCAAACTACTCCAGGGATGCCTCTCGAATACTGGCTCACAATTGTGCCGTGGAAGCAGCTTTGCGGGGGGAGGGGGGATGAGATTTATGGGGGAGAGTTGCAGTTTCTCTCCACCAACGTTCCCCAGGCGAGAGATTCTACATAGAAAAACTGTGTTGAATTACTACATTTTTCTCGACAAAAAAAGTCTAAGAAATAAATGGTTCAAATAGGACCGCCCTTCGTACACTGGTGGTGGGTTGGCAACTTTCGCCTGCAGGAGCTGCTCAGCAGTCATGTAGTGCTTTTTTTGTGTGTGTTTGGCTGCTTTTGTGTGCTGGTTAATTGGAGAGACATGGGAGAGGTCTTTGCCTTGCAGTGGGCGCAGGCAGGCTGCTGCTGCTGCTGATGATGATGATGATGTGTTTCATGCATGCATATTCACTTCATGCTTCGCGTAAAGAACTGAATTTTTGCGTTTCCTTTTTAGTTACTGCTGTGTTCATTAGGCGCTCTTGTTTCTTTATGTCGACATTTCTATTTTCTCAACGCTATTCTTTGCGTTTTCACAGGCTATTTGAAAAGGATAACACGAAGAAACTTACATATTCTAAGTAATAATACCAAAACCGCAATAAAGCAATCTGAGCCAAATTAGTACTGATTAACTTAGCGACACGAACCTGGCAGAGCAATGCGTACTGGTATCATCTTTAAAGCAAATTACTGAAAAGGAACAAACACCGCACTTAAAAAGAAATAAATCGACTGCTCTCTTGTTCTTGCTTATTGTGTCATAAAAAGAAAGAAAGAAAGAAAGAAAGAAGAAAAGAAAGAAGGAAAGAAAGAAAGAAAGAAAGAAAGAAAGAAAGGAAGGAAGAAAGAAAGAAAGAAAGAAAGAGAGAGAGAAAGAAAGAACGAAAGAACGAAAGAGAGAAAGAAAGAAAGAAAGAAAGAAAGAAAGAAAGAAAGAAAGAAAGAAAGAAAGAAAGAAAGAAAGAAAGAAAGAAAGAAAGAAAGAAAGAAAGAAAGAAAGAAGTATAGTCTGAACGTACTACACTTCCGTTTTGCGTTACTTCACAAATCTCAAAACGATTCGGAGAACCACGTTTGAAAAAGGCGAACGGAAAATGAAAGCAGGAGGTTCAAAGGGAAGGAACGCGAGAGCGGGAACGGTGTCCGCATGGCCCAGGGAGTATGCAAAAACCGGCTCGCCGTTGAGTCCGCGCACCCCGGCCGACAGCCGACAGCTGCCGACGAGGCGGGACGAGAAATGGGTCTCGGTCCGGTGGCGGGAGGGCTCCCCTCCCCGCGTTCACGAGTCGCTGGCTGCGCGAAGCGGGGCTGCCGGCGCCCGATAAGGTGCGCTCGCGAGGACGTCATATTTTTATAAGCGGAATCCCCCCCGCAGCCCTCCGCCAGACCACGCCAGTGGAAACGGAGGCGCACATCTCGCGGACCGACTGCTACACGAGGGTCGGCTGCGCTACGCCGTATCGACCTGCCAGGAGTCGGCCTCTCTGCCATCGCTTGCGTGCCCGACAATGCCCACTCGCTGCATGCCAAGAAGGGGGCGAGTGACTCCGGCTTACGGCTGGCAACCCCCAGGTTCTCCTCTGACTGAAGCCTCACAAGTGCTCTCCCAACTTATCCGCATTCCCCCCCCCCCCCCCCCCCCCCCCCCCCGCTACACACCTCTCCGTACGCACAACTGGAAAGTTTTGTGTGCTCAGTTGCTTCACAGTCCTCCATATACGTAAGAAACATTTAGAACCGAGGCATCATATCCGACCAGCAGGTTCAATATCTCGAGCCCAATGTTTGGTTCTCGACATCTTTGTGTTCTTCCCCGGTTAGTGGCGGAGCCTGGAACGCTTCTTAGCCAGAGCCTCCCCCCCCCCCCTCTCCCTTCCTTCTTCGGGAGCCATGAGATAGACGCAGTCAGCCCGCTCATAGGGGCTTCAGTTTCGACCGTATCGCTGTCTACGTCCTGGCGTTGACGCCGTATCTGGGAATGCCAAGTGCGCCAGCAAGCTGTTGGACGGGCCCCGTCTAGATCTGAGAGCGCTCGCCCAGCTCCTGCCTGCCCTTCCTCTGCCTCGACTGTCTAATACTTTTACTTAGCCGTTTCTTCGGAAGAAAAACCTGAACGGAGCGCTCTAAGCGGATCGCCAGATCAATACGGGGACGGCCAATGCCGACTGAACCGCTTCGCCGAACCGTGCATTAGGCGCGGCTGGAGGCGTCATGAAGCGTGTAAATACAGGGAAGGGAGGGCGCTATTCTTCAGTCCTCAGGCTCGGATAAAACGGCGGTGAGGATACGGTGTATTTTTTATTCGCTGTTCCATTCCGCGCGGGGTGCTCTCAGATAACAGCGCACCGGCTTTAGACCCCGAAATGAAAGTTATGAAATTAGCTACACAAACAATCCGAGCATGTGACTCGTGAGGACGATTGCAGTGTACGACTCCTGTTTGCGATACAAACTGCACTCGTACCAGAGGACTAAGTTGAAGCCCGTAGTGAGCCGAATATGGATTGAATTCTGTGTCTGACTGGCAAAGTATACCTGACGTTGCGAATTGATACTTGAAGCCGTACTTACGTTCCACCCGGCACTTAACCAAGTTTCTCAGTCTGCACTCAGTATTTACAATTCTTAACAAATCCAACATACTATGTGCCCTCATGGACACAAGTTAGAGGTATTTTTTTTTCGGTTGTTTCGTAGGAACGCGAGAGTCCTGGAGAAGTATGCTGTAGGCATATCGTTCAAATTACGCTGATAAATTCCGTACGGGTGGATAGAAAAACGTCTACACGTACGGAGACAACACATACATTCTGAGGAGACTGTATAATAGAATAAGCTGCTTATGAAGAAAATGCCTCACATGATTCAAGGCTGTAAAAAACTGCCGCTGCTGTTGGCGCCCGTGAGAAACTACAAACTGTTCCCCAATTAAACGCGCGTCGTAGAATGATTCCATCAGCTAAACTGCGCAATTGTATGAGCTCAGATTTCGCACAGAAATGTCATTTGGTCGGCAGAGTTGTTCTGTGCTACATTTTATTGGGTGTACATGCCTGAGTCGATAAAAAAAAAAATCGGATATTCGCATCATCTGCGGCGACGACGAAATAAAAGCCATTATTGCACCGGTAGCGCCATCTCGTTTATCAGCCGTGGAGACTCGGCAAAGATGGAGGTTGTTGGGGGGGTAGGAGGGTGTTTGGGTGTTTTTGGACGTTTTTTTAAACTGCTTTATTAATGACCACAATAAACTTCGTTTGGCCGGAACTCCACTCAATTTCATGTCTTTCGTGAAGAAGTATCTTCAAACCCGCCGAAAAACCCCCTCTTCTGCCGAATCTCCGCGGCCGACGCACGCGATGGCGCCACCGGTGCAATCGCTCAGATAACGGCTTGTTTTGTTTTGTCGCCACCGCAGATGATGCGAATAACCGACTTTTTCTGGTTATTCAGTCAAGTATCCCAAACAAGTGTAGCATAAAATAATTCTGCTGACCAAGTGCCATCTCTGTGGGAAATTTGAGCTCGAACAATTCACCATTCACTAGCTCGGCTGAGAAAAGCATTCTACGGCGCGCGTTTAATTGTGGGCCATGCTGTATTCATGTTTATGCGTTTCTTAGACAAAGCAGAAACCTCGAGCTCAGCCAAAGCCACCTAGACTAGACAAGGCCTGTTCGCTCCTCCTCTCCACAGGGGCCTACGTCACACTAGTTGCCCGACCCGCCCGACCGGTCCGACCGCGAACGACGGTGAGAGCGCACGTGGAACGCAGCACAGGCTCATAGAAACGCAGGCCTGTGGTTAGGTTAGGCAGCGAACGTGCTGACATTTCTCTTTTCCGACTTCTAGGTTTTCGAGCTGCAGTGCGTCATACCGTATTCTCCTGGCTTGTGCACGTTGAAATCATGATGTGGTGCTAAAGAGAAGCACATTTTGTAATCGCTGCAACATGGGCCGTTGCTGTGTGCCGGGGTGCCGCGGAAATTATGACGGTGGCCCAAAAGTTAGAGTGTTTGGTTTTCCCAAAGATGAAGCTCACAGAAAAGCTTGGATGAGAGCAGTTCCTCGCAAGGATTTTACGCCAACCATACATTCCAAGGTAAGTAACTGAAATTTAACTTCTTTGGTAGCCTTAGCTTATGTACCATAAAACCCAACACAAAGCAAAAACCTTCCGTAACTTTAAAAGTTGTTGAAGAATAGCTTCGAGAGAACCGGATGTAATTATAATTAAGCTTTCTCATGCAGGTATGCGAGCTCCATTTCCATGAGCAAGACTTCATCACCAAGCTCTCACATCATGATAAACAAACAGGAAGAACCATAGAGCTCAAGCGCGATCGTGTTCAACTTCAAAAGGGCGCAGTGCCTTCGGTGTTCCCCAATTGCCCATCATATCTTTCTTCTACACCTTCATGCCGCGAGTCCCCAGCAAGAAAGAGGGCACGTCGGGAAAATGACGCCATACAGGAAGCCATCAAGAATTCTTCAAAGGCAAGCGAGGAAGAAAAACGCAAAAATTCAGTGTCTTCTTTTGAAGAATTGCAAAGCAAGCTAGCCAACATCTGCGACACCAAGTTTTGGACAGTCACTGCGAACGAAGAGTCCGTCATGTTTCTTCGTGTAGAACCTGAGCCATCTCCATACGTGAAATGTGCTGTCAGAGTCCTTCCAGATCTGACAATATCTGTAACTATAGGCATGGTGAGGCTGCATTCACTAGCATGTGGCAGTGCAGTTCCAGACACAGTTTGCAACGCAACAGCCTTGTCTGCGCTGCTTGAAAATCTTGAAGGTCAGCTGCGTAAAAGTGCCGAAAAATCAGGCGGCCAGAAACGTGATGTTTTGACATTTTTTAGATTCCTGATATCCGAATTTATTCAAGACACTGAAGAAGGAACGGAAGATGTTGCGCTGTTAAAATTTGTAAATGAACAAATCAGCCTTTTCCTCACGAATAAGCGTGTTTACAGTTCAGAAATGTTAGTTTTTGCCAGCATTCTTCACTCCATTTCGCCCCATGCTTATCACTTTGCAAGATCTGCATCTAGCTTAATTTTGCCGCATCCATCAACTCTACGCCGTGTCTGTTCCAAATACCAAGGTGACCCCAGCGAGGAACAACAACAAGTAAATTTCCTTTCGTACATACGGGAACGAGCGAAGTTATTGAAGCCCCACGAAAAAACCGTAACACTAATGATTGACGAGATACATCTTAAACCATTCTTTGACTTCAAGGCAGGAGCAATAGTTGGAGCATCAGCCCATTCGTCAGAGCCAGCAACAACCGCCCATGTCTTCATGACACAGTCACTGCTTTCCTCGAACAAGGATGTCATACATATTCTGCCTGTGTGTAGAATGAATGCTGAAACCCTGCACCAGTACACGAGGAAGATAATAGTCGGCATTGAAGAAATGGGGCTAAAAGTAATAGCTGTCATAACGGACAACAACTCTCTGAACCGCAAAATGATGTCCCGATTTTCAAAAGAGTCCGAACTGAGCATTGTGTACCCTCACCCGGTAGACAACCAACGTCCGCTATTTTACATTGTGGATACTGTACACTTACTGAAATGTATAAGAAATAATTGGATTAATCAAAAAAACCCTGCAACATGCTTCTATTTCCCAGAAATTGATTTGTCTGGTGTTATGCCTGACGCCCCCCCCCCCCCCCCGAATTAAAGCGGCATCCTTCGAAGCTGTTAGGAAGCTTTATTCATCAGAAAAAACAGCACTCGTGAAAGCTGCTTATGGGCTTAACGCGAAAGCTGTAAATCCAACAGTTATGGAGCGCCAGAACGTGAAACTGGTCCTAAATGTTATCAACTCTTTCGTCTCGAATGCTCTCCGAACTCGTGGATCAGTACTGAAGATCCCGCTTGCCGACTCAACCGCCTTATTCATAGACATTGTGCTGGCGTGGTGGAGAATAGTGAACGTGAAAACTCCTCACAAGGGTCGAAGAGTCAAGGACAGCCTGCAAGAACCGGTCAATGATCAACAGCTGACCTTTCTCAGTGGAATCATAGACTGGCTTGACGCCTGGAAGTCAGTAACTATGTCCAGTGGGACACTCACCAGGGAAACCCACACTGCCCTTCGGCTCACCTGCTATTCTCTTGTGGAAGTGTGCCGATACTGTTTGGAGGAGCTGAAGTTCAAGTATTTTTTGCTTGGGAAATTCCAAACAGACGCTTTGGAAGACCGTTTCGGTAGTTATCGAAGGTTGGCTGGCAGGAACTACCATATTTCGGTGCGTCAGTTGTATGAGTCGGAAAAAAAGCTGAGGCTACAAAAGCTTCTGACATTGCCAACTGAAGCGGCTTCAACAAGCACCAAAGAGGATGAACAAGCAATTGTGGACACAGATAACTTTTCTGTTGTTATTACAGAGGACGACATTACTCGGTCAAAGTGTGACATGGACGTGATAGCGTACATAGCTGGCTATTGCGCACATGCTGCCCTAAAGAAACTGTCTTGTTCCTCGTGTGCCAGCGCAGTTGTTGTTGAGGACAGGATCCTGGAAGCTGAAGACATGAGCATGATCCTCCACCTTTCCAGAGGTGGACTCAAGTTTCCGCAGCCTTGTGTTGTTAACATGGTTCTTGTCTGCAAGCTCGTCGTTGAAAAGCTTTCAACAGGGGAAAATGAAGAGAGATTTTTGTTGAGCCGCAATCAACACTCCATTGTAGCTTCCTTAGTGTCTTCCCTGGTTCAAGAAGACTTTCCGGTCAGCGAGTGCGAAAACGGACATACAGGGAAATCACTTCTGCAGCTCATAGTAAAACCCGCAGCCAACACAGTGCTGAGTAATTTTTGTAAATTAAAGAATGACGCCATTCAGGACAGCAGTCAGAAGAAGGCAGCTGCCAGGAAACTAAAGAAATTAAAGAATTGAAATATTTTATTGCAGAGCACTGTGACCAATAAAATGTCCATAAAGTATTCATGTTACTGTTTTCCTTGACTTCGTTCATTTTGTTTATTTTGATGTCTAACACGCCATCCGCTTTCGAAAATGACAAAAAAAAACGTTCATTTCTTTAAAAAGCAACAGAATGCATGAGATGCAGCAGGTACTGCATCTCATGCATTCTGCTTCATTCTACTGCTTTTCTGTCTAGGAAAAAAATATTTTGAAGTTAATATGAACTAAATGCGATGAACTGAAGAGCAGGAACTATAGCAGTCCAATGCTCTGCCACAAGTATTATCATGCAGCTACAAAAACGAAGCATTTAGCTGCAATGCGAAGTATATTGCAAGGGCTACGAAACATAGCATAAATTATAAATTAACTCAGAAGATATTTAGCGAAATCATGCTCGCGGTTAAAAAGCTGTTGCTTAGTCGCTAATTCATATTTGTTGACTCACTTCTATAGCCATTGTACCTCGGATAGTAAAAAAGTGCGCTTAAAACTGCCGGCGAACCCCCGCAGTCGCGAGCGGAGGACGGACAACTAGCGTGACGTCACGGAGCAAGCGGAGAGGCCTTGAGTAAGTCTAGGTGGCTTTGGCTCAGCATATTAGACCCATTATATGCGCCGAAATGAGAGCGCGGATATTATGGCGCAGCGCTCATAGAATTTTGGGTCTTTGCAAGAAAGGTTATTTCCAGACATGGGCCGAATGTTATCCAACCTCACTAAGGCGCGTTTTTCAGCCACGGAGTCAGCAGTGAAGCTGCGAGAAGAGAGGACTACGCGAAGGGAGGCGGGCAAGCGATGTGTTGGTTGATCTTCTCTTTTTTCTTCCCTATTCGTGGTAACTTCGCCCACACCACGCTGGCGGAGTTACAATGGCTTATATACATATATCAAAGCAGGAAGCACAGATATACAGCCGTGGGCAGAGATTTGCGCGATGTGGATTGGCGAGAAAAAAATATTTCGGCGCTACCTCGCTAGCCTGTCAGCTAGTATTCTTCCAAAGGATGAAGCACTCATGTCCCTTCGTCCTCCTGCTCTTTTCATTTACGCTGTTTACCTGACAGCACATTACTAAACTTTCTTTCCCACTAAGCCGCAACCCGTAAACTTTTGTCGATCACTGTACACAGCGTCTTCTTTGTTAAAATGGTCTCTCCTTTTTATTTATTTCAGTGCTCATTGAGCAAGCCAGCTATAGACGCTGTCAGGCGACATAACCTGAGTAAAGTATTGCTACAGTAGCGTTAGCAACACTGCCCGGGCTAAGGAGTGCCACCGCGGCATCGTCTGCTGCGCTTTTGGCGCAACATGTCCTGCATTCCGGCAAAAGAAGGGCGGCGCTGATAACGGACGGTGACGCAATGAGGCAGGTGCCGCAGACTGGTTTGCCGCTCCAGTGGATGAGCAGAGCATAAAACGCACTTCTTTTTTTTTTCTTCTTCTCTCCCGCACCCGTTGTCATCGGGGGAGTATCAGACTAGCTGCGGGAGAGAAACAATTTGTAGGATCGTATGTCTGCGACTTCCTATGGGACAGGAACGGCAGGGGACGCGGAGGGAGCGCGGCGCCGTCGGAATGGCACACAGCTGGTGCGCACTAAGCGAGAGAAAGCAGAAGGAAAGTAGACCTCATTAACGGCGGACAGGGAATGAAAACGGGAAGAAATAAGAGACAAGGGAGATAGCAAGGTGCATTGCTTCACGGCAAGGCATGTAAAAGAAAGAAGGGAAAAGGGGAGGGGGAACAGTGAAAGTGAGGGAAGAAAGGGAAGACGTGGGGATAAAAAGGAATAAGCGCGCGAAGCATGCAGGGAACAGGGAACAACGACTTAGCAGCACTGAAAGAGGAGCCTGCCGAAAATGGCGAGGGGGTGCCGGGCTTCAGGGAAAGGGGAGTGGGGGGGAGGTTGGCGCAAGACCGCGTCAAAAAATAACGACATCGGGATCGGGAGGCGATGAACGAGCGCAGTTATGAAAACGGACACTCCCTCCCCGCTCCCCTTATATTCCGCTCTGCCGCTCGCAACGCGACGCCATGATTGCGGCTTTGCCGCCGGGGGGCGCACTGAGCGGCAGCGCTTGGGTTGACATCTCGCGGCAGTAGCCCGCAAATCACGACACCGTCCTCTCCCGCTTTCGCTGGTGGCCGACTCAGGGATTCGGCACCAGCCCAAGGCAGTTTCGCCTAATAACCGCTTCGGTCGTAGCCTAACGCATCCGCGAACGCGACGCTCGTAATGTTATCCTCGAGAGGAAGTAGTTATCGGTGCTCACTGAGGATAGGTAGCATATATATATATATATATATATATATATATATATATATATATATATATATGTATATATATATATATATATATATATATAAGGAGCCAACACCCACAGAAACCAAGGAGCACAGGAGGAAATGACTTTTTTATTCGTGGTTTTCGTAATTCGGAGGTCGTGCGTCCGGATCTCACCGGCGGCATGTGGTTGCTTTTTTTCATTCATTTTAATATACAAATGAATGTTTAGTAGGTGCAGATGTGGCCCCAGCTACGCTTTATCCCAAGGTTTTACCTCTGTCTGCACGCAGAGAAATGCCGCCAAGTATATGCGTTTCTGAATCACGCCTCAGATGAGCAACGTGTTTTGGGCATCCAAACCGGGTTCCTTGCTGCAGAGAGCTGCAGTTTCTACGAGGGTCGTTCAATAAAGATTTCCCCTGACCCACTTCCTTTGGACGGAGAGCAACGAAACTTTGCAGATTTATTAGTCCTTCTGTACATAGGTGCCACCAAGAGACACACACTTCTACCATTTTTTTATGCATATGTAAACACCTTGTTTGTAGAAGTCAACACGTAGCTCCAAAAGCCATGTTGTGACTTCGGAAATCATAGTCTCATCATCTGGAAAATGCTTGCCCTTCAAATATGACTTCATTGTTCGAAAGAGGAGGCAGTCCGATGGTGCGAGGTCGGGTGAATAAGGGTGACGCGGTAGAATTTCAAAGCCGCAGCAGCGTGCTTCCATCTGGGCAGCATGAGAGTTGTGAACTGAGGCATTGTCTTTCAGAAGGCGGACACCTTTGGTGAGCATGCCACGTCTCTTGCTTTCGATGGACTCCCGCAGTTTCCGCCGCAGTGAAGCATAGTATGCCCCAGTAATCGTGCCACCTTTTGATAGGAAATCCATCAAGACTACTCCGTGCTGGTCCCAAAAGACTTTGAGCATGACCCTGCCCGCCGAGGGCTGGGCGCGTGCCTTCTTTGTAGGCGGTGAGTCCAAGTGCTTCGATCGCACCGACTGGACACTAGTCTCCAGATCATAGTAATGGACTCAGCTTTCATACTGTGCAATCAGTCTGTTGAAAAAGTCCTCCTTGTTTCCATGGCACATGGTCAAAAGAGCCCGGGAGCATTCGACTCGTTCTTGCTTTCGGAAAGGTGTGAGCAGCCGGGGAACCCAGCGAGCGGATACCTTACGCATGCGAAGATGGTTCTGAATGATTTTTTCCACGGACCCCACACTAATCTTGATATTTTGGGCTAGGTCTCGAACGGTTACGCGGCGAATTTCTAAAATGGCGGCCTCTACTTGCTGGATGGTGTGTTCATCGATAATGGAGTGAGGTCGCCCTGCAATCGGAGCCGTTTCCACCAAAGTCCGACCACATTTGAATTCACGATGCCAGTTCTTTACTACACCATATGATGAGGAATCCTTCCCATAAACCTGTTTTGTCTCATCGAACGTCTCCCTTGGAGTGCGGCCTTTCAAGTACAGGAACTTGATTACTGCTTTGTATTCCACTGCATCCATTATCACACCTGACACCACTTCGGCACCTGTGAAAGGAAGACCGTTATTAGTTAAGAGTTGCATATTAGCACGTGACCTATAGGGACTTAAGTCATTACACATGCGCAGTTTGAGCATCGTGCAAATAAGCAGAAGTGAGTCAGGGGAAATCTTTATTGAACGCCCCTCGTAAGTGTGCTGTGCGGTAATAAAGTAGCGCGTGGAAGTGCCCTTTAGCCTTATAATTATTCGTAATAGCATTATTGCGATATCTTCTTTTTCATGGCTAGGTAGTGTTTGGGGCATGCGCCTCACACGCGGGAAGTGCGAAGTTCGATCACCAGTGTAGCCGGGTACCCACAACAGGTTATTCATTAGGCACAGGTTTCCTCTAGGCCTGATGCTCGACTTACCTCAGGCGATATGCATGGTAAATGGGTCTCTGGCCTCACCTTGAGTAGGACGAGACCCCTTTTGCCAAGGCGCTCTTCGACCGAAAGTGTCCTTTTATCATAAAAATGCATAATTTTTTTCCCCCAGTAGTTATGGTCCTTTGCTGCTGACCCGAAAAACACCGGTTCTATCCCGGCCGCGGCGGTCACACTTCGATGGAGGCAAAGTGCTACAGGCTCATTTACAGTGCGATGTCAGTGCACGTTAAAGAACAGCAGGTGGTCGAACTTAATCCGAGCCCTCCGCTACGGCGTCCCTTATAGCCTGAATCGCTTTGGGAGGTTAAAACCCCATAGAATCTCAAAAAAGGAATCTCCTTTTTCATTTGTTGATGTTGGATGCTACAGGACGTCACATTTATTTCCGTTTTACGTTGACTGTGCAGCAGTGAGACAGTAGCTATTCGGAATCGTTTTAGTATATTATTGCCACACTTATCACTCTTTCCCTGTCTGCATTTTTGTATTTAGCATTTATTGTTTCTAAAAGGCAAGAAAAGAATACAGTCGTTTGATCTTATTCAGGTACCTGAAGAAGGAGGCACGTTCACCAACACTCACATGGCTAACGCTAGGGCACAGTACATCGGTGGCTTGTCGGAGTTTCAAATGAAGTTGTATGCACACTGTAATCCCCGAGAAAGACTCCAGTGCAATGTAATACACACTGTCTGGAGGAGAACGCCATTATTTAATGTCTCTTTCGAGTGCTGTCCACACGTCTATGTACTGTATG
This sequence comes from Amblyomma mixtum, assembly GCF_055824585.1. Classification (NCBI taxonomy): domain Eukaryota; kingdom Metazoa; phylum Arthropoda; class Arachnida; order Ixodida; family Ixodidae; genus Amblyomma; species Amblyomma mixtum. The sequence continues at coordinate 107,248,055 of NC_143017.1, read as the reverse complement.
TACTGCTGCTGACACTGGCGGAAAGTACGTAACTAGAAAGTGGAAAATGTGATTGACATTCTTACAACAAATGTGGAGAAGTAATATAAACGATATTTCTCATCATGAATTTTTCACTGTTACGCATTTTCTAACGGTCTCTCCGAGCAGCAGTAGTTACAATAACCACATGGCTATGTGCACGACCGTCTAGCTGTGATCGCAAGCAAAGAAATCATGTTTGCGTCAAATTATCTTTCACTCAGACCGGCCACAATCTGTTGGTGCCACGGTGAAAACTACAACTGGATCCGGCATATCGGGAGCCGAAGCCTCGTGGCTTCTGGCACGCAAGAATATAATTGAATAATGGAACTGAGTGGGCGAGTTGGTTTGCCATCTTGACAGTTACAACGTGGAAAACAAAAGAGGTGGGCACTTGAGTACCCATTGTCTGAAGTGCAAATGGAAAAGCAAGAAAAGCAAGGAAGGCTGCCGTCCCGATTTTCACAGGTGTAAGGTACTTTTTAAAAGTAGATGTCAAATAACGAGAGAGATTGTGGAGGCTCTTGAGATAGCACGAGCGGGCGATGATTGCGTAAGCGCTCCATCAATTTTGTTGTCGGATAAAGAGATGTCCTATCTTACATCCGGCATGCCGGTTGTCTGAAAGAACGCGCCAGCTATCACTCGTTGGTAATGTTCTTGTAAGCATGCGCAGGTGACTACCATGAGTATAAAGTTGTTTTTCGCATGAAATAAAATCAGTTGAAAGTAAGCGCTTTGTATGTCTTTCCTTTTCTGTCGTCCTTGTCCTTTTGAGCGCTTTCACTGTCAAGAAGAATATAATATTTTGGCCCTTCAGCTGTATTACGCCAAGTCACCACGATCTCTGATGTGACGCCCACCAGTCAGTTAGCAACCGTTCGTACGCGCGATGGTTTTATAAATGTTAACCTGTGGTTGGCTGCGAAAAGCGTTGTAGCCTCCATTTCATTGCCAACCAATCTGAGAACAAGGCAGCGTCTGCGGCTGTTAAGAAAGCGGTGGAGGGTAACTTTATGTGTTTTTTCCCTAGTTCCGCAAGTGTTCTCTATGTATAATTGGGGTACTAAATCGCTTTCTGCTATGCCGAGGTCATCACAGTATGACTACAGGTGTCAGATATACGTCAGCCTTTTACACACCGTTTAGGGCAATAGGGGTCTGTCTGCGGCGTTACGGGAAAAATCCTTGGCAGATATTTCTTAGGAGCACTGAATGCTTGCGAAGCGCCGCGAACAATTTACGCTGAAATCATCGCCAGGGCACGGTGAAGGCGACCTTCTCAACGTGGGGCGTAAAACGAGTAAGCAAAGATTACTTTCGGACGAGCGCGCGAATAGCTGGGCCGTTCACCTCGTCCCTACTTTGACGCGTCTTTCAAACTGCCAACTGTGCGTCTCTGTGATCCCCTTGTAACGGCGGACACTCAAATGACTCTAACAACCGTTTCCAACACATGCATGCGCAGCTTTTGTCAAAATTATACAGCCCAAGGGATTTGCTTCTAAACCCTGCAGCTTGGCTCGTTTGACTTCGTTTTGCATGCACAGCGATCCTAATCTCTCCGAGGCGGGAGGGACTTCCGTCCTCTAACCTCCCAAGCTTAGGGATGCCAAACATGCTGAGAGCCCCGCTACATGGCTTGGAAGCAAATCCCTTGGGCTGTACATTTTTGAGAAACGCTGTACGTACCGCTTAAAAGGAGTCAGCAGGTTAAGCTCGCAAAAAGTGATGTGGATGTACACAAACAATGTAGCCAAGCAGCAAGAATTAGCACTTCTGAGCACGATTACTGCAGACTCTGTATGACATACCAAGGGCCCTCCGTTGGCAACATTCCTTTCATAGCTGATTTGAAAGAAAATAAATTGCGACCTGTTCGATCTTTTCAGTAATTTTGTTGCATTCACGGAAAAGTATAACAACATAGCCTCTAAATGTAAGTACCTCACAGAAAGCTCTACTGCATGCCGCATTACACACATGATCACTTTTTCCAAGTTCATTCTTATCTTTTCCAGTTTTTATTTTTTTGCCTTTTCATGCCTGCCTACTGGAGAGGCTGTTTGCCAGAAACGGTGAGATCCACAGTCTCCTCACTGATCACTACTGCTGTACGAAAAGGAGTGTGCCGCATTATTTGCATGGGTGTGATCAAATGAGCAATTATCAATTTTATGGACAAGTGTGGCGCGTTAATGGCAAGTGCATGCACGTTCTATCATGTCGCCTCACGTTCGCGCTTTGTGCACTATCACTGTTGAACAGCCCTCCGGCAGGCGGCTACCCCCCGCGTGGTTACCCTTCGGGTGGTTATTGAAATAACCACAATTTTCGCAGGCAAACACTGAAGCTCCGCTCGGTGAGGGCTCCGTACAACTGCGGTCGCTGTAAAACTGGGCTGTCATGCCATGTGCCACTTTTTCGTGACACTTATGAATGGTTTCGCGTTAGTGCCCTTACATGCAGTGGAGAAGTCTGCTTAACCACTTATAACTGCCGTAAACGGGTGATGACAGTGAGCAACGCTCCGCTAGCAGATGTCAAAAATGTGGAGCCTCCCAGCCTGGATAGGAGCCTATAGGTAGCGGCCTTAGTACGTACTACAGTGGTACTTAATTCAACAGCACCGTCCTCTCACTACTCACCTCACTGCCGCACTTAAATCTTGTCCTCTGATTGAGTGTAACTCCTAATCATTAGCCAGCCAGACGTGGCGTGCTTGTCAAAGATACTAACCTTTATCGGTTAAACTCTAGTTTATAAATTGAAGTCCGGTATTTGCATCGAGTATATTTTTTTTTCAGTTGAAGTTCATACATCCAATCCTTGGTAACAAATAACATACATCATGTCTTATGCAAATGCGGGGTGGTAGTTTTCTTTATATTATTTCCTTTCCGGAGTCTGCACGGCGATTTCACTCGCGCGGAGTCGCCGCGAACAAGAGACCGTTCGTTTAGCCCCAGCACAATGATGCAATCACGGCAGCGAACGCTTAATCAGCCAGCATCGCGCCCCCTCCCTGTCTAGAAAGGCGCCGTCAGCGAAGCGTCGTTCGCACACACGTTCGTCGGACAGCCGACTCGGCGGCGCACAATAGGTTGCAAATTTAGCGGCGGAAATTTGATCAGCGTCTGCCCCGCGCGCGCGCCAGGACAGGGAAACGAGGCAGGGATTAGATCGTGTTTCTCCTGGGCTCCGTGAGGAACGGAAAACAGAAAAAAACACGCTGATCCCTCTGCCTGGAAGTCGCTAAATGATTCCGTGCGTGCATTTTCTTTTTTTTTTTGCCGTTGTCGGGCTTATCTGTACGCAGATGCTCTTTTGTCACGCGAAACCGGGGCCGACGAAAAGAAGCGCTACGTGCTTACGTAAATCTTGAAAGATGCTACACTTGCCGTGTGATCTTAAAACCTGACGTTAAATGGCGATTCTCTGCTACTACGTAGCCGGCTGTTAAATGAAGGCATTTCCTAAAACGCATGCGTCCAACTAATCTAGGGTTGCAAGTCTTATCTTGGATAGTTAGTAAATCCGACTCCCATCTCATCTGTTCCTCCATTAAAGATGCTGCCGTCTTCGATGGCAGTAACGCAGTCTTCGCGGTGCAGAAAGACTGGGGCTTTTAACAGTCACATTAAGGTGTCCCCAGCGTTCAGCACGTACAGTCGCGAACAAAAAATACTAGCACAGATCAATGGCGATTAGAATTCGTATATCTCACCACGCGGCGCTGCGGTACGCAGACCTGCCTAACGGGCCGTTTCCATGTTTGCAGCCTAGGGGGGGACGGCAGGAAGTAAGCTTTATCAAGCGTGCACCGCCCGAGCGTTGAAGTGCCGACCCTACGTGACTGTGCTTGCAGCATTTATTTTGGCTCGGTTATCGTGAGCAAAGATGGCTTCTTTTTATTACTGTTTTTTTATGTCTGCGATGGTTTATCAAAAGGAACTCGCGGGAACAATAGATGATAGCGCTGCTTTTAGCCAGTAATTCTGCTGGTCCGTGGCAATCCGCTGAACCCCCCTAAAACTGTAGAATGGGATGGCCCGGCACTCTCGTTATCAGCCTCTTCGCCACCCGCAGCGCCACGCGTTGTCATTCCGGCGCTCCGGTGTTCCGTCATGTGTGCTAATCTTTTTTACCCGCGACTGTACTTTAAGAAAGTTTTCAGAACAGTCAGGGACAGTGCGACAGTGTTCACTCTTTTGCACTACTCGTTCACCTGAGAATGTCAGCTGCACATGCGCTTCAAAAAATGGCCACAATGGCTACGACAGAAACAAATCATAGTGAGACCAACTGCACAGAAACCAATCGGAAAACACGGCAATATAAAGCGTAGCATTTTTGTAACCCAGTCTCGTATCAGGAAAGCTACTGATGTCAAATATGATTTTTGCCCTTATTTACAGTGTATTAATGTTCCATTCTTCTACAGCTACCATCAATCGATTAGCTGCGGAGTCGAGGCAGCGCTGACATGGTACGGTCAGTGGCTACCGGCTGGGTTAGTTCAGCGACCTGACACCATTTCCGGCACATGCCTACACGCTCCAGTTCAGAGGATATTGGAAGGTCACGCATGCGCGCTGGTTTCTGGCAGCCTGCACTACGGCAAGTCTAGCTCGCTCGAAAACAGCACAGCCATTTTTTAAATAAGATTTATGCGCAGTACACGTCCAAAAATACCCTGTTCCTCTTCCGCCCACGCTTCTCAATGGCAAAAGGAAAGTGAGAGGACGAAGGGGAGGGGTCAGTTTGGGTGCTTTGCAGCAGGATATCGCTTTTCTTTACATTAGTGTTTGCTGCGCGTTTGTACACGGAAGGTTGGGGACGGGGCTTTTTTGTACGAGGCCGGGGCCAGGAAGCGCTCGCGGAATTCGTGCGCGCACTCAGTCGCACCTGTGTATGGCGCCGGGATATGATCAGGAGCCCGTAATTCCATTCAGAGGAAGCACAGCAATGGAGCAGACCACCTTTTTAATCCTATAGCAGGTGAACAGCCGCCTGCTTGAGCCATGCGCAAAAGATCAATGAAGCCGCTACCGAACCCGAGGACTGATTTAAACCAGGGCTGACGCGTGAGAGAAAGAACGAACTGTATTTAAAGGAGCACTGCACGAGGCCGCAAGCTGGTTGACAGCGCTCGCTTGACACAGCGACTATCGTGGCATGTTAGCGAGTGGCGACGTGGGCCTTCATCGTAATTTGCAGGCTTTTTTTTCAATTCGGAAAAGCACCAATTCGTAACGGAGGCACTGTAAAGTTTCCCTTCTTGGAAGTCCTTTAGGGCGCCGCACTGAATTAAGAAGATAAAGAGTTCATTCGTTAGTCGTAAATAAACAAAGATAGCAATAAAATGTGAAATTTGATAATCACATAAGCCGGCCAACATTTTTTTCAGCTGCGCCCTCTTATGGTGCGCCGGTACATATTGAGACCTTGCCTCAAACAGCGCAGGTCAAGTTCGACGCTTGCTATTAGCGCTTCTAGCAACACAGGCCACACAGATATCTGCTTCTTCGACTTCCATCACAGCGTTGCATTCGGAGGCGTAAAAAATGAAAGAAAAGTCAAGCATTCTCACTGTGTTCCTGCACATAGCCGCGCTTGCGTAAAATCATGGCTTCGCAAGCCAAGGGTACCGCTGCCATCATATTTCGAGCACCCGTATTCGAAAAAAAAAAGAACTATAGAAGTGAACGGTGGCTAACACTGAATTAGCTGAACTGCTTCTCTGTTGCTGCAATACATATATAGGAGCCGAAAAGTAGCCGAAGTGTTTTTTTTTTTTTTTTCACCTGAAAACGGCGAGAGCGAAAGACGTTCAAGTGAGCAAATAATAGGCGTATATCGGAGACAAATACACGGCTAAGCGAATTTGGAGCAGAAGCCTTTCCGCCGGTTTTGTAGCCCGTTTCGTTATTACTGTTCCTACCGTGGCACTGGAGGAAAAAATCGCTCGATAACAGTAGCAGCGTTGTCGCAGCGCTGCTGCGACAACGTGAAACGGCTTTCGATTTTCGCTCGCAGCTTTGAAATGGGATTGCCCGGAGGGTTTGTTGTGCACATCACTGCGACCACGCTGAGCGAGCGTCAGCAACCCAGCTACGAATACACAGAGCCAGCCGTTCTGGTACCTCGATGCCTTTTCTTCCCTCGCCGGGCGGATCGATGAGCCGCGAAATGTGACGCCGCTGCCTCCGCATCCCGCGCTTATCGGCCTCCGCGGCGGGGGACACTCCATTTCCTGGCGGTTACACGCCACCGTCGGTGATAGGGGACGTCGCGCGGGACCCTCCGGAAGGTGCGGCCACGCCGCCTTTATCGGAGTCTGGAATCGAGGTTTGCACCGCGGCGTAGTTGTGCCATCGTGCCTCCCACGCTCTGCCTTTTTTTTTCTTTTTTACCGCACCAAGGGCGCGAGCGCTGAGAGCCATCCGCGGAAGTGCAGGGACGTGCACGAGACATCGCCCGCTACGACAGCGGGCCACGGGAGCGGAAGCGTGCTCCATCCTACTCCGGCCGCAATCAGGGCCCATTCACGCCCAGCCTGCACCGACCGCTGACTTAGACGGCGGGATTCACCCGCAAAAAGTACGACTCCGTAATGACAACGAAAAGCACGTTCTCGTGATGCTCGTCTATCTCGGGGGAAATTATTTACATGCAGAAAACATATGCGTTCATTGTGCCATAGGGTTTTTTGTTCTGTTTTGCAGGCGAGCAGCACGAATTCTAAAGTTCTCTCCATCGCACTGAGAACGTTCCACGAATCCACTTATTGGTTCCGCTCTTTCAATCACCATGGTGCGCACCAGTTGTTGTTCGCCATTTGCCATATCCTGTCCAATCAAGTGATGTTGCTGCGCGTCGATCCTTACGACGGTCACTTGTCGTCACAAAGACTGCCGTTCCACTAATATTTCCAGTCCCTCCAACACGCTCCCGCATATTACGTTTCGTTACATCCAGTTCGTTTAGCGCCCCCCAATTCGTCCAATTCGTGTGGACCACTAAGAATAGGCACAGTCTGCGCTTCTGAGTGGTTTATAGTGGCTTACTGCGCACCTGACGTCCGTTGATGGAGCTAGGAGCGCTGTAGTTTAACTTGCGCCCTTGTTCCGTTTAAAGCTATGGTCCTGATATGTTCATGCAAGTACATCTCTAAGAGTCGCCATTTAGCCAGCTGAATTGTGCTATGTGAGGAATGGTGCGTAGCAGTCTATGGCTAAACTGCTTCGCATAATCTCGCATTTCCAGCATAGTAGGAAGCGCTGTCTGCGTATCTTGACAAAAGATCGACGCATCTTACTGCAAGAAAGCACACCGCCGAATGGAAAGCTCCTCTCTGACTCCAACGGCTTCTTCCAAACGCACATAGAAGAACCTGGCCTCAGACTTTCACTGGCCGGTTGCGAGTGCTCCTCGTTCAACCACGATTCAGTGGCCTGCATCACAATCCGTAATAAAATCCGCTTTATAATTCTCTATAGACGTTTCCAAAGAAAGCTCCCTGGGCGTCGCCACATCGCTCGCTGGGCTGCTGAATGCACCTGACGCTATCACACTGGATGTAACCTATTTGCAAGAGCCCAGACAGGAGGCGAATTGGCACCTTCCTCGCCCAGTGTAAAAGTCTCTATGCCGGAGGTGCGTGTTTCGATCCCCAACACTACCGTGTACACAGCGGTTTTCCAATGCTTTACCCTGGGCTGGTATTCGACCTCTCTGGGGTGGAATCCTGGAAGAATGGGTCTTGTACGACACCTTGTGTAGAACAAAACGCGTTAGCATCGGCACTGTTCGCCTAAGCTGCCCTTACGCCGCCATCAAAATGAAATCCACTGTTTCCAGCCTTATTTGACAGTATGAAGGCTGCCTTCTCTTGGCACAATTTTTCAGTTGGGTCATACGATATTGAGCTCCAGACGCAGGTTTAAAAGATATTTCTCCTTGGAGATCCTGAGTTAATAGTAGAGAAAAATGTATCAGAATTGATCACGACAAAGAGATGTTTCCAAGAAAGTGCACGAAGGAAGTATGTTATGCGTACTATATTCAAGAACACGTTCCTGTGATTCTGAGAGCAGAAACATTTAAAACTTTGATGACGTTAAAAGAAGAGGCGAATGGGAGTTCAAACTACCTTAGCCGTTTGCTGCGATGCTAAAGTATGATAATTCAAAAAATAATATTGAAAGCACTGGAAACATCTCCACGCATTAGCGTCACACATTTAAGAAAATGTGTATGTTACGTTTTTATGCTGCTGAGACAGCAAGGCGTAATTTAACCCTCTGAATATGACTACTTGAGTGAGTGAGTTAGCATCAAGGAACATCAAAAAAGTCGCTGAATAGAGTTTTAAAAAGAAACAAGGGGGACTTTGTGTTTTTGCACGTTTTTGCTACTTCATGAGGAGCCCTAAAGCTTTGTTTTCAGCAACTGATTTAAATTCATACTCTAACTGTGCAAGCAAACATGCACGCAGAGAAAAAAGAGAGGACTTGTGCTGTGCACGATGATGTGCAGTACACAGAGCGAGAATGAGTTCGAGTTTAATACGAGGCGTGATCGGCTGCGGCGAAAGCCTAGTGCTCTCGTGCTGTGGCCAGTGAAGCTGATCTGTTTGCGCCGATGTGGGTTCGAAACCCTGTCGTGGCAATATTTATTTTATTTCTGTACCCTCGAGGTCATGCAAGTCACAAGATTCTTGGTTGGGTTTGACCCAGTGAAATAGTGCGTTCGCATTAGAATTCATTGCGCAAAGACAGTGTAATTTGTTGTTAGTTTCCTTATACATCACGGTTAAAAATTCGAACGGAAACAGAATGGGTGACCATCTAAAAAATCCCGATGCATCGGTGATGTGCCATTCAGAGATTAGAAAATGCTTCCTTAGGCTGTTTAAAGGAAGGAACGTGGCCATTCACGTAAAATATGCATGACAGCACATACCACACAAGATAAGACAGCGCTTCGCTATTAAATGCTCATTCGGCTGATGTCAGTGAAGTAATTAGCCTCGCAAAAAGAAAGTCTTGCGAATGTGGAAATAGACTGAAATGAAGGTGAGAGGAGTCATAAAATTCCTTCCTTGTGTCAGGAAAATTTATAGCTTCCACTGTGATTCTCTTTCGGGTGCGGCAATTTTATTTTTTTTTCTTTGGGTCATCCAGCTAAAGAGTGTAAATCTGTTTGACGTCCACTGCATAAGCGTGTCGTGATGCAGTGCTGTGTTGTGTGCAGTATGTGTTTTAAGGCTTGCTTTCTTAAAAACATTATGCATCTATATACAAGCAGTCATGCGTCTACTAGCTCAGTACAGTTCGGCTTCACTCCAGGGAAAGAAAGGTTTTGGTTCATTGGTTTATTGGGGTTTAACGTCCCAAAGCGACTCAGGCTATGAGGGACGCTGTAGTGAAGGGCTCCGGAAATTTCAACCACCTGGGCTTCTTTAACGTGCACTGACATCGCACAGTACACGGGCCTCTAGAATTTTGCCTTCATCGAAATTCGGCCGCCGCGGCCGGGATCGAACCCGCATATATCGGGTCAGCAGCCGAGCGCCGTAACCACAGAGCCACTGCGGCGGGCCTTCTTTGAATTGGATCATGTACGTCTAACTCTCATCGCCAGTTCGTCGCAAGCAAATGGAGGTTTACGTTCCCCTAGGCTCAACTTGAGCGCTCCATGCCGTCACATCATGCGCGTTTCATGCCCCCGGGTAATCTCATGTTTTGTTAGTATCGACATGCCTACCCACAACGAAACAGGGCAGTTTAGAGCGTCTGAGTTCTTTAGCGAACACACCACGCATTTCCCTGTGTGTGGCCAACACCATGCACATATGCACTTGCGAGGCCACAGCCCGCCGTAACGTCACGCGGTGTTAGACCTACACATGTACAGGCGCGGACAAAAGTGAACGGAGCACGCAACTGTCTTCGAATATTTTTCACACGTCACCTAATTGAAATTTACAGCAGTGGTGCGCGCATGCTGGTAGCGGAGGTTGGTGGGCTTTCTTGTAGACAAACAACGCTTCTTCTTTACCAATGGAGAAAGCGTGATTTCACTTCGAACGCAATAGCGTGCTCCGTTTACTTATGGCCGCGCCTGTACACATTCACCGCCGGGCACATACAGGTTTTCGCCGACTGTATCTCCCTCATTCGACACTACCATCTCAGGTTAGTGACGAGGGCGGCTGGGGAAGGAGGTAATGAGAGGGCGTTTTTCTTTTGTAGGTTGTACTGACTTTGTACTAATTTTCTCCTCTCTGCCAAGAGTGTAATCGAGGTTCCTAGAAATTGAGGGGTTACTAAAAAAATTTGGTGTCACTTCGCTCCAATAGTTGGGTGCCGCACATTGCCACTACTTTTACTGAGCCGTCCAGGAGTCGCAGGCACGAACAGGGCTGTTAACGAGGAGATTTTCACAGAGTGTACAACCTAGTGACGTCAGGGGTGAATGGAACATGCTTGTTACCTCAATGACACTCAACCGCGGCCATATAACATTAAAGCGGCAAGCTGTGCCTGTCTGGGAGCTCTTCAGCGCCAAGTTTGTGTACTAACAAACTTCGCCCTCGAATTTCCCGATATCCTGGACACCACCGAGGGTAAACTATGGAACTATGGAACCGCATGCCGTTTACTGACGCGACTTAACGCTGTGCAGTTCTCGCTGTAGGTATAATGCGGCCTCACAAAGGGCAGTGCTTTTCTGCGCGGCAAGAACGCGCAGGAATCTGCTGAAGAATCCGCCTTTCTTTATTGCAACCAGTCGGAGCGATGGCACGCGGGTTGTGTTTTGCTGTTTGAGCACATTAAACTGGCTGTTAGACAATCATCGGCCGATGAAATTAGTGTAAACTTTGCAACATGCAATGTATGTTACGTAGCAGCCGGTTTCATTCCAGATGTGTTGACGTGCTACGAAGCGCGTGACAAATGCCACGTTTATATAGTAAAGATGAACGTTGCAGATCTGGTTAGTCTGCAAAACGTGGTGGAGGGCTCATCATTAATTTTAACCGATTAAATTCGTTATTATTCAGCACAGATGAGCGCCTCTGCATTTTAGCTTATTCGAATGCAGTTGCCAAGGGCAACTGCATTCCAAGGGACATCGAAACTATGACCCCAGGCCCAGAAGCTGAACGCTGTAGTACCTTCTGAACTGGCTGAATGACCATGATAATTGGTTGATGAGTCCGAGGACGAAAGTTTAATACCTTGTCACGGCGGCTGCACTTCTATCTAGGGGAGATGGAAAAACGCCTATGTATTGGTGTTTCGCGTCCTTGGTGGTCACGCAATAAGGAGGGCGCACTTTGTCGTCTGCATGACATCACGTTTTACTACACAAGCCCCAGAGACTTCCTGCGTACCCTTAAGCGCCCCCCCCCCCCCCCCCTCCCATCCTCACTCCAAACTGAACACCTTCCAGGCCCATCTTCTGCGGAAGGTCCAGCTCAATGCTCTCCTGACCCCTGCCCGCCACTCCCTCTGCCGCCGCACCTCCGATCCGTGTTGGTCCGACTGTCCCTGTAGGGGCGCAAACCTCGAGCACAGACTTGTTCAGCGTACGTTGGTCGGTGAGTTCCCTCATCTCGTCCACCCTTTACCACCCACTTGAGCGGCTTGACTCAGGTCGGACTGCAGAGACGACCATGGGTCCGCCGGACTGTAAATCTCCTGACCGTCTAATTTTCTGCCTGAAATAACCTCTTCTCTCTTTCTCTCGGAATTTATGCTGACCCGTCGACTACAGCGGGCCTTATAGCATACAGGATTGCTTTGGCATGTAATAGCCATGAATCAGTCAGTCGTACCGCCGAGTCACTGAGTCTTTACGAAGGATATATTTGACATGTGCCTCATGGTAAACATCTAATTAGCTCAGACATCTGTCAGTCTTTACGTCAGCACACTGACATGTCGCATGTTGTTAGCGCGGCGTCGAAATATTGTGTCATATGCAATATCTAGCATCCAGACTTCGTTAAATTTTATATTTGATCAGGGTAATGTCAGACGCAACATTCAACATCAGAAGTTTGTCCTCTGAGTGACATTACACAAAACTTTTTCTGAATGCGGTTAGCAGTGGTATTTTTGTTTGAAAGCCTCTCACACAAGGCTTATAATCCTATCATGCACAATTAGATTGCAAAATGCAAAAAAAAAAAAGAGTTACGAGTTGCTGCTCAGGCTCCTGAAGTGCGTTAGAGAAGTGGGTCCTTTAAGCGGCTCGCATGTCAAGCTTGTGGAGGGGGGGGGGGGGGGGGGGGGTCACCTAGTCGGGGTAGTACAGTCTGGACACGCGTTTTGATCACTGGCATCTTTTCGTTAGCTATGATAAACTACGTCTTCTCTGTCAAGCAATCTTTGCACTGAGTGTGTGTTCATCACATGCTTGACATAAAATTTTGCTGTTAAATATTCTGCGCCCGTTGAACACATTCGGCGAATGCTACAGCCATTGTATTAGCTCATCATCATTTTACTTGTCGGCTATTAACGTTCGTCAGCTGTCAGTACTAAGCTCCTTTTGAGGTGAAAGTATGCACCCCAGAATCCAGACCAGGAGTATAAAATAGGGCGCTTCTGAGATCTTGACCGATACGGTCTTGAGTGCAAAAGAGATAAGATAAACGTAGCGCATAATTGCAAACAGGTAATATTATGTCATTATGCGCTGCTCTTTTTCGTTTGAATATTTGTCATGTAGTATCTATTGGCTACCTGTTGCTTAGTCGTGGAGGCTATTTTCCTGCAAGAGCATGAGCACGCTCCGGCTCTTATCGTTCTCGCTCACCCACATAAAGTCGTTTTCCTCCCTGACCCTGAGTCCTACTATCGGTACAGTAGTCTGGTACTTGAGACCTTTTTTGCTTCACGCATGTTTCTTTTTTACGTCGATTCGAATGCGTCCGTTACGATCGTTGCACTTGGATGAGTGTTGTCTCGCGCATAAGAAGGAAAAGATTGCTGCAGTTTTCTGCACCTTCTGCTCAGGTGTGTCAAGATAGCACGCGCGGATAATTCCAGCAGCCTTTGCCTTCAACGTTTTTTACCTTGCACTGAGCACGTGTTATTTTGTATGCCTATAAATTGTTGTTCCTTGTGTCAATAAAGACCTTTAACTGCTGGAGAGCGCTTGCCGCGTGGTGATTTTTCCTTTGTGTACTGCCGTTACCAAAGTGACCAGGCTGCCGTAACCGCGGAAAACGTGGGTCGGTGGCGTAACGATGACGCCGCGGTCGCGACTCGCCACCCCTCGTCGACTACGAGGATAACCTTTGTGACATGAACATGCGCCATCGCTATCTTCCTCTGGACATTAAGTTTCCTGATAGCACAAGAAGCGGTAAGAGCAGCCTCGTTATTAGCAAAAATTCAGGGGGCACTTTGACTGTCTAAAGTGTGTATAGGCGAAAGCGTTTTCCGCACCACTTTCGCTCTTCTGTGGCACTGGGGGCGTCGCATATAATTGAGTACTAATTACTAAGTGATGACAACTCATTAATTAATGGTTAATTACTGATTTGTGTCTGAATACTAATTAACTGCTAATTAATGACGCTTAAGCTTCGCCTTTAGGAGTGGGACGCGACAAAGTGTTGAAGCGCTGCCAGGGAGTCCACGGAACGCCACCACCCAATCGGCACGATGCCTTGCCCTTTGAACGCAACGCTTTTTGTGGAAAGGAAATGGCGCAGTAATTCTCTGTCATCTCGGTGGACACCTGAACCGCACCGTACAGGAACGGAGGAAAGTGGGAGTGAAAGAAGAAAGAGAAAGAGGGTCCGTAATGAAGAAACTGTGAATTGTATTTGAGGAAAGGAAATTACGCAGTAACTGTCTCACATATCTCGGTGGACACCCGCCAAAATTCAGGGGGCTTTTTTTTCACCTAAAGTGCGGTCACTAATGTGTGGTTAAGATGTTAAGCTACGCCTCTAAGAGTGGAACACGACACCATCTTGCAACGCTGCCAGGGAATCCATATAACGCCATCGCCCATTCGGTTCTACGCCTCGCTCGTCGGTAAATTGGTTTTTGAGGAAAGGAAATGTATCTGTCTCTCATATCTTGGTGGACACCTAAACCTCGCCGGAAGGGAAGGGAGGAGGATGGGAGTGAGCGAAGACACCGTATTCACTAGACGCGCCTTTGTTAATACCAAACCATCGAGCTGGCATGGCGGAGTGGATAGCATGCTCGTCTCGCACTCCGAAGATCGGGGTTCGATTCCTGAGCTCGACCAATTTCCCACCCGGTTTTATTTATTTATATGGCCTGACTAGAAAAGTTAGTTGGGCTAACTGGATAATTAAGCAATTAATTAAACTAAGTCGCACTTACTTGGAGCATCAGTATACGATCCCTTGAATTGGTTGCAGGGTTACTAGCCAAAGTACAATTGGCCCGTTTGAAATTCGCGCACTGTGACGTCACGACCGTTTCGACCAATTGAAAAGCGCGACATTTCTGTCGACAACTCCTGCTTACAACGATGAGACATTAAAGGCTTCCGCCTTAATAATACTTCTCCGTTTGCCCTGAATGCACCGAAAGTGGCAGCGAGTCTCGTAGATTAACTTTTTTACTCCTGCAATAGGGTGCCTCGATGCCAGCGCCGGCATCGAGCGCACCTAAGCGATGGGCCACTGCCCTGCGATGGCAGGTGGTGCCCCCGGTGGGCCTTGTGCTGCCCAGGTTCCTCTTCCCGAGCGACCAATCATTAATTTAACTGCCACCTGCCACTATGGGCAGTTTCCTCACTATCTGGTGAGCAGGTTGTGATGACCCCGCAAGGTCACGTGACCTTGGTGGTCCACCTGTTGCCTGGGTTGCTCTCTGGGGACCGCCTGCCAAAGCCATGCCCATGATTTTTCGCTCGCAACGCCCTCTATGCCAGCGCCGGATTTTCTGCGTAACGGGGCCTTTAACACTATCGCGTTAAAGAACGCCGTATCCAGGGCCACAACCATAAGGAAACACCAGGGTGCTGACCGCGCAGCAGCAAATATCTGCTAAGAGACGGACATCCCCAACCCTTTACACTGAACGGCGCCAACATCGGGTCTTGTTCATGTTTAGGGACACGGATTTAGAACAAACACCCGGTGAAATTCTACGCTTTTTACAAGGACCGTAGTTCACATGTCTCGGACGAACCGCAGATGTTACCGAGGATGGCGTCGACAAAATCCACCACTGAACGTCACCTCCGAGAGAGAGAAAGGGAGCGGTCTAGGCAGGGCATGCATATGGACATGTGCACTAATGATGAAACACTCAAGCGTTTTTCCACGAAGAGCAAGCGGCCCGAAGGTCTCGTATGGTATTGCGCTAATCTTAACGGCGGAAGTCGATATGTTGCTGGCTTCCAGGAAATTGGGTGCCGCGGTGCCGTGGCATTTGTTGGCACAGAGCGGCGAGTAGGTTACGAGTGGCTGACGGCGCTTGCAGAGTGACAGGACTAATTTCTATGTGATTTCAAACGAGTGACAACTAACTCTTAGCTGATGTTTAAGTCACACGTAGCACCCGCTTTGAAAATTTCAATGTGTGTGTGCTAATAGTTGCCAGGAAAATATGCAAGAAGGTGTAGCTTCCGAAGTCAGTTTTTTGTTTAGTTCTGTTATCATTATTATTATTCTACCTGAAACTTTAAGAACACCTAGGTAGACGTGTTGTGGCTGCTGACGCGTATAGATATGTGTGGTATACTTGAGAGCACCAGGAAACATTGCAGCTCTTCTAAGATGATGTTCCCGCTAATGTATGTTCTGTACATGGTGATCCTTTAGTAACGGAGGCTCGCGTTTAGTTGAAGAGACGTAAACAAATTGGTGCAGATCGTCGTTAAAAATTAGATATCTTTTGTAGCCTAATTTTGGGGCTGACAGTATACCTTTCAACATGCAGTGGCTCAGCCGGCACTCCACTCCACACGTTTGTTCTCGTCAGTCGCGATGGAACATGGGTGGGACGTCGATGGCTTGCCGGGCACCTTGTAGTCGAGGCTGCCCATTGTATTTCTGAGCTCCTCAGCTGTGCCCTGACGCCCGGATTTGATTACGTTGTACTTTTGGAAACCAAAGCTGAAGTGTTAGATCAATGAGTACTATAGAACTTATCTGATCTCATACTGATGCGATAGTTTGTAATGTTGATTTGTTGATGCTGAAAGCCGCCGGCGCACGGCTTTATCACTTTGTGACGTCAGATGCGACCAGATTTATCTCGAATGGCGTTTTCCTAAACTGTAGTGGTTGCTTTGCGTGCCGTATCTCGAAAGTTCTTTGTTAGTTTTAAATTGTTGCCGAGAGCGGCAGTGATTTTGTCCTTCGACGTGCACGTTTGTTGCTATCGCCGCCGCCGAGTTGTTCACTTCCTTGTGGGCGGAAGTCAGCCCGAATAAAACGTTCGTTTCAGTGATACCTCAGCCTGCTCGTCTGCTGTCCCCGGCGTTCTCACCACCACGTGACATCTGTATTGCAAACATTCGAGGCAATATGGACAAAATTTTCGTTCTTGAAATGTCCACGTTTCTGAAGTCATCATCATCAGCCTGATTACGCCCACTGCAGGGCAGAGACCTCTCTCATGTCTCTCCAGTTAAGCCTGCATAGTACGCCTCACTCAAAAATTGAGCCGTTACTATGCAGCCGGTACAGAACCCAGGTGCACTTGTTTGCCTCAAGCGTTTTGAAAATTAAAGCTTTGGCACATGACCAGTTTTAGCTTTTTTGAGTGGGCATGGCTTTTTCGTCATTAAGAGAAAGCGTCACCTTGAAGAATCTCATGAAAATACATTTCGGAGAAATCATTTTGCTCCTCGAAGGAGCTACCTTGCACTCTTAAAGGCAACGAAAGGTTATGAGCACTACTAGAAATTGTATTTTGATTGGGGTCCTAAAATGTGCGCGAATATTTTCTCAAGGTGTCGGGATTTGAAAATATTGAAGTTCGTTTTTACCACCTCGCATCTCAGTTGCAGAAACAGATAGCAAAATTATGCAGACCACACCTCTTAGAGAGCTGAGACTGGCACCTTTAATTTGACATTATGTTAGGGTATTATAAGACAAATAACGCTTTCCATGCTTGCTCCACCAACGTAGCCCTCTTATGTACACTGCGGTCTAATGGGTCAATTCTGTCTTCCTTAAATGCTTTGCAATGTGCCATGTATCGAAATTTGATATGTTATTTATTTATGAAGAGACAGCGTTGTAAAAATGAAGATCCACAATTTCCAAATTCTGCAGCTTTGCGACGATATCTTTATACACGAATGTGCGAAGGATGAACCTCCTGAGGACTTGCATCTCTCTAATCCTGAACAGAGGGAGGCCGCGTTGCTCAGCTTCGTCCTAGAGGACTAACTCCGCGTGGGGACAATACCCATGGGGGTCACTGAGCGAGAAAGGCTCAAGGCCACCTGACGGTGCCAGACTCGCCACTCAAGTACAACCAAGCCTTTTGGCCGACGAAATAAAAGTTTTCATCTCTCTCTCTCTCTTCATGAAGACTTGAGCGGGTGCATCAAAGCTCTGTTTGATAGTTTCACTAACGTTCAAGTGTTGTGCTTACATTTACATGCAGAATTCTTAAAATTCAAAAGGACCGCCATGGTGGATCAGTGGTTAGGGCTCTCGGCTACTGAGATTTAGAACCCCAGTTCAATTCCAAGTGGTCGTACTTAGGTGTGTCTGCATAAAACCCCTTCCTGTGCGTACACCAATGCGCAAGGTACGTGCACGTGATCGTCCTATTGTACCTGCGAACGAACTCAGGAATAAACTCCTTAATTTACAGTTTCTGTAAATAGCCGTCAAGCTATTACAATTAGTATTTATGAGCTATAAAGTTGTCTGAGCGCACTTGTTCACATGGTTTAATGACAAGGCGGTATTAAATGTTTGTATATGTGACTCCATTCCTTCAATTGGTACAGGGCGTCGAGCAGACATAGCAGATACATTTTTCGCTGCTGCTGTCCCAAAACTAGCATCGACCGGAAACAGCCGTTCAAATTCATTAGTTGCTGTTGTGCTTGCTTAAAAACTTCAGCGCGTCATCTGTTGTGCTGTTTCTTTTCTTTCGCGTCAACTGCATTCGTACGAACACATTGACTTGCAACTAGGTTAATTATCCCGAAAAAAATAGTTTAACCAATCAGGTAATCGAGCGACTAGAAATGGGCACGCTGACGCACAGCACACGTTATACGGCGACTCTGGACCTGTGCACTTGCCTTGCTACAGCAGATGCCAACAAAACACACTTTGCCGCTATACTCGTGGCTTCATTTTCATTTGTGTCTTCATTGCGTGCTTTTCCGCGCATTTTCGCATTAGACTGTGCGAAGTGACGTAGACACCGGTATTCTTAGGGGTCAGGAAAACGCCGGAGGTAATAATAGCACACTTGCCCCTGACGCTTCCTTTCTTCTTTCTTTTTTTCCCCCCATTAGCTGACCTTGCTGAGCAAAATAACTCCCGGGGAAGATGTCTTGTTGCGCCACTGATATAGCGCGCCTTAACTGGCCGTTTGTTTACGAAACGGTGCTCAAGTTTTTTCGCTAACCCCTGGCAACCCATCTAGTTATGCGGTGCTCTAAACCGAGAGCGGGTAGATTAGCACATTATGGGGGCACAACTAGCCAAGGAGAAGCTTAAAAATTTTGTAAACAAAACTGGGCACGCTCTGTTCGTTGCGCTGATTCTGCAAAATTTATTTTCTTTTGTCAGGGTTAGCCGCAGTTCGCGTTTTAAAGTGTTAGGACAGTGCCAGCGTGCTTTTGGTTAGCGATTGCGCGTAGTCTCACTGCTGCTGTTTGCTTTAGGAGTCTGAAGCTGTTTTTCAGTTTATTCCGCTGCACTTTTATGACTCCATTGGGACACCAGTTTTGTGAAGAGGTTACTAGTCCAAGACATCTCCTGACAAGGTGTACGCAAGAAATACACGCCCCCCCCCCCCCCCCCCCCTTTAACTCGATGGTGTTAAGAAGCTCGTGTCGCAGAAAATCCGGCGTTGGCGTCGTTGATTACGAGCGAAAAATTCACGAAACATCCGCGAAAAATTCCTAGAGAAGCAACATAGTCGGCAGGTGAGTCACCTAGGTCAGGTCACCTTGTGGCGTCATCGCAACCTGCCTACTGGATTGTGAGCAAACTGCTCATCGTGGCAGGTGGCAGTTAATGATTGGTCGCTCGGGAAGAGCAACCTGGGCCGCACAAGGCCCACCGGTAGCAGCACCGGCCATCGCAGGGCAGTGGCCCATCGCTTAATCGCTGCACCGCTGCGCCAGGAGGGGTATGAGGACTCCCAGGGATCTATAAATGTCAATTAGAGAATGACCTTCTGCATATGTAGGAATTAACCCAGTTCTCTATCGCGTCATACCCTTAAGGTGGAGCTCAAGTGTCTCCTCTATTTTTTTTTGACTGCTTTTAAATAGAGCATGTAAATGTGTTTGAAAGTTTGCGGCAGAAAAACTGAAGTCCGACAGGATATCTTTAGCTTGCAAAACATGAGATTAAATGGCACAAATGCCGAGCATTCGATAGAGCTTCGAAACAAAAAAAAAAAATAGCTAGTCTCTGTACGTTTGCCACACGTGGAAGAGTCATTTGTAGCTCATTTTTCCGAATCCAGAGAGGACTCGTGTTTTTGTTTTAATCTACAGCTGTTTCACGAAACCGGGTCTTCGTGCAAGTATATTTTACTTCTTTGTTACACGCACCTCTGTGGCTTTTTTTTTAAATTTTTCACATGTTCCGCGGCATACCCACCACGGCAAACGTACTGCATCGCATTAACGAAGAGCGCCCAAGGGCGCCGTAGCTTGGATCCCTGCCCGACGGTTTGTTTTTCACCGGTCGTCGTCGGGCGCAGGCCTGGCTTGCTTCAACGTTTACACGCACGTTATGATTGTTGTTACTGCCGGCTCTCGCTTCCTGAGCGCCCGTGACGTAGGCCAGGGCGAGCGCTAGTACGCAGAGTATATCGGCCAAAGCCAGTGCCAGTCATAACAAATAAGCCACTGCTGCCTGCGCAGAGCGCCCGGTGACCAACGTTTGCGCGGCCTTTCGAGTGCTGTGTGTAGTGAGCCGGCTCGACCCTTTTTCATTTACTTGGAAACAGTCGCGATTGAAAACCCCGACAGCCAGGCCATGCGGCAGAGCTGAGTATAACGAGAGTGAACGAGTAAACGCAGCAGGTGTTATCTGGGGCAGGATTTTTTTCTTTTTTGTCCGTGTGGCACACAGGTGCTCCATTCTCTAATGCGTTCTGTAACAGTGCGCATGGTTTAGCTGTTGCTGCGTTCTCTGCACGCGCGCGCAGTTTTTCGTATGTACACCTTCGGCTCTGGTGAATTTTAATGACTACATTTTTTTTTTTTTTAGAATGTAACGCCTGTTGCGACGTCCCTCCCGTCTTTTCCTCCCTCTTTTTCTGTCTCCCTATCCTCTTATCCGTGTTTCGATAGTTTGTCATGATGACAAGTTTGTGCAGTCTATCGCAGTCGTGCAGATCTCCGGCCAAACATACGCCCTGGTATCATGAGCACTGTAGAAGCTCATTTAGTATGCCCTTCTGAGCGAAATTCTCTCTAGACCGCGGCTCGAGATTTCCTGAAGCAACTTCAATGCCGCTTTAGGCACTTTTTGGTGCCTTCGATTTCTCTCAGTGCCTTAGAGTTAGCCTCAATCTTCTTACAACAGCGTGGGAAAGATTTTAAAAGTTGACCACGTTTAAGAATGACTAAAATAGAATTAACGTACAGGCAAGCAGACTATGGCTCTTTCACTGTTTCGACATAGGCTATGTGCTTGCAGCAGAAATCCTGCCTGGTTTTTGTTTTGTTTGTTTGTTTTTTGCCCGACACTTGTTTGCTTGTTTGTTCATTTCAAATACGAGTGAGTATGCCAACCCAGATGGTTCATAGGTGTGTTCATAGGCAGTTATTAGCAGCTGTGCGACGAAAAAAAAATTATGCTTTCAATGCAGCTATAGTTTTTGGGATATGACGCACAATTTTGGGCTGCGACTATACAGATGGCGACATATAATTAACGCTGTGTACCTTGTCTTCCTAACGGCTAGAAAAGCGATACTGAGCTGAGACGTTTCCTTTTGTACAGCGCTATGACAGTTAATCGGGAGCTGCAGCTTTCATTCCAACTCGCTGGTATCTTGCCCATGTTTAGTACCAAAGTCTACTTAACTTACAAAAGAAGAAAGTGTCGAGGGCAGTGTGCGTACTTGAAAGAAGTCACACAAGCGGCATATATGGCTACTCCTCGACGGCTAAATCTTTGAGGTTCAGCGTGCCACGAGTTGAAACGTCACAGATTCGGATGTATTAGGCGATTATCGGGCGAATGTAGCCTAAAGCGGCGCAATAATGAAGTGGCCGAATCGAAAACGGCGAACGGAGGTTACCAGAAGGGCGCAATTCCTTCGCAGTGGTCAGTAAGGCCACCCAAAAGGTCATCATGGCGCTAATGGCGCTCTTATTCTCGTTGAAGAAAAAAAAAGCAAAGATGGAAGAAAGAGAGGCAACGGGCAGCATGGCGGTGGCGCTCCGCGCAGCGGAGTCACCTTGGGGGCTGCACTGTGTCTTGTATGTGCGCGAAACGCTGAATGGAAACAAATTTCGGGGTATGCCACACTGCCTCCAGTCCAAGATTCTGGGCAGAAACCTGGACGCAATGACGCGGCTGCTGCCACTAGCGGCACTTGTCCCGTGGCGAGAACCCGAGTGGGAGCTTCCAGCACAAGGATGAGCGAGCAAGGAAGGCGGCTGTCACTCGGAGCGCCTCGTGCCGGGATTCCGGCGCGGGACTTCACGCGGGGCCCGCGCCCCTGCGTGGCAGGGTGGTCGGCTTGCGAGAGGCGCGGAGTGGTTCTCACCTGTGTACCGTAGCGCGGACACATCCTCCGTCCTGTTCTGCGCGGCCATGTCGGCTTGGGTAGCGGACCGTGCGTCTCCTGCGCTGGCACCCGGCTAGCGTTCCGGCGGCGCACTGCAGGCACGCCGAAGTACCCCGTCTCTGCTTTGCAATGCCGGCCAGGGGCCGCCCACGAACCGGGCGCTGCATCGATCGGCCGCCTCTCATTGGCCCAGCCAGCCCTGTGACGTCAGCACGAACCCCGGCCCACGGCCTGGAGGAGCCCTGCCCGAATGTCGAAATCGATTCCGCCAGAAGAAGAAGCACGCGCTTCGCTGCACGTCGCCGCGCGGAGCACTGACGTCGCCGCGGAAGGCGGTGGGGTGCCGGCGTCGTCCACGCCGCCGCGCTCACCCTCGACACTCTTGTCCCTGGGGCAAACATGGCCGATGTCGGGTCGAACACAGTTCTTCATCTGCGCGCCACGGCACTTGCGAAGAGAGCTGCCTGGCCCCTAACGAGTCTATAAATAGCCGCATTGACCCGCGGCTCAGCGGCTCTCGGAGGCTCGGGACTTGGACGAGCTCGCGCCAACGCGGGTAGTACTATCCAGTGCCCGGGTTCGATCACCCTGCCGAGCTGGAAGCCATGGGGGCTGCGAACATTGCTGCCCTGCCGCAACCATGCGGAAGGCCCGACATGCGATTTTAAATCCCCGTCAGCTGAACATACGCATCGAAACACCAAACGCCGCTTAACGGAAGTTGTCACTTACAAAAGGCAACCGGTGTGCCTTACCTGATTGAGATCTCGACATTTAGCTTTATTGTCTATATCAGCACCACCGCTTTATCTTTTTCTTAATTCACACCATCTGAACCACATCACAAATAATTATTTGCTGTAGCTGCGCAAGTGAAAAAGGTGGATAACAGAGAAACGGAGCCCCAGTGGAACGAGTCGGGGCGGCTTTTCTCCATGGTTCTGGACTTGGACACATGCCTGTAGCCCCACTAAACTGGCAATCTATGAGGGCTGTGGAAGGAGAAACAGGTAAATAGCTTCCCCCCAGCTTGTTTGCCTCTTTCGAAGCACTAAGCAGCAATCTCAATGTTGTGGGGAATGGATGAGAAGCGCATAAATTCAATAAAGAGCTCCCGCTTGTGTCAGCAATAGTTCATGCGGAAGTTGGCAGGAAAGGTAACGACAGATGACTGACAATAAAGGAAAGAAGAAAAAAGAGGCTGCCAGCGGGGAGAGACGATGGAGGCTATATCCGGTTCATCAAGTGTGATGACGGATAAGGAAGCAAGTACGGATACAGCGAGGGTGAATTAAAAACAGGCAGCCTGAAATATGAGCAGACGGGCGACGACCTAGCCTCACTTATTCCGATAGCTAGCGCGCACAGAAACAAACTTTGTCATGAAGTAAGGTGATAGAGCTTAGACAATGTTCATAACGCAGCGAAAGCACCTTTACAAATACTGAAAATACATGCGTGCGTGGGAAGAAAAATGCTTTGACGGAAGATACCCACAGCTGCTGAAAAAGGCCGCGAACACCGGCCCGAGAAGCGGCGTGTGAAGAGCCCCTCTTACTGGCGCTCAGTGCGGGCTTTCGAGCTTCCTCCCACGCGCAGCGACAATGGAAAGCGCTTGTCCTGTCTACCTCGTTTCTTTGTGTCATGTCTTTTGCGCAAAAAACCCACAAAGCGACAGCAGCGCAACGAGGTTTTGGTGCCGACACATGCGAGCGACTACGTGCCCAGCTGCGACAAATGCTTTCCTCGGGCGAGTTGTAAAACCCCAGCGCTCTCAGCTGCGATGAGCTCCAATATTAGCAGCAGCTTTCGTGCTAAATGCGAAACTAAAGAGAACTCTCTGGCGGCGTTTTGGTAGACCGCGAGACGTTGATTATAGAGGAGCGCAGGTGTTCCACCAACTCTTGCTACAGTTCCAGGACTACTAAACACCGACGAATGAGGCAATTGTATGCATGAAGAGCTTGTTAAATTTCTTTTACCTAATGGTAACCTGAAGGCAAAGCTCCGCAGTCCAACTGAGGACATCGGATTTCGAACAAAACAAAATCGGACGCCTTCTGTTCCTTTCGGATGCTTTTGTATCTTTGGTTGCGAGACGCATATGTTCGCCGATCTTTGTGTTCGGGCTAGCATTATGAGCTAGAAAACACTAACGAAACGTCACATTTGTAGCCGGAAAACGCGATTTTGCTGCAACAACCCAAAAAAACCAGCAGCGTCACACCATTCTTTAGCCGAAGTTTGAGATCGTCTGAGTTCGTCGGGAGAGACGGTTACCGTGGAGACAAAAAATGGGTGACGAGAAGGTGTACAAGAGACGATGGAATGGGTCCGAAGGCCAATATGTGCAATGCCAAAGTCCGATTTAAATCCGAGAAAAGGAACTTGTACCGGTCTCAGAGCCCTTCGCAGAAGCTCGCTTCGGGTTCAGTGGCATTAAGAGAGCAACATAATCGCGTGGTACGCTCCACCGATGTGTGCAAAGCTCAAGATACACCCGCAGTGAACAGAGGCCTGAGTGAAGCAATGTCATCTCATGCTAAGCGCTCCCGACTTTCAGCTGCCGCACCACTTCACGGGAGCGAAAGCCGGCCGTGGTGGCCGTAGTTTCATAGATCGCAGCGCAAAAATGCCCGCTTGCTGTGTGGCATCAGCGCACGTTAAAGAACCCTAGTTGGTCGAGATGTACCCGGAGCCTTCCACTGCGGTGACTCACTCTCTCCGTCTTTCACTCCCTCCTTCATACCTTCCCAGACAGCGCTGTTCAGGTGTCCCCCGAGAATGAGGCAATTACTGCGCCTTTTTTTCCCTCAGAAGCCAAACCGCTAGTCCCTTCTTCCTGTTTGTGTTTTTCTATGTGCGCTGCTCCTTAATTATGACAATCCAACTGCCCAGTCTCCCGCTTTACTGACTCTGACACCAAAAAGCAAAGAGACAAACGAACGATCTCATACTGCGTCTGAGCACTGCATACGCAATTGTTACCCCTAAGTAAATTTCCACAGGTTCTTTCGTCTTCCTTATTGCACCAGCGGTGCCCCGCCAGAGACGGGTGGTTTCCACTTGAAGACACAGGGATAACAAAAAGGGATACTTGAAGTTTTATATACAAATATTTACAGCGTATAGAAGTTTAGACACTCGAGACAAATTAACGGCACAAGGACAAACAACAAAAAGGGTGGAACTGGCTAATACTAGGGGAGGCCCCTTACTCGGCAGAGCCGAAGATGCATAGCATCTGACCTTAGCGCAGAACCCCGCTTCCAGCTCCGGGGCCCGGTTTTAAAGCCCTAAAGGCCCGGCCCACATTCGGTAACTTCCAATCATGTTGCGCTCTTAACATGGTTGGTTCATCCAGGGCATGGCCAGCCCTCCAGCTTCCGTAAGGTAGAGCGCTCTCTCCACCACAAAATAAAACAAAAACACAAATATACATTCGTGCCAGAACGTGCTCTAATCGGTTCCGCGGGGCGGGTGGACACCCGTACTTCCCGGCGCGTTCGCGAGCGGCCGCGTTCCAAGAAAGGAGACGCTCCGCTTTGAGTGCCCCCAGCCGCGTTCCAATGACCCCCGCGAACGCTACCGATACCTTACACGCCCTTCCCAAGATTCTACAAAGGGCTCAAATGCCACTTTTAGAATTACAAACAAAAGGGATCGGTGTCTGACACGAAACTACCCTTCGGGTGACATAACATAAACAAAACGTACACATTCAAATGCGCGTTTCACACCTGTAAAACCAGCGCATTCACCGAAGTCCAATCTGTCGCGCTGCGACCAGTTGCACGAACAAAACCAAAAACAACAAAAAATGCACACGAGCACCAAAACAACACAAGCAAATTGCGCACTCAAATACACGCGGTGACACGCTTGCTGTGCGCCGTAAAACGGAGTCCAAGTTGATAGGCTACTCAGTTCACTTGCATGCCCACTGTCGTCCTGCTCGCGAATGAGCACACATACGCACCGACACTCGCGACTGGAGCGTTCACTAGCACTCGCCCAATGCCCACGTGAGCCTCCTTAGTCGCACCGAGCGTCCCTGTGTACATTCGAGCCACCACGTGTTGTCAGTAACACAATTAACGCCTAAACGGTAACTCACTCATTAGGCTGGCGCCACAACGGGGCGCGAACTGAAAAGATGGTGCCCTCCAGGATCAAAGACGTCCCGGGTTTTGATGGGTCCAAACCCCTCACTACACGACGCACCTGAGGGCCCGCTCTCTCTGGCGCGCCGGTACGAACCGCGTGCTGCGTAAGGAACATCTCTCTTGCCGAGTTCAGCTGTAACAGTGCGGCCGGCTTTGCTGAACATAATTTGGCGTACCGCAGCACGGAACGTACTGTTCCACACGCCGACATTCACTGTGAAGGCTATGCGCCTGTCACCTGGCACTTCGCCTCGCTTAGAGCCGTTTGCTAGGTTCCTGCTCGGGCAAACACTGACGTTGCCGTTCCCTACTTGACAGGCATTTGCCGGTTTAGTGGCATTGTCTAACTCCGAGGCTCCATGAGCTCCCTCGCAGTCACTTGACCCGAGCTTGCCTCTCGGCAAGTCGCCATTCATTTCCGGGTCCTCAAATGACCTGGCCGGACACACACCGGGTGCGTTCGACAACTGCGCGGCGCTCTGCCCGGTCGGCCCAGCGGGCCCACCTCCGCTCTCTGCCTCGGATGTAGAGCTGTTGTCACCAGGAACGCTACGGGGCACTTCATGCCCTATGGCCGACACAGTCTGTGTTTGCAGCAACGCCAGATTTTCTCCGGTCCCTAGCTCCGTGTCAGAGATCACAATCTCATTCATAGAGCCTGCAGGAATTATATCACTCTCCTGCTTGGTCTCGGACAATTTGGTCTCGATTGGACCTAGACCATCAGAATTGGGCTGCTCTTTTTCTTTGTTAGCCGCCCGCAGTGGCGGAAAAGCTGTGATCCCTTCAGAAATCTCGTTTTCGCTCTCTGCGGCATTTCCTAACAAAGATGCGTTCCCGCAAACCGGCTGATTGCTTTCAGCGTCCTGACTGCTGTTTCCCTGATCTGTGCATGACAAGCATAATTCTTTGTCTTCCAGCACAGGCGGCCTCACCACTCGGGAATCGGAGCAGTTCTCCCTGGCTGATTCACTGGCTCTTCTAGATTCTTTGAGCTTAGCCAGCTCGAGCTCTAGCTGCTGGCGCCTTGCTTCCAACGCCTGCAAATCCGGAGGTTTTTCCTCGCATAGCGGCGCCTTTCCTCCATTCACTTTTGCAAGCTCTGCCTGATAATAAGCTAAGCGCGCCTTCGCCAATTCTAATCGGTACTTCACATCAAGTGAGGGCAGGCTTGGATAGCTCTCCATACCGCCTTCCGTACCCCTCAGATGTCCTATCGGCTCGAACACAGGGACGTGAACAATGCGACCAAGGAAACTCACGGTTTCGATGCGTCGATCCGCATTGCCAGCTCCTTGGCGTCGGGGTCCACCGCCACTTTCCCCGGACGCTGCGATGAGCTGTCGCACGCCGCTGGTCCGCCGCCGGTGATCGTCGAGTTCCCGACGCGCTGCTTCCTTGACCGGACGCAGTCCCGCGTCGCTGGACTACTGCCGTGGTCCTTGCGTCCTTGCCGCCGTGTCTCCGCAGGTCCGTTCACGAACGCTGACCTGTCGCCTTGTCGTCACCTTTCTCCCTGCCTTGTCTTCTTCCTGCGCCGTCTTCCGATGGCCGCAGGATCCTGTCGACTGCGCCAGTAAAGATCAGGTTCTTCTACTCTTGCACCAGAGGTGCCCCGCCAGAGACGGTCTGTTTAACTCGAAGACTGAAGCTTATTTCTTCGCACCAGGGGTGCCCCGTCAGAGACGGTCTCTCGATGAGTTCACACACAGGGATGAAAAAGGCAATAACTGAAGATTTATATACAAATATACACAGAATATACAAGTTAGATACAACGGCAACAAGACAAACAACCAAAAGGTGGATCTGGCTAATACTAGGGGAGGCCCCTACTCGGCGTGGCCGAAGATGCGTAGCATCTCACTTTAGCGCAGAACCCCGCTTCCAGCTCCGGGGCCCGGTTTTAAAGCCCTAAAGGCCCGGCCCACATTCGGTAACTTCCAATCATGTTGCGCTCTTAACATGGTTGGTTCATCCACGGCATGGCCAGCCCTCCAGCTTCCGTAAGGTAGAGCGCTCTCTCCACCACAAAATAAAACAAAAACACAAATATACATTCGTGCCAGAACGTGCTCTAATCGGTTCCGCGGGGCGGGTGGACACCCGTACTTCCCGGCGCGTTCGCGAGCGGCCGCGTTCCAAGAAAGGAGACGCTCCGCTTTGAGTGCCCCCAGCCGCGTTCCAATGACCCCCGCGAACGCTACCGATACCTTACACCTAGCATCGAGAAAGACCTCAGATTCGAAGACGGCGGGGAAGCCAGTGCTAGACGATAGGCCACCGGTCTCCGTAACCTTTGATTTGCTCAACCTGCGGATTACGTCACTGCATACGCGCTACAGGAGGAGGGGTGGGTGATGAGACAAGCACGGCTACTGTGTCAACGCAATGAGCGCAACAATCGAACAGAGAGGTGCTGTAGCGCTAAAGTGGTTGAAATGTGCAGCATCACGTTTAATGAATGAATTGCTGCTGTGTAGGCGGTTTGTTGGTGCTGGTATGAAAGCTAGTGCAGTTCTCCAAGGAGCCGCGAACATTCAATTCGTGATGTGTACACTGCTGTAGACAGAAACTAGTGCAGGGTAACATAAACACAATGGCGCGGTTCCTTCATTTTCTGCTTCGTCTCTCACTACTGCGCAACACAAAACAATAAACAGCCAACTTGCCCCGCAATATATGTGGTTCAAGATGCTAATGGCAAGCACGCGATATACCATTTCGGATGCAACTCGTTGTATTTAATAGAACATGTCGACCTGGCTACTGCTGCGCGCATAAAGGTTAGATCAAGTCTTGCAGTAATGATGATTCTGCATAGAGGAAATGCAGGACAGGGGCTACCACAAAGGGCAGGCGCAATGAAGATCATGTGGTAGAGTATGCGTTTAATTCTGAGCGCCTTTGTCTCATGACCTTCCAGTTTAATACATGGCTGTTTATCAATCGTGAATTGGCATTTAATAACCTCCTAAACCTGTTCGTGCCTAGGTTAAACGGAAACAGCCAGATTGACGAAAAGCGGGCGGCCGTACTCCCAAAGGATGCAAGTGCAAGTTGCTCAGCGTGAAAACCCCGCCGTGAGAAAACGTGCCGCGGGAACGTTGCCACGTTCTCTCGTCGGGGACATGCCGCGTGGACGGGAAACCTGTGACGCACGGCGCAAAGGTGAATGCCTGATGTGTTCGAAAACGACAGGATGAAGCGGAGAGACCGACGCGTGGATTCTAAGGTTCAACGTCGCGAAGCCTGGCCGAAGGAGCGATGATGTGAAAGAAAAAATACGACTGTCGAAGCGGTTACTTGATGCCAAGTACAACTTCAACAGAAAGTGTAAGCAAGCGTTCAGAAACCACTGAATGTCATCAGAAATTCGAGTTGGAAGGCTGTCTCGACGTTCACATAACGTTCCCACAACCACGCCAGTCAGGTTGTCAAGTTCTAAATTCATTCACAATGCACGCAGAAAAGTGGTTCAGTTCTTTTTCTTTCTAAATTTCAGGTCAGCCATCGACTGAGCGGTGAGAGGCGACAATATATCCAGCTCAAGACTCAGGGTCCGGGAGCAGCTCCTCGATAAAGCGCGAGGAGCAGCGATGTCAAATGAAGTGCTGGACAAGAGAACCCAACCACATCAATCCCACTTCCAAACTGTCAAATAAACATCCTCACCGCCACTATTTTTCTTTTTCTAACGCGAGACCGCAGTGCCCGCATGTCGGAGAAAATTGTCCGCCGTCGGCATCGGCGTTGGCGATGGTATCAAGCCTCGCAGCCGGAGCGGCCTATGCGGGCTGCCTAAGTCACGTGACACTGCGGCGTCGTCACAACCTACCAACCGAATTGTGAGCAAACTGAACATCGTGGCAGCTAAATTGCTTGGTTGCGGTAGGTTGCTCGGGAAGAGCAACCTGGGTCTCACAAGCCCCAGCGGTGACAGCACCTGCAACTGCTGGAGCATTGGCACATTGATTAACCGCTGCAACACTGCGCCAGGAATAGTATGGGGACTCGCAGGAATCTGTGAATGTAAGGTCGAGAATAACGAATTGCGCATGTATGGCCATTTGCCAATTAATGCTATCGCGTCACACCCTTGAAGGGAGCTGAAGTGTCGCCTCCAATTTTTTTCAGACTAGAAACTTCATGCTGTGCCCTTCAGCCGTGTTCCAACTGCTGTGTATCATTTAACAGAAACAAAAATGCACCAATTAAGCAAATACAGCATGAATCTGGAGTAAATGGAGTTAATTCGAAAACAAAAAGTTAGCCTGGTTACTGTTGTAGCGTCCGTGATTCTATGTCACAAAAAGCCAGTACCACAAAGGAGGACCCCAAGGGATGACCACAAAAGCCGGGACCACAGAATTAAAGGTAATTATAGGAAATATCTATTTCCTTTACTCTCAAGTGCCTTGTCGAAGGGAATCTCAAAAGTGGTAATGAACTGTCTCGCGACTTCAGCTTCAGCTAGTTTCAAGGCACAAGCCTTCATAATGTTCTCCGCAATGTCCTCGAAATTCGCGCACTTCACTTTAGGCTCTGGCATGACGAACGTATGTTTTTTTTCTCGCTTGTTTGCAAAAGGGTTCAGAGAATATCCTCTCCACACGAATGTGGCTTACAGGCACAGAAAAAAAAATCAATTAGCCTGTGGAGGTTGTTCTATAACTCTGCTGACTCTGACTAAACAGAAAATTCTGGTATTAAAAGCCTGAACATTAATGTATGGGCACTGTCCGACAGACTATGTAAACAGAACCTGTAAGTACACCAGGGTGAACCATGCAGTAGACGTCTTCGTACACCAGCCAGTTGAGTCGCCGGACATGCATGTGACTACTGAACTGGGAGTTAACCAGGTGTGCAAAGTCAATGCCCATTAAAGCGACACTAAAAGGAAATACTAAGTCCGGCTAGACTGATAGGGTAGCGTCACTTGATAGCAAATGTGAAATTGTTTATCGGGAACAGAGCTTCTATAAACCCGAAAAGTGGGTAAAAGCCTGTGCCAGGTAGCACATGTAAATCGGCTGACGATCGGAATGATATTGTCAGAGAACTCGAATCTAGGCAGCCTAGGCGACAGAAGCAGCATATGCTT
Organism: Amblyomma mixtum; assembly: GCF_055824585.1. Classification (NCBI taxonomy): domain Eukaryota; kingdom Metazoa; phylum Arthropoda; class Arachnida; order Ixodida; family Ixodidae; genus Amblyomma; species Amblyomma mixtum. Next base: position 107,216,784 of record NC_143017.1, on the reverse strand, counting down.
CCAAAGGAAAAAATGAAAAGAAAGTGCAAGAAAGAAAGCTGCCACCAGAAGGAAAGGAGCAGCCAGTTCAGGAAAGTGAGCTATCACCACAAGTTGATGGACAAGCACAAGAAAGAGAGCTGACAACGAATGAATATGATAGACGAACAGAAGAAACAGTGCTGCCGCCGAAAGGAGAGAATGGGAAAACGCACGGAAAAGAGTTGCCGCCATCGGAAGCATCGGCTTCGTCGGCACTTGGAGAGCAGCAACGTCAGTTTCGTTGTCAGCCCTGAAACTAGCGTTAGAATCAGAGCTGAAGTCATGCACGATGCATCGCCATCAGATTAAAAAGCGAAGAACATAAGTGCGCAGAGGCAGATGGCTATGGGAAGTAAGATAAACTGCAAAAATAAATCGTACAAGCATTCCCGCGGGAAAGAGTATCAAGGCAGAAAACCGAGATACAAGAGAGCGCTGCTCAAGAGGCTCAAAATGAAGGAACGTGACAAGGCAGAAATTTGGCCGAGTTGGTAAGTATTCATGATATTGTTCACAGCGCAACAAGAACGGGAAAAACGAAAGACGAAGGAGTAACACAAACAAGCGCTGACTATCAACTAGCTTTTATTGAAGAACAGAAGAACGTGTTTGTGTTACCCTTTCGTCTTTCGTTTTTCCCGTTCTTCTTGCGTTGTGAACAATATCGTGACAAGGGTAAGTCTTGTGCTGAGCGCACAGAGAGCATGGTGCACGCGGACACAGACTCCCATGCAGGCTCTCACTTCCTACCGCGATTAAAGAAGAAAATAAAGCCCAGAGAGTATAGTCAGAATGTCAGCAGTCATGCTGCCAGGCCGGAATCACAGGCTAGGATCAGAGGTGATAAGTGCGCGGCGATGGTATCACACCTAAAAGTAATATACGAGATTGTATGGGACCGTAGTGACAGGGACAGCAAGAAGAAAACTGCTAAGAAACTGCCTAAGCGCCCGGCCAAGCATACTGTAGGTATCGCAGTGGAGAGCCGAGAGAGGAGATAATTCTATTCAGGAGGTGTCAGAATAAGAGACCTGATAAACGCGAATGTCGCATCGAGTAGAAAGGCAAATGGGTGCGCAAGGAATTAAACACTCGTGGAAGGTCTCACTTACCACCACGAACAAAGAAAAAGAAAAGAAGGTCCCACCGGAAGCGTTACGCCTTGCAATGGAAAGTCGCGACTGGCGCGCGAAGCGTAAGGAAAGCGACAAGCCGTCAGTAAGGGAAAGCAACTTGTTTTAGTCTTGTTCCTCCCGTAAAAACTAGAGGGACAGCACACGGATACAGACGAGCGCAGCTACGGTGAAAGAGGCAGAGACGTTAGCTTATGGGTTAGCGGGTGTCGTTAACTAAAACCGAGTTAAACGCAAACGCAGACGCACTAAGCCGTGCTTTTTAAGCAAAAGGCTGTCTTCTACCTCCTTGTGACTAAAATTTTGTCACTTCGCGAATAGCTATAAAATTCGCAGGTAGATCGGGGCAAAACTGATGTCCTCATTTGCGGCCTCAGCTGAGTGTTTTCCTGCCCGAGTAATCTAAAGGTACCAAATTTATTCTGTATTCACTTTGTTCCGTGGGTTACATGCGTTTGATACCTTGAGTTCTGATTTACGAGTTCTGGTATCCCACATGTGTCTCTGGTTGAAGAGGGAGTGAAAAGTGGACAGAATACTGCTAGCAGAATTTTTATCACCTTTAACTCTGGTGTTTTGTCGGGTGACAGAGGGCATTTGCTCGTGGTGGGTATCGCCTGTTGTCGGTCGATTCTTGGCAAGATGCAGTACGATCAACGACCGCTGCTGAGAAGCCAGCTCTTCGTAAGAATCGAGCGAGGCTCGCCTAGGCACCTGGGCGACAAGGCGGCGGAGCAGTGATGGTGGCCAGATGTGTGGGACCTGTTCACGGAAAGTGTCGTGGAGCCACCTGCGGCGGAACACCAGAGGAGAACTTGGAGGCGCCTGGCATACGAGCGCGCCCCGAAGCCGAGCCACGCGGAAGCAGCTCGTCTTCGTGGCGCACTGTCCGGCGGCGGAGATGCTGTTATGCCTTAACACGCGTTCCGCTGGCATCCGTAGAAACCAGCGCCGTGCGCCCGCCTTTGCGCAAAGCAAACCCGGACTCTCGGACATGTCGCGGTTCGCAGCGTGATTCATCCAGGCTCGCCCGCCCCGCGGTATCCCTCCCCCCTCCTCTTCCTCGCTAGCGCCGGCTCGAGACTCAACCGACGCCACTGACGCTTCGCCGGTAGCCCTTTCCCGGCTGCAAACTTTGAACGATCGAGCCCCTCTCGTATATTCGGCCAATTCAAACGGTGGCCAGTGGCGTGACCTAATTGGAGGGTTTGAACGGCTGACTGCTGCAACGGTCCCAGAGGCTATAAAAACCGAGCCGCACTGAGCGGGAGCACCAGACGTGGAGCAGACGGAGACATCAAGCGAAAGAAACGCTCTCCCAGGGCATCGCCGCTCTCCTTTGTGCGGGCCCATTGTGTTCTCGGCCCCTGCACCGATTACGTAATGCCCTTGTATCTACTCTATATAAATGTTTCGTTTACCCACAGTCGCCTTGACCATTCCATCGTTAAGCTCTGCACAACAGTGACAGCAAGCTGAGATGCCCCAGTCGCAACAGTGACGCAACAGTGATGGCAGCGATGGGGTGCCCTAGTCCCAACAGCAGGACAGAATATTGACCTGATTTCTTGAATGTTCTACAGGTCACCTAAAAACGCCGAGTAAACCTATAATTATGCGACACATTTAAATGATCACCTTACAAAATCCCCGAAGCCTCAACGTCTCCTTTCGGTGGGTACTAGGTCAAGAAGAGATTACTTCATCAGCTTGCATCATCATCATCATCACTACACCCACTGCAGGACAAAGAGATCTCCCTTATCTCTCCAGTTAACTCTGTCCTGTGCCAGCTGCAGCCACCGTATCCCCGCAAACGTCTTAATCTCGTCCGCCCACCTCTTTCTGCCGCCCCCTGATACGTTTCTCTTCTCTTGGAATCATGTGTGTTGACCTTAAGAACCATAAGTTATTTTTCATTTGCATTACTTGCCCTGTCCAAGCCCATTTCTTCCTCTTGATTCTGACTAGAAGGTCATTAACCCATGTTTTATCCCTAACTCATTCTGCCTTCTTCCTGTCTCTTAACGTTACACCTATCGTTTTTCTTTCCATAGCTTGCTGCGTTTTTCTTAACTTAAAGGAGTGTAGACATTTAATTTTGATGGCATGTTTTCTTGTTCGTAATGATGCGGAAGACATTGCTATGCATGAATCACCATGTGGTATTCATCTACGGTCGCTAAATAATTTATATCGAATTTTTCTATTCGATGTGAAATTCGGGGTGAAAAGCATACCGACGAGTAACGTAGCCAGCGAGTGCTTCTTGAGGGCGGCGGTGGGCAGAAGACCGGAGTGGATAGAAAGCTCAGCTTGGGCTAGATGTCTATATAAATCTGACGGTTTCGCGAGCAGGGACTTCGCTATGAAGTTCATCTACTCCCTTCGATGGAGGCGAAATTCTGGAGGCCCGTGTACTGTGCGATACCAGTGCACGTTAAAGAATCTGATCTAAATTATCCGGAGCCCTTGACTACGTCGTTCCTCATAGCCTGAGTCGCTTTGTCATAGGACCACACATTCATCTACTCCTGTCTCAAAAGCAACGCCATCTATTAAATTCTGCCAATTCCTTCGCGCCAACACTTCCAGGGCGATAGCTATTGTGACATAGCGCGCCCTCCGCATCTCTCTCTCAAAGTGGTGACAATAATGAATGAATTAATGAATGAATGAATGAATGAATGAATGAATGAATGAATGAATGAATGAATGAATGAATGAATGAATGAATGAATGAATGAATGAATGAATGAATGAATGAATGAATGAATGAATGAATGAATGAATCAGAACATCGCGCCGCCTGTTTAACCTCCTCAGCATTCAACGTATACATGGATCGACCTTGGCATTTAATAAATCTTTTCTTCCAACTGCAATAGAAAATTGGAACCTGCTACCCGACTACATTGTTAACGAGCGCGACGCTACTAAATTTCGACAGGCATTAATTAATCACTGTACTGAATAAAAAGACACTGCTCAAACTTCACCCAGTTACACTTATTCTTTTTCTTGTTGTTGTTGTTGTTGTTACCGCCTAATTCAGCCTTGCGCCCTTCATTATTGACCAACGTTGTATTGTGATGTATCGTTTTTCATTTTATTGTATTGCATTATGTTTTGTTGTATTAACGTATTATTCTCAGTTGCATTTGCTTTGTCCCCCCCCCTTATGTAATGCCTCAACAGAGGCCTTTAAGGGTAAAATAAATGATGATGATGATGATGATGATGAATGAATGAATGAATGAATGAATGAATGAATGAATGAATGAATGAATGAATGAATGAATGAATGAATGAATGAATGAATGAATGAGCTGTTTATTTAGTAAGGGAGGCTCAAGGCCATTTTGTTGACGAATTGTATTGCTAAGGGAAAAATCAAACCTTTTAGATACATGCGTGGACGTCTTCGGTGATCGAGGCCTGCTCGTTACTGCTTGGTAGAGCCCCCTTAGCATATTAGCCAATATCTTCCCAGATTCTGTTAGCTCCGGCTCTGGTTAATACACGAAATTCCTCGCCATCGGCGGGAAAACCATGCTTGGCGACGACGTTGTCGCATTCCTTGTGGGGGTCTGACCAATGGCAAACTAGGTGGTACAGATCAGGACGGCATATACACCCGCAGTACTGGCCGCATTTCATGACAATGTCTGCACTGCTGCCATAATGCCAGCGAGGGCAGGTAAGCCATTTACGGATGATGTCCGGCATGTAGGCCGCATCGGCGACGATCTTATACAATAAATCTGATGTCCAGATGGCAAAGACAAGGCAATCAAAGCCTGAGTTTATCAGGGGCTGCAGTCGCGGGCAAGATCTGCCATCCTCAATAGTTTAGCAGCACGCAAACGTTCGTAACTTGCAAAACATCCACAGACGCGGACATCATCACAGGCACAAACAGAATGCAATGCAGGTCAGAGCGGGATACGACGCAAGGTATATGCAAGAACGGCAATGCGATTCTATCAAATCGTGGAAACAGAACAGCCTCACCTTTTCCGAGTCAACAGCGCAGTTTCTGGGACGGAAAACAACTGAAAATACACACCACCCGAGTTTCTCAAGGACCACTCCCCATGCTATTTCTTTCCAAGCCGTGTAGTTGCCACGAAGTGTGTAATAAAACGATGCGATTACCTGCTGCTCGAATGTCATTAAAATAACAGAAGTTTTAGTGAACACAGTACCACCTGATATATTCACGCAGAAATATCCTGCGATTTAACTGTTTATCATTATGGCTGTAAATTTTGAGTGACGATAGAATCTCTCGAGGTAATAAAGGTCAACCTAGCGCAACATCAGGAATTGTGATACCTGAAAATTCTAGGCAAGTGGATATCTTGAACAGGAAGTTGATCATGAAGGCTAATTTTTAGCGCATAGTAAGAGTGCATCATGAAAATCAATATATCCGCTGAACATGCACCAACCAGCCCGACTTTTATTTCATTTCAAAAACGCACCCGATTGGTTTTCTACCGCGGTCTTAACTACGCAGTGCGAGCGCAGGACAAACTTTAAAATCAAGGTTTTGCTGCGCATCCAAAAGTGAGACGAAACCCACTATATTCGCAACAGTATATTATTATATTCCCCAGTTGCCTCACAACAAAGAGTGGCGCCGAAAAAAACAGAACTGTCAAAACAATTTCCACTGCACAGGTTGGGTTGGAAAATAAATCGTGAAGCGACGTCGGTACACTTAAGATGATTTCTCAAATCGAAACTATGCTATGTACAGTGTCAGTGTCTCTGTGTTAGCAGAATAGCTCCATGCGCTGCCTTCGATTACGGACACAGACGACATTGCAGTCAAGATGGCGAAAGAGCGCAACAACACGAGCACACAACAGAGAAAGACAAAGCACAGCGCGGTGTTTCGTCTTTTCTTCCATTTTGCATGCCTGTGTCGTTACGCTGTTTCACACAGTGCATTAGCAAATTGGTCTACAGTTCGTGCTTGCAGTCAAAACCAACTGGAGCAAAACGTGCGCTTACGCTTTGTGTAACAGCGGAAAACGAAGCGCATATTCCATTGTTATTTCATTTTCCATATGCCCTTCGAAGAACGCAGGTTTTATCGCCCCATTGTGTCCTGTGTTTCGCGACTGCTAGCCCGCCTCTGTAGCTTAGTTCCTTACCCACTTAACTCCCCCCCCCCTCCCCCACTTCTTTGTTGATTTTCCAGGATGTCAGAGATGCTCCGCATGTGCTCGATCATTTGTGTTCTAACTGTGGTTTAGATATAACGTGTGCCGGAAAGAAACAGGTGTTTACTCTGCCGAGCGAAGAGCTATCTATCGCCATTGCCTACGACACGCCCAACACGCGTGGTAAGCAAGCACGCGCGAGGTTGGTTTTCTCCAAGGCTTTCTTCCTGACGTTCCAGCATGGCATTAGTTCGACGGATGAGCGACAAAAATAAATTAAAATTGCAGCTACGTTCTACCCTTTTTGCAGGGCTTCGTATATGATTCTTAGGCTCCTTAGGGTACCATTGCTTATTGATGAGTGAGGTTTTATCCCGATGGCTTTGTTGTCATGCTGCCTTCAAGCATTGCAGCAGATGAGCCGACTGACAAATACCTTATCACTTACCTCGACTTCACCTCCGAATTTTAATAGCTGAAGATAGTAGTGAAAATGGTTCAGTACTCACGTCCTAGTGGAATCAATTTTTTGCTATCTTCGTGTTTGAAAACACGCACGCCTGCTTTTTCAGGTTCGATATCCATGAGCCGACCTCCTGAGCGATTCTCACCCTATGAAGCCGTTTTTTTTTTAATTCCTGTTTGCCGGTTCGGCATGCCGACCTATCTGCATTTTCCGGTCTTATCGGTCTCAGCATTAAACGGTTAAATATACCGCTCATTTAAGTGTCACTAGTATCCTGAGGCATCGTGAAAAGCTCTGCATGGAGGTTTATCACGGTGGAATTGCCTATCGCGTGGATTACGTTTTATTACTAATTCCGCACCTTCAACCACCATAACCAATAAACGCTAGTTAATTGATTTGTCTATCTTGAGAGGCTTTACTTTTAGTGTACGTCATGCGATCTTTCCCTGCCTGCTGAGTAGTACCCTTGCCTCCTGAGCGATTGTCACCCTATGAAGCCGTTTTTTTTTATTCCTGTTTGCCGGTTCAGCATGCCGACCTATCTGCATTTTCCGGTCTTATCGGTGATATATTTGTCGATGCTAGAAGCGCGTCCCACCAGGCATCGGGTCCAGGAGCACCGCCGCAGTGCCGAAGGAGGAAGGAAACGTGGGCCGGAGACGGGGAGTAGGGGAAGTGAAGGAAAAACTGTATTCACATATTTACATTATTTACATGAGCAGGACTGAGAATGGCTCTCAGTGGAAGGGGAACGTCTTCGTCAACCGTAGTCGACTGGAGCTAGCAGGCCTCTCTCGGCCACACTCACGGCCGAGTTAAATATCGTCCGGTTTCCCCAGATCCCTGGCTGGGGAAAAATGGTCGACGAGCACTGTCCAATCGGATGGACCGAAGGGGACCTCCTTGTTACCGCCCACGGCTGGGCAGGTGCGAGCTTGTCCACTCTGTCGCAGCTGGGTCGAAGAGAGGGGAAGATTGCTGACTCATCCAGCCCCGCGGGGAAAGGAATCTCCTGAAGTCTTTCAGCAGGGGAATGAACTTGCCTCCCCGCCGATTGCCCAGAACGCGAGTCGGGGACACAGAATTCTTCAATTATCCGCCAGCGTGACGGCGCCGCCAGGTCGCCTCCGCATTCACGGTGGTTGCTCGGACAATAGCTCCTGGGCCTCGCCTGCCTTCGTCGCCGCTGCACTCCGTTCAAGGAATTTCGCTGGGGTTTTGGCTGACAATGGCCTTTGACATCCCTGCCACACTAATCCGCTGAGGCTCGGAGGGGCATTCCAAGCTTCTCACTTCCCATGGTCGTCGCGAGGTTGTCGACCTTGGCGATTGTTCACGGTAGCGACTTGATCGGGCCCACGTGGTCCGAAGTGGACACAGGTGTGACGGGAACACACAAAGAGAACCGTCATTTTTCATTTCTTGACTTGGTCAGTGACCCAATTTTTCCTTTGTGAATAAATAACACAAAGGGAGTTAAAGGGGGGGGGGGGGGGTAGAAACACAACAGCACGTCCGCCGCCCGAAGAGGTCTCGTAGTGGTTGCAGCCAACGCTGCTGCGCGCAGAGACCTGGAGTTGTGTCCGTTCGGCCTTTGGTCACAGCTGGGCCCAAAGGTTCTTCTTGCTTCGTTGACAGCTGTAACGAGCTCAACCAGCAAAGTCCAAAGCCCAACAAGCAGAAAGCGCCAAACTGACTTCAAGAACTGCCAAGCTGTTTTCGGTCAACAAAATCTCTTTAGAGAAAATGAGCTGTAGCGTGAAATTTACGTCCTCCTCCGAAAGTTGACATGTTTGACCAAACCAGAATACACAGAGCTTGTTTAGCCAAAAGGGAGGAAAATTTTCTAAAATTTTGGGGGGGTGCCGTAGCACAGTTTTTGTCACAGAAAGCCACCGCCCGTGAGAGCACAAAGGGAAGGTGGAGCTGCTGAACACACATACAAAACAGACAAAAATGATTCCCGCTAAAGCAAAAAAAAACAAAATACAAATTTGCATAGCGGAATAACGTCTGGGGAGTCATGAAAGGGCATTACACGGGAAAGCTTCGGCTGAGGCCATCAGCGTTTCCATTACCTCGCACTTTACTGCAACGCATGTAAACTGAGTCCCGCAATGCCAAGCTCCAAAATTTCACTCTCATTTCGCATAGGAGAGTGTAATGAACAAAAGACAAAAACAAGCATTAAACTCAATATGAGATTATGCGTCATATCCGCCCCTTGCGCGGCCGTGGTCCGACAGCTGCTTTAGCAGATAAGACATTACATAATGCTAGGAATTTCAGCTTGCATTTCTGTACAGGAGAGTTAAATGAACAAAAAAAACAAGCATTCAACTCAAGATGGGATTATTCCTCGAATCCGTCTGCAAACAGCGTTGCGATCAGAGGAATTTACTGCTTCCTATTCTTCAGCCGCCCCCTGCGCGGCCGCGGTCCGATAGCTGCTCTAGCAGGTGCAACAGGACACAAGGCTAGGAATTTCAGCTTGGGACCCTTAACTGTTCCTCGTCCAAGTCTCGCTGTTCTGAAGTTTAGCTGACGCTCAGAAAGCAGAATGCGAGAAGGGAACGAACGAGTGCGAATGCCGTGCCAGCGAATCCGCCTCTCCCGGATTGGGTTCGCGCGTTGCGTCCCCTTAGCCTGTGTTCCCTTCATGCGGTGCGTGCGATCTCTTGAGCGCTGAGGTGCCAAATTGGGGCGGTTACACGGCTGTTCGGTTTTTCGTGCAGTAGTCAACATGAGCCGCACTTTCCCCTTCATTAACATTCCCCGTTTGGCCACCTCTATACGCTGCCGCTCCGTGGAAACCCTCGCTGTTGGTTTGCGTGGCGCGTCACTAGCAATCGCTGAACCGTCACAGGTAAAGTCGCTGGCGTTCGCCTCATCATCAGTTTGTGATCCAGCCTGCTCTGGCTCACTACCGTGTGAGTTTATAAGGCTTACGGGGTCACGTTTGCCCTCTTCACCCGCGTGCTCTGCTGGCGCTGCGAATTCTGGAGCCTTCGAACTGGTGAGGACCTGCGCAGCGTTATCTCCAAGACTAAGGCCCTTTTCTTTGGGCAGCCTATCCAAGCGATTTGGGAAAATCGAGGGATGCTGCATAGGCAGGTCTTGGGAGACGGCTGCCTCGGTCAGACGCAGCTCTAGCGGGCTCTCGATCGCGACGCGGGCAGTAAGTTGGTCGTGTTGGATACCTTTCCTATCCTTATACTGGCTGTACAGCAGGCCAGAACGGAGCTGGAAAGGTATGTCCTTCCGTGACACACCTATGTCACTTTGGTGACTCAAGTTGCGTAGAGATGGGTCGTTCTCTTGCTCAGCGGTGAACGTTTCTCTGTCCACACGAAGGAGTTCGAGAAAGCCATCTGAGTGGGGCAACACTAGATTCGTTTTCAGTTCCTCACCTAGCCCCAGCTCATTATTGGCGCCTGCTTCGGAAGACTCACTATAGCTTGCACTATTGTCGGTACTATTTACCCCTGTGCTACCAGTGAGTAAGTCCTGGGCTGGCTCGTCATTAGGTAGCGCGGAGTCGTCACGGGTTAAGTCGCCTGCGTTCGTCTCGTCGACAGTTTGCAATAAAGCCTGCTCTAGCTCATCACTGTGAGAATTTACAGGCTTCGGGCTTACAGGTTGAGGTTTGCCCTCTTCAACCACGTGCTCTGCTGGCGCCGCGACCTCACGAGCCTTCGAAATGGTAAGAACCTGCGCAGCATTGTCTCCAAAACAAAGGCCTTTTTCTTTCGGCAGCACATCCAAGCGATTTGAGCAAATCGAGGGATGCTGCTTAGGCAGGTTTTGGGAGATGGCTGCCTCGGTCAGACGCACCTCGAGCGGGCTCTCAATCGCGACGAGGGCAATGGGCAAAGATACGCAGTTTTCATTGCCGACTTTAATCTCTTTTCGCGCCGAAACCTCCTGATTTAATGTCGAATTCCTCTCGGCGCGCTTCGCCAGTAAAGTTTGCAACTCCAAACGCATTAGAGCAAGTTGCCTTTCATCGGCTTCCTTGCGGTAAAGGCGTTCTTTTTCAATCCTGTCAGCCTCCTTCTTAGCGGCTTCCTTGCGGCAAAGGCGTTCTTTTTCAATCCTGTCAGCCTCCTTCTTAGCGGCTTCCTTGCGGCAAAGGCGTTCTTTTTCAACCCTAACGGCCTTCTCCTTGCGTTCCCTTTCAACCCTGTCGGCCTCCTCCTTAGCGTTCCTGATTCCCTCCTGAATGAGTTCCCAGGTCTCCCAAATTTTGTCACCCTGCTCCTTAGCACCACATTCCTTAATAGCCTCAATCAGCTGCGGCTTTCTGTGACTTTTCCTGGCCTCAATACCCAGCTTTTCACACAGCAACATCAACTCTGGCTTCTTTAGCTTGCTCAAATCCATGGCAATTCCCGAACGAGGACTTTCAAAAATAAGCTGCTACGTGAAATGCTTAAGCGAGCACGTGCAGAAAACAATCTACAGGAAGTGATAAATTTCCAGAGTTATCAAGCCTGGCAGATTCTTAAAGAAAGTCAAGCGCTCACCACTGCTGAAGCCAGGACCAAGCGTGGAAGATCCCACCGCTGCCAACCAGTTGATATATTTCGAGGTAGCAGAATCCCACCGCTGCCACCAGTTGATATATTTTGCCGATGCTAGAAGCGTGTCCCACCAGGCATCGGGTCCAAGAGCACCGCCGCTGTGCCCAAGGAGGAAGGAAACGTGGGCCGGAGACGGGGAGTAGGGGAAGTGAAGGAAAACTGTATTCACATATTTACAAAATTTACAAGAGCGGGACTGAGAATGGCTCTCAGTGGAAGGGCAACGTCTTCGTCAACCGTAGTCGACTGGAGCTAGCAGGCTTCTTTCGGCCACACTCACGGCCGAGTTAAATATCGTCCGGTTTCCCCAGATCCCTGGCTGGGGAAAAATGGTCGACGAGCACTGTCCAATCGGATGGACCGAAGGGGACCTCCTTGTTACCGCCCACGGCTGGGCAGGTGCGAGCTTGTCCACTCTGTCGCAGCTGGGTCGAAGAGAGGGGAAGATTGCTGACTCATCCAGCCCCGCGGGGAAAGGAATCTCCTGAAGTCTTTCAGCAGGGGAATGAACTTGCCTCCCCGCCGATTGCCCAGAACGCGAGTCGGGGACACAGAATTCTTCAATTATCCGCCAGCGTGACGGCGCCGCCAGGTCGCCTCCGCATTCACGGTGGTTGCTCGGACAATAGCTCCTGGGCCTCGCCTGCCTTCGTCGCCGCTGCACTCCGTTCAAGGAATTTCGCTGGGGTTTTGGCTGACAATGGCCTTTGACATCCCTGCCACACTAATCCGCTGAGGCTCGGAGGGGCATTCCAAGCTTCTCACTTCCCATGGTCGTCGCGAGGTTGTCGACCTTGGCGATTGTTCACGGTAGCGACTTGATCGGGCCCACGTGGTCCGAAGTGGACACAGGTGTGACGGGAACACACAAAGAGAACCGTCATTTTTCATTTCTTGACTTGGTCAGTGACCCAATTTTTCCTTTGTGAATAAATAACACAAAGGGAGTTAAAGGGGGGGGGGGGGGTAGAAACACAACATCGGTCTCAGCATTAAACGGTTGAATATACCGCTCATTTAAGTGTCACTAGTATCCTGAGGCATCGTGAAAAGCTCTGATTGGAGGTTTATCACGGTGGAATTGGCTATCGCGTGGATTACGTTTTATTACTAATTCCGCACCTTCAACCACCATAACCAATAAACGCTACTTAATTGATTTGTCTATCTTTAGAGGCTTTACTTTTAGTGTACGTCATGCGATCTTTCCCTGCCTGCTGAGTAGTACCCTTGCCTCCTGAGCGATTCTCACCCTATGAAGCCGTTTTTTTTTATTCCTGTTTGCCGGTTCAGCATGCCGACCTATCTGCATTTTCCGGTCTTATCGGTCTCAGCATTAAACGGTTAAATATACCGCTCATTTAAGTGTCACTAGTATCCTGAGGCATCGTGAAAAGCTCTGCATGGAGGTTTATCACGGTGGAATTGGCTATCGCGTGGATTACGTTTTATTACTAATTCCGCACCTTCAACCACCATAACCAATAAACGCTAGTTAATTGATTTGTCTATCTTGAGAGGCTTTACTTTTAGTGTACGTCATGCGATCTTTCCCTGCCTGCTGAGTAGTACCCTTGCCTCTGTGTGAACCATACCCAGAAATTCTGGACAAGTGCATTTTTCAGAGAGATGTCGTTATGAACGAAATTTTTCATGCTTCGTAGGATTATACTTGTAATAACCAATATACCCGCAGATATCTCCCCTCGGCAGGCTTGAATATTTTTGCTATCGTCAAAAACTTTCCCCATTCGTTTTCTATGGCAGTCATAACTACTCGATGCGAGCGAAGGACAAACTTTAAAAGAAAGATTTTGCAACGCATCGGAAGAGTGAACGATTGCATTCAATATTTCCAAAACAATACCTTACAATATTCCACAGTTACCTCACAATTAAGATTGATGTCTTGGAGTTCTGGACTTTGTTCTCTGTTTTTGACACAAGAACAACGTTTTCCGAGCCCTATCGTTTTTCCCCTGTCTGCAGACTTTTCCGCTGTTTTTCTTGCACCAAATGAGCCTTCCTCATCTTCTACCTTTGACGATTTCTTTTTCGAGCCGGCTGACGCCACCACTTTCAGCGTGAAGCGGGATAGTGAACGGCGACTCCGCCATCACCACTGATTCCGACATTCCTTCCACTATGGGCTAGATTCATGTGCTACGCAGAGAGGGTCGCTGGTGCGCTCATGGCAAACTAAAATTATGGCAAATTATAGAAGCGCAGGAGTAACAACAGACGCAGATGTACACAGGCAAGCGCTCACTTCGTCTTCTCTTGTGTGGCAGCCCTAGTTAGGGTTGTGTCGCGCTTTAAACGTGTTCAATCAGGGGTTCACGCAGAGTTCAGGAGAAATGAAACACAAGAATCGGTAACAGAGAAAACAGGTTTGCTCATTAGTTCGAACAGCGACTGGTGCCGGTGCGGCTGACCCGACGGGATTACAATGCGACGATTCATCCGGCTGGAGTCGTTCCCGGAGCTGGCATTTAAATACTTGATGCTGTGCGCTCGATTCAGGAGACTGCTTCCGTGTTGGTGGCTGCGGGGCGAGGTGGTCGCCGTCGGATGTTTCCTACGGCGTGTCCGCGACTGACTGGACCGGTGCTGGAGCGGATGTCCACCTGCTCGAGGGGGCCGAACTTCGCGTTTTGCCCGCAGGAGTGCACTTAACGGCTACATGTTCGCCTCCATTTGTCCGCAAAAGCCGTCCGTCCCCTATCTGGGCGCATTGTCTGCGACGTAGTACCATTCAAGTGCACAAGGTGCGGCTGGAACGAGGTTAGAAAATTCTCGTTTCCTGTTTCTTGCAAGTGTAGTTATTAAACACGCCAATTAGAGCTATACGATCTACCCTGGGTTTAAAATCACCTACAATAACATCGTTGCGAAGGCAGATATGCGCGGCATCACAAAGGGATGAGAAGTCTAAGCATCGACAGCATATAGCTTTTAAGTCCGCCGTGAGGGCGCCCGTGCCGGTGAGCTGAGTGCAGCACGCGTGACGCATCTTGATCAACCAGCGCGTGAGCACTGACGGTGCGCGATACGGTTGCGGTGGCGGTACGCGCTGTGATAAATATCTCCGTTATGCTTGCGGCAAAGCTAGTGTCCTCGTTTCTTTCGCTGCCTATTTCATCCCTAGAGTCACGGTCCCGTTCCATGGCCAGACCCCCCTCCTCCTAGTGCGTGTTTCGTGACACACTCTCGCACATGCTCTGCACTTGTCCAGCAGGCTGTCCGTACAGGATACGTTTTTTTTTTCAAACATGCACTCGTTGCCTAAACCCCAAGATTTCACCCAGCGTTCGAGATGCAATAGCCATTTTGATTCGCCTCTAAAAATCTGACCGAAAGACTGTGTTGTTTTGACCTAAGAACACGAGTCAGCATCAGTGTATTCATGCATGGGGCAACCTAGGCGTAGCACGCATTACAGCACTACTTTTTTATACCCCTGTTCCAGAGTTCGTCGTTTTCCTCCCGTCCCGCGCGTCGACCTTGACGCCCATTGTCGACTTGCGCGGTGAGTCACGTACGTAGAGGTGCTCCCATCCTGCCGCGCATTATCGTTTATTTTCGACGCGTGCGCGCTCATCGAAGGAGGGCGATGACCCTTGCCGCTGTCGCGCCTTCTTTAGGCATGTTCCGGCACATTCTGCCCGTCACATCGGCCTCTGTTGTTTTATATTTAAACGCGATGGCGTTGTCTTCTCTTCTACTGAAAATCTGGCAACGGCGCTGTCGCGCTCTGAGCAAAAAATACCTACCGAGGCCAAGTTACCTCGTGACGTCATCATAACCTGCCAACAGCATTGTAAGAAAACTGTCCACCGTGGCAGATGGCAGTTTAAATGATGACTGATCGCGAGAGCTTGCAAGGGGAGACCAACCAGGGTCTCGGAGGCCACACTGGCGGCTGTGTTTAAAATAGCCATCCGTAGGGGCAGTGGCGCATAGTTTAGCCGCTGCACCACTGCGCCAGGAGCGGTATGAGGACTCACAGAGAATTATAAATGCCAGGTACAGAATTTCCAATTCCGCATATATGGGTGTACAGGCAAAACCTAGGCGAAGTGTTACGCAAAGATTTCAGGCCACTGAAGTTAAGCATTAACGCTCTCGCGCATTAACCCTCAAGGCGAGCTTAAGCGTCACCTATAGTTTCTTCATCTTCGATATGGCCTCCCACGAGGTAGGCCGTCATGATGTTTTTTTATGCGCGTCGCCTGTTTCACGTTAACATATTTGCATCCAAATCATTGTTTTCAGTTTCCCATGGCTTTGCTTTTCAGTTTCTCACAGACAGCGCGTTTCGAGGCCCTAGAACGGCCATTCTAAATTATTCATAAAGACAAAATTTCTGAATTCCTCGACAAGCATTTCGCACCTTTGGAACGGCAGAACAATCCGCCGAATAACTGAGCGAAGCACAATATGAACTTTTTGCGGCACGGTGCCTATAGGATTGCGCAAGCCAATTTTCTTAATTTTTTAAAGCGCCTAGCAATGTTTTCACGAAATGAATGATACTGACTACAAAAAATATCTTTTGGACAAAATTACGGGGCAGTTTCTTGTCTAGATAATAGCATCGCTTTTCCATAACAGTAAATAGAAATCAATGTCACGAGGTTCTACGGCGCGCCTAGGAAGCGCTGTCTGGTGCCGTCATTTTTTTTTTTTCTTCTCTTACGTTCTACAGTGTTGTAGGTTTGGTTTATGGTTTGGTTTATGGGGTTTAACGTCCCAAAGCGACTGAGGCTATGAGAGACGCCGTAGTGAAGGGCTCCGGAAATTTCGACAACCTGGGGTTCTTTAACGTGCACTGACATCGCACAGTACACAGGCCTCTAGAATTTCTCCTCCAAAGAAATTCCAGCCGCCGCGGCCGGGACGCGGGTTCGATCCCGGCCGCGGCGGCTGGAATTTCTTTGGAGGAGAAATTCTAGAGGCCCGTGTACTGTGCGATGTCAGTGCACGTTAAAGAACCCCAGGTGGTCGAAATTTCCGGAGCCCTTCACTACGGCGTCTCTCATAGCCTCAGTCGCTTTGGGACGTTAAACCCCATAAACCATAAACCGTAAACCATCTTTCTCTCTTTCTTCTTTCACTCCTACCTTTCCCCATTCCCTTATGGCGCGATTCGGGTCTTGATTCGGGTGCCGGCCCAGATGTCAGACAATTACTGCGCCATTTTCTTTCCTCAAAAAAAACAATTTTCCATTTCTTTTCCAACAGGCCGCCGGCGTTCATTGGGTTGTCGTTGGCGTTGACAACTTCCTAGACTCCGTTGATATTGTTTAAAGGAAAGGCGCGTAAGTGGCTACCTGGATTAGTGGACACAATCGCGCTTTGAGGTACATGGCCGTGGGGTCCACCTGCAAAAAACCGTGCCTTCGCGCATTATTTCGTGCTCAGCAATGCTAAACCGCCAGCCGTTTTTAGAGCGCAGCTCTTTGGCGCCCGCTCCTGCGTTTCGCGGTGTCGCCGTTGTCCCTCGTAACCAGCTTCACAGCCGGGGCGGCACGCTGCTCTAGCTGCGCGTGCTCCTGAAACCATTTCTCCCGCACGCCCAAGTTGAAACGCATAGCCGCCGCCGTTTGCCTGAGGAGCTTTACGTGACCACGCGATAGCGCGCGGCGTTCTCCGGTTGCCGAAGTGCCGGCTCGGCATCGGCGGATCACGGTGCGTGTTCAGTCGCTGCTATCTCTTCGCCGCTGAACCTGGTTAGAGAGCGAAAGCTATGGCGTATCGGGCAACTATGCGCGGCTTGGCGTCTGTAACGTTGAGTGCGTTCCGGACACTGGATAGGCAGCGCGGCCACCCTTCCACCCTGGCAGGTGGCGGTTAATGATGATGAAAACTTTATTTATAACAAGGGAGTTTTGGACACGTCGGTCCTTGGGCCCCCGCACGGCCCCACTGCACTCAAACGTTCATGTCCCGGAGGCTCATGACGCTGGCAGCCCGGCCGGTGGCGATGGCTTGCTTGGCCGGGTCCTCGGAGCGCAGTAGGGTCTCCCAAGCCTCCCATGAGGTAAGGTGCTCCAGGCCCCGCGGGGGAGGATCCGCCGGGCAGAGGAAAAGAATATGGTCGAGGGTGGCTTTGGGGTGGTGGCAGAGGGTACAGGAAGGGTTCGTGTGGACTGGGTGATATCGCGAGCGTATATAAGGGGAGGGCAAAGTGCGTGTTTGGAGCCGCCTCCAAAGTGTCTGATGGTAATTGTCGAGGGAAGGATGAGGTGGGGGGGTAGAGCCGACGCTCGGCTTTGTAGGCCTGCGTCATTTCACTGAATGAGTGCATGCGCTCCCGCGAGAACCCCAGGTCGGAGGCCGCCGGTGCCCGGTTGAGAGAAGCTCGGGCTAAAGCGTTGGCGGCCTCGTTTCCGGGATTCCCGGAGTGGGCAGGCACCCATATCAGCTCCACATGGCGGGGCGGGTGCGCGGCGAGGGAGTCCAGTATGCGAAATGCAGGGACGTGAACTCTCCCGCGAGCAAAATTTAGTATGGCAGTTTTGGAATCTGACAGTATATATCGCGCCTCCGTGCGGGTGATGGCCAGGGCAATGGCGGCCTCTTCGGCCTCCTCCGAAGTGGCAGTAGGGGTTATGTGAAGTGTGGCAATGGGTTGGAGGGAGGGGTTCGTGATGGCGACAACCGCGTCCTCGCCCGTGCATGCGGCATCCACCCAAACGGCATACGGTTCCGTGCCATAGTATTTGTTTAGTGCCCGTGCGCGTGCTCTGCGGCGGGGTTCGTGGTAGGTGGGATGCATGTTTTTGGGGGGAGGTTTAATAAATAAATCGCGGTGAATGAGGCGGGGTACCTGGAGCTGTGTGGGATCGGTAACTGGTAGGCGTATACCGAGGGTGTGTAGGATGTGTCTCCCGGTGGTGGTTCTCGCGAGACGTATGTATTGTGTCTGTCGGTGGGCCTCAATAAGCTCCCCTATCGTATTGTGCAGGCCTAGTTGAAAGAGTTTTTCGGTTGAGGTATTTTGGGGTAGGTGTAATGCTGTCTTAAATGCTGTTCGAATCATGGCATCCAGGGTGGAGATTTCCCTAGCCTGGAGTTTCAGGTAGGGGAGCGTGAAGATAAAGCGGCTGAGGACGAAGGCATGAATGAGACGACATAGGTCATGCTCCTTCATGCCCCGGTGGTGTGCAGAAACGCGGCGGATTAGGTGTGATATCGACACAGTTGTCTGCTTGAGTTTCTGTATGGTGAGTGTGTTTTTCCCGTTGTTCTGGATGTGGAGGCCAAGTACCCGGAGAGTGTTTACCTCCGGAATGGGCCGGTTTTCCAGTGTCACGGTGATGGGGGCTGTGGGACAGTTTCGTGTTGTGGGGCGGATTATGAGGAGCTCCGACTTCTCCGGTGAGCAGGAGAGTCCGATACTCCGCGCATGCGTTTGGGTGAGGATAGCCGCGGACTGTAGGGTGTTCTCTATGTCTCCATCACTGCCATGGGTGGTCCATAGCGTGATATCATCGGCATAGAGTGTATGCCGAAGGTGAGGGATGGTTTGTAGCTTGTGGGCAAGGGGAATGAGAGTGACATTGAAGAGGAAAGGGGAGAGGACGGACCCCTGGGGGGTTCCGACCCCACTAAGGGTGTATGGGGGGGAGATGTGGGGACCGAAGTGAATTTCGGCCGTGCGGTTAGTAAGGAATGTTTGAATATAGGTGTACATACGTTCACCTATGTTCAAGGGGGAGAGAGCCGCCATGATCGCTTGACGGTCCAGGCGATCAAAGGCCTTGGAGAGATCCAAGGCTAAGACAGCTTTTGTGTGACCCGGAATGAGGGGGTCGAAAATGTCCTGCGTGAGTTGGAGCATGGCGTCCTGTGCTGACAGATGGGGACGGAAGCCCACCATGCTGTGCGGGTAGAGGTCTTGCTCCGCCATGTGTTGGGTGAGTCGAGCGAGTGCGACGTGTTCGAAAAGCTTGCCTAGGCATGAGGTTAGTGAAATGGGACGGAGATTTGAGGGTGTAAGTGGTTTGTGGGGCTTTGGTATGAATATGGGTTAATGATTGATAGCGGGTGTTTGCTCACCCAATGAACGCTGCGGCCTTCTGCTGCAGTGCTGCGTGTCTGCCACAACGTTGTCAGCGCTAACGCATGCAGCGCACATCTATCTCTCACCACACCACGTACCTCAAAGCGCGATTCAGGCGTCCACTGAAACAGCTGATGAGCTGCGCTCAAATTTTGTATTTGGAAGTAACTTAATCGTCGGCAATTTTTTTTTTAGAGCGCAGCTTTTTGGCGCCCGTTTCTGGGTTTCGCGGCGTCACCGTCGCCGTTGTAACCAGCAGTGGACACCTTAGTCGCGCTTTAAGCTGCGAAACCAATAGAGCGGGAGCTTGGAAAGCAAAGAAAAGGCGCATAACTGCCCTCTTGGAACAGTGGACACACCAATCGTGCTTTAATCTACGTGGCGGTAGTGACAGATGCGCTGCATGCGTTGGCTTTGACACCGTTGTGCCATTTTAAGGAAAGGAAGTGCGCATAACTGGCTCCCTGGGTCAGTGCACGCCTGAATCCCACTTATAGGTACGTGGAGTGATGAGAGAGAGAGATATGGGCTGCAAGCATACGTTGTGCCAGACACGCGGCGCTGAAGCCATGTTCATTGGCGTTGGCGTTGACAACGTTTTACACTCCGATCATTTTAAGGAAAGGAAGTACGCGTAACTGGCTCCCTGGGTCAGTGGACGCCTGAATCGCGTTTATAGGTATGTGGGGTGATGAGAGAGATGTGAGCTGCATGCGTCAGCGCTGACAGTGGTGAACGAACTCTCGCATTAACCATTAACTGCCACCTGCCAGGGTGGCAGGTTGGGTGGGGACTTTAATGTACGTATAAAGACAAACATGAATGTTCGAGGTTTCATCAGCCGAGCAGGCGAGTCGGACGTTCCAGGGAGATCCACGAGAAATGAGCTGGCGTCCTTTCACGACATTACTAACCATTAAAAACTTGAGCGGAGAATTTATCCGCCCTCGGACAAGGAATTGGAAAAGGCGCAGGGATGCGTCTGGCGATGATTGCGGACGAGAGCGCCCTTCAATCCATACGTGTTAAACAAAATCTACCCGAACATTCAGCCGGAATGCAGATGAAGTCAGGGACTGGCAACCTATGACTACATATTATGGAGCTCTAGCATAGCGCCGCCACCGGCGGATATTATGAGTGATCCTTCCCTCGAGCAGTGGGAGGCCGTGTTGGCCAGCTCAGACCCGGTCGTCCAGACCAGGGCCGTGGAGTGGGCCACCCAGGTCGCCGTCAGCCATGGGTTGATGGCCATCTAACACGGAATCGTCCGCACATGCTCTCTGACGAAAATAAAGTTTTTCCATCTATCCATCCATATATCCATCACCCTTCGGGTAATTCAGGCATTTCTTGTTCCTTGGAGCCTGAATTAATTAGGTTTTAATGCAGATCGAATTTTCAGTTCCCGGTGGTTTCTTTATTCACGCATTTCATTTTGCCACACATTGTACATGACAATTTAGGTTGCATGCTCTTATTTATTTATTTTATTTATTTATTCGATACTGTCAATCCCATCAGGGATCGTAACAGGGAGGGCATTCAAATTACAGAGGCACACAAAAAATAGCAATGGTAATTAATCAAAGTACATAAAAAATATGACACGAGATTATACATTACAAGATACGAATAACAAATAAACCAGAATGAGGAGCATGGGACATGATTTTGGCGGACAATAATACCACAAGTGAAAACACAAACGGAAGGAATAACTTGGTAATGACATATATGAACGCAATAAATACTAAGATATAAGTAGTTGATTTTCCACACGTGTGCTAAAGGAATTCAATGATGGACTACTAACAATGGATGTGTTCAAGGTGTTCCATTCGCGTATAGCACGAGGGAAGTATGAATATTTGAGTGTCAGTACGGAATGAAAACTCGTTTAGAGTGTGTATGTGTTTATTACGTGTTTGTCGCGTTTGTGATTGTGATATGTATCTTGAAGTGGCGACTTTTAATTGATTGTGTACGAGTTGGTACATGGTTTTAAGGCGCGCTAGTTTTGCTCTGTTTTGAAGGGTTAGTAGTCCTGCGTGTTTGATTAGTTCTGTTGGTGAGTCTGTCAACCTGTGTCTATTAAATATACATCTGACCGCCTTCCTCTGCACTGCTTCTATTTGTTTAGTGAGCTTGTTAGTGAAAGGAAACCAAACAACATTAGCATACTCTAGAATTGGTCTGACATATGTGTTATACGCAAGAAGCTTTGTTTCTGATGGTGCTAGTTTGAGGCGTCTGTTAATGAAAAATAACTGTTTTAAGGCGGTTGATGTGACATTGTTAACATGAGAATCCCATCTGAGGTCAGAGGTTAGTGTTATGCCTAAATATTTATATTCGGACACCGAATCAAGAGGAATGTTGTTTAATGTGTACTGAAAATTTGATTGGTGCATCTTTCTGGTTACGGATAAAGCAACTGATTTTTTAACATTAATAGTCATCTGCCATTCTTCACACCACTTGGTCACTGCTGTTAAAGCGTTATTTAAAGCTATATGTTCATTGACGCAGTTAATTTTCTGGTAAAGTACACAGTCATCGGCAAAAAGTTTAATATTGTGAGAAATACTAGTAGGTAAGTCGTTTATAAAAATTAAAAATAATACTGGGCCAAGAACACTACCTTGTGGCACGCCGGATGTAACATTAGTTGTTTCGGACTTAACATTGTTAATTTCGACGAATTGAGTACGGTCAGTCAAATAATCAACGATCCAATCTACTATAGGGTCAGCTCCAAGGGTTGCATTAAGTTTCATAATAAGTTTGGAATGTGATACGCGGTCGAAAGCTTTCGAAAAATCTAAGAAAATGAGATCGATTTGTTTCTGCTGATCAATAGCGAAGGATATGTCATGTGTAAGTTCGATTAGTTGTGTGACTAGAAACTCCTTTCCGAAAGCCGTGCTGAAAAGGTGTTAAAATTTGATTTTCCTCTAAGTAGGTTGTTATGTGCTTTAAGATAATGTGCTCTAGTAACTTGCATACAGTGCTTGTTAGTGAAATTGGTCTGAAATTTGAGGGATCTGATATGCTTCCTGTTTTGTGTATAGGTGTCACTTTAGCTAGTTTCCATTCTTTAGGAATGGTGTGCGATGACAATGACTTGTTAAAAAGTATTACTAAATATTTTGCTACCCATTCGGCATATCTACGCAAGAAAATGTTAGAGATTCCATCAGGTCCTGATCTTTTCTTTGTGTCCAAGTTTAATAAGAGGTTTAAGACTCCTGCTTCTGTTACAGTAAGGGGTTCTAAATTATTTCCTGATCAAAAACTAATACGAGGTTTAATTCCGTTGTCTGTAGTGAAAATAGAAGTAAAGTAGTTATTCAGCGTGGTTGCAATATTTCTGTTTTCCTCTGGAGAAGCTTGGTTACCTTTTCGTGATTTAGGGTTCAGGTGACGCCAGAACTTTTGGGGAGCATCTTTTAAGAAACGAGTCAGCGTGTTAGTAAAGTAAAATGTTTTAGCTGTTTTTATTTTGGTTTTTAAATCAGTGATCTTTTTGGTGATGGATGGCGTTTCTGCACTTTTTTCAGCCGTCGAACTTTTCGCTTGGCATGAATTACGGTTCGAGTTATCCATGGATTACGTTTGCGTATTCTCTTAGTCTTGGTAGGCACATAATTAGTAACGCAATATGACAAAACGTTTTTGAATCTCCACAATGTTTCTATGTCAGTATTAATGTCATCTGAGAGTTGCTGAAACGGTGTTAGTTCGTGTGATAAAGTATCAAGTATGGTATACTCCGTTTCATACATAGCTGTCAACACAGCCAAGGCTGCGGCGCCTGTTCGCGCTCCTCGTCCGCATCGTAATGTAGTGCGTCGAAAGTGAAAAGAGTAATGAACTCAAAATTAAAGTAAATGTTGGTTGATATTGCAGTATAATGATAATGTGTTTTATTTTGCAAAAAGATTGCTTTATCTTTAATGTTCTTCAAAACAGAGTGCCTTAGTTTTCTGGTTTTTTTCGGCTCCTCCTGTATCAGGTTTTCGCAGCTAGCCGGCCGGCGATGTCGTCTGCTTTCGTCTTTCGGTTTCCGAGTATGCGGAAATGGCACCGCTATCGCCTACTCGCTTGTTTTCTTCGCCCACTGCAGCTTCAAAAACATCTCCTGCTCGCCCGTTCTCCAAGCTGAAATCTCCGAAAATTCCGAAAGACTCCAAGCAGGTTATTGTCAACGTTTACTCTAGCGTAAGGAAGCGCTTCCCGGAGAAGAAAGTGCGTGAAGTACTCGAAACTGTGGGCGAGATGACCGGGGTGAGCCCTCGGACAGTTGCGAGGTTCAAGAAGGAAGGTCTCGCTACTGGAATAAGATCACCACAAAAACGACCTAGGAAGGTGACCATATCTAGCTCTAGCAGTGTTAAATATGACAGCTTTGCAGTCAACGCAATCCGACTCGAGTTACATCGTATGTATGCCGTACACTACACTGCCTTTTCCCTTCGAGACAAGTAAACAGCGCTGTGTTTTTCAAAGTAGGTATTAGACTGACAATTTCGAGTTTCTACCTAATGAATCTTTTAAGAGAAATAAAAAAAAAACAATAAAAAAACCACCTGAGCCAGGAGTCGAACCTAGGCCATTTGTAAAATGAACGCACAGGCGCGCGCTTCGTACCACTCAGCCACGACGCGAGGCGGACGAACACATTTTGCTTGTTTTTTTTGCAGCGGACTACTTTCGTACCTTCGGCAGCGTTGACAGCTATGTATGAAACGGAGTATAGTGTCGTCAGCTCGGTTGTAGTCTGGGTACGTTATTGTAGATGGAAAACAAGGGGCACTATGATGATGCGGGACAGAACACATTACAAGTTTGTGATCAGACAGGCCATTTAAAATTTCAACCTTTGTTATGCTGGCTAATCTAGCAGCATACATTTCTGTGCATGTTTATTTTTCTTGCATGGTGTGGAGTAGTCTAATTTTTTTCCGGTGGCAAGGACAAGGTACTATTTTGAAGAAAAAAAGACAGGTTTTGAAAGTAGTTTTCATACCGATCGGATATTCGATTCGATAATCGAAGCAATTTTTTTTTATTTATATTCCTACTACAAACTCGCGCAGCCCTATATTCACGCAGCCGTAGTGTAAATGCCTAGCTAACAACAGACAGGTCACCAAGTCTAACCTTACATTCCGGGACTACAAACCGTTAAAATGAAACGAAGGGATCCTTTTGTGTGATTTTCTTTATTTCAGTGCAACCAAAGTAAAAATACGGTTAACACAACAATAAAAAAAACCTAACTATTGCATAAATTTCTTGCCGAAGCACATCGCAAAGCAAACACCAGAATAAACGGTATAGGTTTACACTTTGGAAAATAATTCATGCTCTTGTGTGCAACGGCATGGATACACGAAGTTAAAACACAAATGTACTTAATTTAAATGAAAAAAAAATAAGCAAGCGGTAAAACGGTATCGTCAAACTCTAAACAAATCTGTGAGTGCTAAAATTTAAAAACCGTATTAAAGGAATCCCTTTTGTCAGCCCATTTAGCTGGGGTGTCCTCGTAACCGCCGGCACGAAACTGAAGCAGATTATCCTCGTCGCCGTTGCTCCAACGCTGCTGCGAGGTTTCCACCGAAGACGCCTGTTGCAGCTGCAGGTGCAGCAGACGCAAGGAGGCCTCGGCATCCAGGTCTCTGTAGAATACCGCGTGGCCCTTGGGTGCATCTATGTCGTGCGGCGCTGGAGAAGACTCCCAGCAACGGTCTACGGCAGCAGTCGGCGGCTGCGTCCACAAGCTCGAGCCTTGGCAGCTAGCCAGCGCTGCCCGCACATCGTGGTTGAGGTCCCAGCTGCACGCGTGCGCCATGGGCCAGGGCTGTTCGAAAGGGGGTCCGCCACAGCGCGTGGGTGGCGAGAGGGCACTGGAAGAACGCGTCAAGGTAGTTGATAAAGAACTTTAGAGGAGGTGGAGCGAGCCCCATGAGGCGCCATCATGGTATACTGTCTAGTTCACAGCAGTGGATCAGCCAACCATTTATATCACAGCGAGAGCTGTATCATAGACCTTCCCCTGCCGAATGTCACCTCTGATATCCGAATCAAATGTGACCACCCCTGCATGCAGCTCTAAGAAAAATGAACCTGCCAGGATTCGAACCTGGAATCTTTCGATCCGTAGTCAGACGCGTTATCAGTCATGCTACCATACAGTGCTTCTCAAAATTACTGGGTGGGTAATGTGGCCCCAGCGTTCATGCAAGTTACTAAAAAAAAATTGGTGTGGTTTAGCTCCGGTTAAACCTGGTTGGGTGCGAAAGCATGGCTTGCTTAGCTGCTTCCGATTCTCGTCGTTTTCGCAAAGGTTCTTCTCGTTGTTCCTCTGTTTCCTGAGCACGTTGTTCCCACTTGGCTTCATTCCGTTTAGCTTGCCTAATCCCAGCTTCTGAACTCGATACAGCTCGTTTAGCTGCTTCCGCTTCTCGTCGTTTCCGCAGTCGTTCTTCTTGTTCTTCCGTTTCTCGGGCACGTTGTAACCTCTTTCTTGCATTCTTCCTAGCTTCCTTGGCTGTCGCCTCCAACTGTTCAGAAGCAGTAGAGCAACTATTCAGATATAAACTCGTCGGTGACTTTCATGGCGAGACTCCTCGAGGAGCGCGGCACGACCGGCTCCTCTTGGCTGCGGTGTAGAGAGCAAGTTGACGTCACGCGTCGCCATAGCAACGGAGAGGCTGGCGTCACACCATCTTTTAGGCGCGGCGGCGGAGCAGGGGAGTCCACACCACGCGACGAGCGGTTAGACCTGGCGTAGTATTGCTTTCGCAATAAAAACGCTTCATCTACAAAGGGCATCCAGGGAATATGAGGTTTTGCATTTCGCTTGGCTAGTGTTGGGCTGGAAATAGATTCTGCCGCGGAACAATGGCTTGGCAGTGATACAGTGGCTGCAGCCGCGATGTTCTTCACTCTGTACAGATTGAAAGAGTGGCTGCATCCGCGATGTTCTTCATTCTGTGCAGATTGAATTTTTTTTTAAATTGAGCATGATTAATTAAGAAATCTAGCACGCCCAATTCTTACACGACCAAGCAAGTTTTGCACGAATAAATTAAACGTGGGCAAAATTTAGCTGTAGCATCAGCGAATGTTCGGCATCACACTCGTATGGAATTTAATAAAGCACTCCTTTCATATTTGGTTCGGGAGCATTTGTATTCTTACGACTGAATCTACGTTTGGTGCAATACTATCCAAGCCAAAAACGAAACCTCTTCCCGGCATACCCTTGGTGGATGAAGTTCAGCGCCGCCATTTTCCATCTCACAAGTGGTTCGCAGTGGAGTGGACGCTACGATCGCTAGGCGACGCCGAATAAGTGTTATCACACGCCCTGGCGAGCCAACCCAACATGTCTGGAAGCTTTCATCTCGCGCTCACATACCCAGGCGCCCACCTCCATACTGCAGCGCCATGCGGCTTTATGACCCGCCGAGGTGGTTCAGTCGTAAGGGCGTTCGACTGCTGAGTACGAGGACGCAGGATTGGTCGCGTTTCGGGAGAAGCAAAATGAAAAAAAAATTAAATAAAACGCCCATCTGCAGTGCAAAGCTAAAGCCAGGTGGTAAAATTTATGCCGAACGCTCTAGAGTCACTAAACTTTTCGGAGTGCCGCGCTCTTTTCCCCGCGACACCGGGCTTTGAAGAAATATGGCTGCAGTGGCCCAATGTTGCCAAAACAGCAAATATCATTTGCAGGGACTTCTCATAGAGCGGCGGGCTTCCTAATCCTCTGGCTCTCCCCTAGAATCCGCATACATATGCGAAATATATTTTAAAAAGTCAAGAAAATGATTGTTCTACGTTTACTCTGAGTATCCGTGTTGTTCATTGTGCCAACTATGTAGAAGTAGAATATATCACTTATTGTAATGATGCTGCGAAGGCGGATACACGAGGAACCACGGGTACGATTGCAGTGTTTGGAACATCAGTCACGGCCAGCCATGAAGCTTCCTGATTCGGTGGCAGGATGAGGAAGAACGCAGTACCCTGAAAAGATCGTTCACTCGGAGCCCTTCATAACGGCGCCTCTTTCCTCTCACTATCGCCTCCCTACCTTCCCTCACGGCGCGGTTGTGGTGTTCCCCGAGAAGTGAAACAGTTACCGCACGATTTCCTGGTAATAGTCGACAAACAAGGAACGCTCGAGCCCAAAAGCGCATGCGAACCCGCCGTGGTCACTCAGTGGTTAGAGCACTCGTCTACCGAGTCTGAGTTCCCGGGTTCGAGCCAGGCCGCGGCGGCCGCGTTTCGATGGAGGCGAAAAAGTGCCCGAGTGCAGTGCGATGACAGTGCACGTTAATGATGCCCAACTGGTCTAAATTATTCCGAAGCGCTCCATTACGGCACCTCTTTCACTCCAAGCTTCCTTCTTTACCTTACGGCGCGGTTCGGGTGTCCACCGAGATGAGAGACAATTACTGCGCTATTTCCTTTCCTAAAAAACAAAAAAAGAAACGCATTCCGCCGCAACAGTCAATTACCCTGATCGCTCCCACATTTTTTTTTTTAATGTTCGAAAGGCGCACACAGCCAGACTTTCAGGCTGAACAAACGATAAGTTTAGTTAATTTTTTTGGGGATTTAAGGTCCCAAGGCGACTCAGGCTATAAGGGACGCCGTAATGACGGTCTCCAGAAGTTTCGACCACCCGGGGTTCCTTAACGAGCACTGACATCGCACAGTAAACGGGCCTCTAGAATTTCGCCCCCATAGGAATTCTACCACCACGGCCGGGATCCAACTCACGTCTTCGGGTCAGCAGCCGAGCGCCATGACCACTGAGCCACAGCGGCGGCCTGAACAAGCGATGAAATCTGCTGTGAGAGGATACTTTTGTTCCTCTACTTCTGAGCCCTCAGCTCTCAAGTACAGTTCAAGTGACCATAAGGTTCACTTCGTGGTAACAGAGGCCATCATGGTACCAGTTAGTCACGTGGTTCCGAAAATATCAATCTTGCGATACTGGCTCCTAGTACACCGTATTTTGTTTGGTTTATGGTTTACGGGGGTTTAATGTCCCAAAGCGACTCAGACTGAGGGACGCCGTAGTGAAGGGCTCCAGAAATTTCGACCACCTGGGGTTCTTCAACATGCACTGACATTGCAGAATACACGGGCCTCTAGAATTTCGCCTCCATCGAAATTCAACCGCCGTGTTTTTTGGGTCAGCAGCAGCGACTGACCATTGGCTGTGAAGAGGTGCGAGTATAACAGCTGCTACCACGGTGACAGACATGGGGAGATGATGAGTGCCTGATAATGCAGCCACTGCACTGACTCCACGGTCATAATCTGTTCATAGCGACCACCTGGCTTAACAGTTATGAGAACTTCCTCTGAGATGCAGGACCCCGTTTTTCAGTAAAATAAACTTTTGATCGAGCCGACTGCTTCCTGGAAACATAACTGCAGCGCAAGAGCCACATTCACTAGAAAGGAACACACAGCAGGTTCGTCCGGGCGCGTGTTTTTTCCCAGTACGAATGTGGTTCTTGCGCTGCAGTCATGTCCCCTGTTCCTGTTGCAACACAAAATTACCTTTGACTGAACAATGAATAACGATGACGACGCAATAGCTTTCCAATCTACCAATCCCTCTCACGCTCACACGGGTAAACAATTGTAATATTTCCCAACTCAACCTAGACTGCAACTATGCGTAACAACGGGCACGTGCGTAGCAACGAGTGATGGCTACATTGAATGTCACCAACCTTAAGGGCGGGTGAAGGGCGCCAGCCTCCCAGAGCGAGTCTTGAGGACACGTCAGGTCCTGGATGTCAGGAAAGATGGTTCTCGGTCTGCTCATCCCCTGTGAAACAAGGGAAAGTTCACCTCACTTCATCGAAAGCATACAGCCTTCCAGTGATCTCTGATGGCAAACAAAGCCTAAAATTCAGACACTACAAGTTGAGAAGAAAGCCAAAGAGTCTGTCTGGTTCTTTGTCAATGCGAGTGTGAATTTAGTGCTTCCTTTCGCTGAAAGCACGTACCGATAGGACGCCGAAAATTCTATCTAAAGGCATAATCGTTACCAAAAAATAATGGAGGCTGCAGAATGCTGGCACCGCACATGGTACAAAACAGTGGCAGATCTTAAATAAGCGGGGTTTCAGCTAGTTATGAGACGAATAAGTTTCCTGCGTGAAGGAAGTAGTTACAATCACCAATTTTGGATCGATAGGCTAGACGTATGCACATTGCCCGCATAGAATCTTTCATTGCAGGGGTAATAGGTTAGCATCGAAGATTACAGCTAACGATGTTAAAGGTTTTATCAGCGTAAATCCTAGTGGGACTAAACTTAACCGTGGATTCTCAGAGCTTTGTTCACGACAAGTTCGTGGACTGCGGTTCTTCTCTGTGTGGTCAAGGGGCACTACGACAGAATCTGAGCTCTCACCTTGCCCGAAAGCACATCCTGAAGCGAGCCTTCCTTGAGGAGAATCAGCACTGGCTCCTCGCCGCTGGGCCAACAGTCCTCGGCGAGTGGAAGGATCCGCGCTGTCACTCGGTAACGAATGTCCCAATGTCGAGCA
Organism: Amblyomma mixtum; assembly: GCF_055824585.1. Classification (NCBI taxonomy): domain Eukaryota; kingdom Metazoa; phylum Arthropoda; class Arachnida; order Ixodida; family Ixodidae; genus Amblyomma; species Amblyomma mixtum. The sequence goes on along the minus strand of NC_143017.1, from coordinate 107,186,744 downwards.
GCATGCGTCCGAAACTAAAGGCAAAATGAGATGCGCGAGTACTGGATCAGATTATGTTCAGTAACAGCATCATCTCCTCCCGAACCCACAAGAGCGGCACTCCAAGGAGCTCCTCTATTTAGTGATCACCCTGGACACTCGAGGGAAGCTATTCCTCGCCCGACTTGGCATCCTCATTGGCCGGCACGTGAGCGCATGCGTTCTTGGTTACGAAATTGCACCAAGACTCTCATCCTGGATAGCACACTGCATAGTTATATGGCTGAAACCTGGTTTATATCATTGTGTAACAAGACGACGAGCTACATATACAACCAATGTAAATAACGGATCTTTCAAGTTAGGAGCAGAGGTGGACGTCACCTCCTTGTAAACACCCATTGACAACCATACCAACGTAACGAGTGCACCGAAAGAAAGAAAAAGTTACGATTGACCCCTGGTAATGCGGATGATGGACGCTAGACGGTTCACTAGTGATTTTGCAATTGCTGCATTTGCTTTCAATGCCGCTGCCAGGCATGTGTGTATGAGGATGTTTGCTTTGTAAGGGTTACCACTAGTGCTTCATGGTGTGAGAAATGCTGTATAACGGCCACGACCATCTTGTCGAACAGCGCGTTCGCGGGCAGCGTCCCGAGAGCATTCGACCTCTTTCCACCCATGAGGCTCTTGAGGTTTCAGGCTCCGGCCTCCCGCATACGTGCACTGAAGACGCTCCGCCTCGGGTGCATCCATGGCCCTCCCGAAACGCGACTGATGAGCCACGGCTTTACCATAACTGCTGCGGCTCCTAGCGCGCAGGCGAGCAGGATGCCGCGCCATGCAGCCATTTTGGTACGTTTTCTTGAAAGGCGTTGAGCTCCGCCTTGTTGCAGTCGCATACCCCACCAGACGACGACGACGTTCGTGTAAGGCGAGAGGCACGGGCTATGTGCACGCGTTGACCACGTGATCGCGGACACACAATGGTCACGACGGTAGCTGCTATTACGCGGGGGCCAGGAACATTTGCTTTAACAGCTAGCTTTGTTAAAGGCGTTAAACCGCTTTAGGAACTCAGCCGCGAAATGTACAAGTGAGATCCTCATTCAGGAAGAGAAGTAGCGGCTGAAGTTGACGCTTCTGAACGTGTTCGTGCGTATGGCGCGTGCACGAGAGCACTGAATGTCCAAAACTCCAACTGCGTGATGCGACCACCGTGGCACTCACCGAGGCGCGCCGAGACCGCTCTCGAAGAGTCGCCGCCAAATCGAGCGTCAGTGGCGAGTGGGCCCAACCGAGGCCGTCCAGCAGGTTTGGCATGGGTACCAAGTAGGATGCTGCGTTGAAACAAGATAGATGCCGGGAAAAGTGACTCATATACCGAACGAGGTGTGGACAGCAACAGTGAGGCGGAGGAACAAAAGCCAAGTAAAAAAACGAGCTCACATCGAAAACCTAATAGGCGGCATAAATTACCTTGAAAGACAACTGCTACGTAACGTTCGAGGCTACTTAAGCACTGTATGCCTACTCCCAAGGGTGATGTGATGCAAGTAGCAGCACCCCCGTGCAGCCTGCTTCACGGGGTCAAACCCAACCAAGAATCTTGTGACTTGCCTGACCATGAGGGTGCAGAAATGAAAAAAAAAACTACAGGAAATGTTTAATACATTCGAATCGGAGCGAAAGCACGTATTTGTTCTACGCAGAAGACGACGATGAGCAGGCAGTGCCGCGGGACGGAGCAGATGGAAGTTGATGAAGACGACGCTCTTCAATGCACAGTGCGAGAGTGTGGTGCGGTTTAGCATGAGGCGAGTTGGCTGCGGCGATAGCCTAGTGATCTCGCTGAGCGGCCCTAAAAGAGATTATTCGCGCAGCCGCGCTTTCGACTCCCAGGCATGGATATTAATTCAGTTTCGTTTTCTCTTTTTCATGGTCTGACCTCTATCTCAGCTGAAGGTCAAATTCACACGGTCCACGATTGAAGCCCGAGGTCCCGCATCGAAGCTTTCGCTTCAAAATTTTGTCGCGACTGGGTTTCGAACCCGCGGCGATGCGAATAGATCACATCAGCTTAACCTCGATCGGAGCTTAACCTGAATAATATCGTCGCCAGACATGCCGATACTCTACGGGCTGCTGAAGCAAGGCCGTCATGAACACTATAGTGAGCGCTGGTGACTGTTTTAACTTTATAAAGGCGTCCAGATTTTGGTGAAATTCGGTGTATTTTTAATAACGTGCAGCCGTGCTAAATACGTCCGAGATACCGGTGAGGGTGATCTGAAAATGATAAAAAATCTTCAGAAATCCCCTTAAAAAAATTGCATTCCTCTGACTTGCGCCTGTTCACAATGCGGCAAAGCCTCAGGGCTTCATTCACGTTTCTTCACGCAGCTTCGCTCGTTGAGAAATTTTGTTTTCCGCCTTACGTTTCTTAAATGTGCAATCTCCAAAGCACTTAGTGATTTCGTCCACGAACTTTTCCCCCTTAGATAGTGTGTCTTCGTGGATGACCCAGGAAAGCAAAACCATGAGCCAGCAAGGCTAAAAACATGCTTTCGCGCGTCAATTCGATTTAGTTAAAATCCTACCGCTTTTTATTGCCAGGCGAACCTGGTCCATTTTTAATTTTGCAGATACACTTTTTGCCTTGACCGCTCTGAGCAGATCTGCTGTTGCATTTGATTTTCATGGCACTTACAAACAAAAGCCGCAGGGCGAGAGCGGGGATTTGGCACTCCAGTCTGTATGGCACCGTAACAATTCCCGCCAAGTGGTGCCTTCAGACTGGCATTGAGCGTGTTCAGTGGCTTCCGGATTACTGTGGTACGGATTCGGTTATCCGCTGGTAAAGAGTTGAGTTGAGTTGAGTTTAGTGGCCCATAAGCGACTAAGGCTATCATGCGCCAAGCTCAGGGTATAGAAAATTGTTTTATGTAGGATGTCATAAAAAAAAGTCTAAATGAACGGCGGTGTAAAGGGCCTAAAAATTTAATTCGTGGAACTTAGTAAAAAGATAAGACAAAATTTTAAAAGTGACTTATGGTAAAAGCTTTAAAGAGGGTCGGCAACCTCAGCAGCCATCCTTGGCTGTGCAAGAATCTCGAGGTCCCCAAACGACGGAATAGTAACCTCAGCAGTCTTCTCACGACGGAGAAGGTGGATGAGGTGTGTCAATAAATTGTAAAGCACGGGGTAGGAATTCAGAGTTTTTCGACTACATAGGCTTCTTTTAAAAAGTTAAAAACGCTTGACTTATCAATAAGAGCTTCTTCACCTAAAACCAATGACGGATGAAGAGGGATGTGTTGGTTGTGAAACGGGGTAAAAAACTTGTTTCTGAGTGTTTCAAGTTCTCTGCACGAGATTAAAATATGAGTTACTGTGAGTTCATCTCCGCATTTTTCACAGGTAGGTTTGTCTTGTTTTGTTAGTAGGAAGTTGTGGGTAATGTGTGTGTGTGTCCAATACGTAAACGACATAAAATAACTTCAAAAAAGCGTTCCTGATGTGTGCATGATTTCGATTCTCCTAATATTGGTTTTATTAAGTAACTTGTTATTTATCTGACTATTCCATGTGCTCTGCCATTTGTTCCTCAGTCTGCTCTGAACTGACTTCATACAATCATTATGTGGCATGCTTATTTTCTGTATTTCCTTGTTGTGGGCTTGAGCAGCGCATGCGTCCGCTCTCTCGTTACCGTCAATTCCAACCTGGCTTGGAACCCAACATAATTTTATGTTATGCCCTTGTGTTACGATCCTTGTTATGTTATGTTATGTATGACGGTACCTAGTGATGGCATGACTGCATTTCTGGACTGTAGTGCTTTCAGTACACTGAGGGAGTCTGTAGATAATACTGTTTTCGATGTTCTTGCTTATTATTTTCTCCGTAGCAAGAAACACAGCATAACACTCGGCTGTAAAAACTGATGTACACTGAGGAAGCCTTACTATTTTTTCCCAGTTTCCTTCCACAACTGCACTTCCAACATAACCTGTAGTTTTCGATCCGTCTGTGTAGAACTCGGTGTAGCTATCATATTTTTTCTTTAGTGTAAGGAACTCTTGTGAGATGTGTTCTGCTGGAGTTTGTCTCTTGTTGAACTGTGTAAGACATATCACAGACCAGCGGAGAACTGTACCAAGGGGCAAATGCGTCGCAACGTTCTGCAACATTTGGTAATGTTTCTGATAAGTCAAGTTCTCGGCAGATCTCCTCAAACCGCATTAGCAAAGGCCTGGTTGCTTGGGGCTTATTTGTAAATATTATTCGAGACGGGCATGTTGTGACGATTGAATAACACGCGTGTTTTGTTCGCGACATAATTCTAAGAATATATGCACATGTAAGTGCTTTTCTTCTGTCTTCTAGTGATGGCTCATTTGCTTCAACATGAAGGCTCATTACCAGAGACGTTCTGTATGCTCCACAAGAAAGGCGGACACCTAAATTATGAACTGGATCTAATCTTTTTAGATATTGCAACGGATATTCACAGAAGACGATGAAAAGGAAGTGCCTGACTGGTGTGCGCGCGCTATTGTTCGGTGCTTCCTGTGTTGTTCGCTCTGCGCTCAGGTCGCCCTTGTTTGTGACTAGCCTTTCGGGCAACGTAACATCTTTGGTGGAGGTGCTGGGTATCGTTACCAGTACCACGGAGCTCCGAAGCGGTCGTCAAACCGGTGCTACTACCATCATGGCCCCACCCAGCGAGTCGCCGACCACTTCTGCTGCTCCTTTCGTGGTCATGGCTTCGTCCCGTGACCCCGGTACATTTTCGGGAAACGACGGCGCCGATGTCGACGACTGGTTAAGCCTTTACGAAAGAGTAAGCGCATATAACCGGTGGGATCAAACGTTAATGCTTGCTAACGTAATTTTCTATCTGAATGGAACGGCGAGGGTGTGGTTTGAAACCAACGAAGAAGAACTTACAAGTTGGGATATATTCAAAGAGAAATTGCGAGCACTCTTCGGAAGACCTGACGATAGGCAGATCACTGCGAAAAAACAGCTTGCTTCTCGTGCGCAGTCGTCGACGGAAAGTTACGTGGCCTATATACAGGACGTATTGGCACTTTGCCACAAAGTCGATGCCACCATGGGCGAGTCCGAAAAGGTGGGCCACGTGCTGAAAGGCATTGCTGACGATGCCTTTCATCTGCTCGTTTGCAAAGACTGCACAACTGTTGACAGCATTATCAAGGAGTGCCGTCGCTTCGAACAAGTCAAAAGCCGTCGCATTTCTCAGCAGTTTTCCCGACTTCCAAACACAGCCGCTACATCTTCTTGCCAGGACCAACGACTTCAAACTCAAGTGCCCTCAGCGTCTCCTCCTGTCACCGACACTGTGACAAGAATTGTTCGCCGTGAACTCGAAGCCCTAGCCCCTGTGGTAACATCATCGACCACACCTAATGACACACTGCCTTCCGTGTCGCTTATTCAGGCTGTCGTGCGGCAAGAACTCGCCCATCTCAACCTCCCTTCGGCTTTGTGCGCCATCGGAAACTCGTCCCCACAGCCACCACCTCCAGTCCCTTTCCGTCCCACCTATTATTCACCACGGCGTTACCGCGATCCGAATGAGTGGCGCACGCCAGACGACCGCCCAATCTGTTTTCAATGCTCTCGGGTCGGCCACATTGCCCGCCACTGCCGCAGCCCCTGGTCGTCACCCCCGCGAGACACCTCCTACTACCGTCCAAACTACACACGCCGCTTTTCACCCCGCCGCCCATCCGAGACGTCTGAGGCCGCCGATCAACCTCCACGACAGTCCTCCCGTTCGCCTTCGCCGCTAGCCCGCCGCTCACGCTCACCGCAGTCGCCTCGTGTTTCGACTGCTGCGTCCTACCGCCCCTCTCATCGGGAAAACTAAGTGATGCAGCTCCCGGAGGTGACGCTGCATCAACGACCCGGACCTCAAACCCTCTACTGACGACTCGACCCAATCTGCTAGACGTTACATTTGACGGTGTTCCCGTGCGCGCCCTTATTGACACCGGTGCCCATATTTCCGTGATGAGTGCTGACCTCCGCCGTCGCCTACGCCTCTCTCTCGCCTGAAACCCTACCTCTCGCCCTGCCGCTCGAAGTCATCCAGTACACCGTGACGGTGTTTTTCCGGACGGGGGGCCATGCAACGGATATTCACAGAAGACGATGAGAAGGAAGTGCCTGACTGGTGTGCGCGCGCTATTGTTCGGTGCTTCCTGTGTTGTTGTGTTGTGCGCTCAGGTCGCCCTTGTTTGTGACTAGCCTTTCGGGCAACGTAACAATATGAAGGCCTTGCCGAGTTATACACTATACTCCCATAATCCAGATATGAGCGCACTAGAGAACGGTAGATGTGAAGGAGGCATGCTCTGTCAGATCCCCAGCGTTTCCTTGAGAGTACTTTAAGAATATTCATTGCACGGGAGGCCTTTACTTTCAAGAAGTTTATGTGCGGCAGAAATGTAAGTTTTTTATCAAATGTTGTTCCTAAAAATTTATGTTCTTGTTTTACCGGTAGTGTGGTTCCATTTAGGTGTAAGTTCGGATCGATCTGCAAGCCTCTTTTAAGCGAGAAAACAACAGCCACTGTTTTCTGTGGAGAGAACTTGAACCCATTTTTGTCTGCCCAGATTGATAGCTTGTTTAATGTGAGTTGTATCTGCCTCTCACACGTTGACAGGCTGGAGGACGTGCAAGCAATCTGAAGGTCGTCGACATACACGGAATACATAACGGAGTTTGGAATTATTTTCGCTATGGAATTCATTTTCACGACAAGAAGAGTAGTACTTAGGATACAGCCCTCCGGTACCCCATTCTCCTGGACAAACCTCTTCGAAAGGGTTGCACCGAAGAGACTCTACTCAGACAAATGCAAAAATTGTGATGCCAAAGCCGATCTAAATCATATGATCTGGAACTGCCCGCAGTCCCTACCCGAGAGTCGCTTCATTACCGACTCTGATCATTGGGAGGCTCTATTGCTCAGCCCCGACCCGGGGACACAGATCAAGCTCCTCCAGCTGGCTGAAGACGCCGCCGCTGCCCAAGGGATAGCGGCCGCCGTTTAAGCGGGGGGTGACTTCGGGTCGCTCCTCTATATCTGCTGGAAATAAAGTTCCACCACCCAGGCGCACCTGAAAAGACCGGTCTGACAGGAAATCCTTCAGGCAGTTCAACATCCTACCCTGAATGTCAAGATCTGCTAAGTCGCGTAGAATCCCATATCTCCATGTGGTATGGTACGCCTTCTGCATGTGAAAGAAGACTGCCAGAAAGTGTTATTGGTGTATGAACGCCTCTCGGACTGTGTTTTCTAAACGGACAAGATGGTCAGTTGTCGAACATCCTTTTTTAAATCCGCACTGGTGGATGTCAAGGAGTTCACGTGATTCAAGAATGAACATTAGCCTAACGTTGAGCACACTTTCAAATGATTTTGCTATGCAACTTGTAAGAGCTATGGGCCTATAACTATTAAGGGAGGTGGGCGGCTTTCCAGGTTTTAAGAACGGTACTATAACTGCTTTTTTCCAAGCCTCCGGCATCTTTCCGGACACCCATATTTTGTTGAATAACTGCGAAAGTGCCCCTACAGCAGCTTCGGACAGATGGGCAAGCATTTCATAATGTGCACCATCCGGGCCAGATGCCGCCTGTTTACCGGAGGACAGTACGTTTTGGATCTCCTGAATTGTAAATAATGTATGCTTCGTTTGTACTGCCAGTCGTTGGAAGTTTCTGCTTTTCAGTTGTGTTTTTGAGTTTTAAGAATGACTATGTGTAGTGTGAAGAGCTTGAAACGTCAGAGAAATTTTGTCCTAGTATGTCAGCCTGTTCATGTATACTTGTTTATGTTCCAGGGGCTGTTAGAAATGGTACTGTAAAGGGAGAGAATTTGCCGTCTAATTTATGCACCTGTTCCCACATCTTTTTTGATGTAATTGAGCTATTGATAGATGATGCATAGTTTTTCCAGGAGGACTTATCGGCATTGCGACGGATACGCCGTGCATTAGCTCTCGCCTTTTGAAAGTTTATAAGGTTCTCGTGTGTGGGGTATCTTCTAAAAATTCCCCAGGCTTTATTTTGCACCTTCTTCGCTTCTCTACATTCTCTGCCATACCACACCTTGTGATTTTGTCGAACCACCCCAGAGGACTGAGGGATAGCCAGGCGTGCCGCAGAAATTATGCAGGATGTGATCATTTCATTTAGTTCATCTACATTAACGTGATCCGCATATATTTTTTCTAGAGAGGCTTTTTCCTGAAACCGCTCCCAATCCGCTATGTGAAGTTTCCAGCGACGTGGTTTGCTTGGGATGATTGATGGTGATGACGACAAGCTGATTACTACTGGCAGATGATCGCTTCCGTAGGTGTTGTCAAGGACATCCCATTTAAAATCCATAAAAATAGACTGTGAGCTAAAAGACAAGTCTATACAGCGTATTTTTCCCGAGCTTGGAGAACAGTATGTGTTTTTGCCTGTATGGAGCAGGCAGAGATTGTTTGACAGAATAAAATCTGAAATACGACCCCTAGTACCTGTTTGTGTACTTCCCCAAAAACCAGAGTGAGCATTAAAATCACCGACTACCAGATATGGCTCTGGTAGCTGTTGTAAAAGTGTTTCCAAGGCATGAAGTACTACTGATAGATGTGGCTGTAGATATACAGAGCGTATGGTGATGGTTTTAAAATGGAGGATGGTGACTGCAACAGCTTCATATTTGGTTTTAATCTTGATTTCACGTGTTGCAACTCCACTCTGCACAACAATAGCAACACCTCCTGAGAGCCTGTTAGCCTGCTCTCGGTCGCACCGAAATACTTTACACTTCTTTAGGATATTCTGCTGTTTGAGACCTAAGTTTGTCTCCTGTAGGCATAAAGCCACAGGGGAAAGTGTGTTTAGAAGTTCTTTTATGTCAGAGTAATTATTTAATACTCCACGGCAGTTCCAATGTACAAGGAACGCCATGTTGGACAACTGTCGGGGGGGTATTGAAGAGGTTACGATACTGGTTATGGGAGTGCCGTTACTGGGCTCTTATCTTTTCTTTTCAAGAGAGCTGCGCCGCCGCTGCAGCGGAGGCGAGCCCTCCGTTGTGTCCATCGCCTCGCTAGAGGCTCTGGAGGCCCGCGGAGATCCCACCGGTGGGCGGTTTGCAGGCCTCTCCCGACTGGGGGAAGCCTTGCGGGCAGCCGACTGAGGGGCCGGCGGGCCCTTTTTGAGAGGTGGCAGGGCAGCCTTGGCTGCGCCTGCCGGGGACGGGGAAGGCCCTGCCTCAGGCTTTGCCAGGGCATTGGCCGGAGACCGGTGTGGTGTGCCGCCCCTGCACACCACATCAGCAAAATTTGTTCCTGCAGTGAAAGAGAATGTGCTGATGTTATGTGACAGTCGATTACGAGCTTCTTTGAATGAAATGTTTTCTTTTGTTTTCAGAGTGATTATTTCTTTTTCAGTTTTCCATCTTGGGCAGGATCTTGAGTAGGCAGGATGATCTCCTTCAGTTTGCGCAGCACAGCGCTGCGGCTTCACAGTTCTCAGAAACATGCTCGTGTGAGGCGCATTTTGCGCAGGTTTTTCGACCACGGCAACTCAGCGACCCATGGCTATATCGCTGACAATTGAAACAACTTCTGGGGTTCGGAATGTAGTGTCGGACTTTGAAGTAGCCTACTTCAATATATTCGGGCAGGGTGCTGGAGTTGAAAGTGAGGACGAGATGTTTGGTCGGTATTTCCTTGTTTTCTTTTCTGATTTTGATACGAAGTACATTTGTGACATTTTCGTCCTTGAGACCCTCAAGCATTTCGTCTTCGGTCAGGTCAAGAAAGTCAAACTCTGATATCACACCACGAACCGTGTTCAAGGATCGGTGTGCAGTTGTAGCAGGAATGTCCCCTATTGAAACTATGCTGGACAGTTTGGAGTGGTGGTTGCTGCCTTTAATTTCCAGAAGCAGGTCACCGCTAGGCATTTTTGACAACTTGTAGCCCGTGCACAAAGCATCGGTCAGACATTTGGAAACCATGAATGGGGACAACTTTCTGGCAGTTTTTTCAGTTTCACTGTAGATAACGTGGTACTTTGGAAAGGTTTGTTTAGTTTTTTGGAAGCACTGGGCTGTAAGGTCTTCGGTCCGCACTCTTTTCTGGGTGCGATCATTACTTAATGTAAGAGAAGCCATAAAAAATAATGTTCTTCGGCCATGGTGCCAGCCACCCACCATGAAGCCCAACAAGGGGACGGGGCAGTAACTTGAAAAACAAGCCCTGCCCACGCCAGCTGTACACCACTGCTATAACCAAATATGACGCAACTCAGGGTAGTTGGTCACACAAGGTTAACCCTAGCCGCCTAAGAAAAGTGAAAAAAAAAAAACGAGAAAAGAGGAGGAGACAGGAGAGTTGTAAGAAAGAAATAGGAAAGTGAAAGATGGAGGGGAGGATAGGAAAAGGCGACTGCCGATTTCCCCCGGTCGGGTCAGGCCGGAGGTGCCGTCTGCAGGAAGCTGGGGCCAAAGTGGTGTGTTGCCTCCGCCGAGGGGCCTTAAAGGTCCAAACGCTCGGCATCGGCTCAACCACCAGGATCCCCTTTTCCCCGGACACGGCTATGCCACGCACGGCTAAGCGCGGGTGCTCGGGTCCGTGGTGACGCACTGCTCACCATCATCCCCCTGCGGAGATGTCCCTGCGGATGCTCAGGTACCCGTGGTGTCGCAACTCACCGACGTCTGCATGAATCAGACGCCCCTGCGGGGCGCTGGTAAAGAACCTAACGAGAGGGATGGCCGTTATTGACTGGCCATTATGCCACTCGATGTTCCGACACTGATGGAAGGACGCACTCATTATCATTCATTTCTGTTAACGTATCATTTCTCATGCTTATTTTTTTTAATGCGAAAGCATTATATCCCCTTTGAACACAAAAGCTGTCCGCCTTCCGCCGCCGTCTGTGGCACGAAATTGGGATGGTGCAGTACGCCGGTTCACGATGTCACAACACATGTAAGCGAACATTTATCGTAATAAATTATGAAACGTAACTTACTATGCCCTATGAAAGTCATCACTCGTAGTCATAGTCATCACTCATGACTCAATCACTCTGCAACTTAGTATGACTCGGCGCTTTACAAGTGACTATGCAAAGTATGCATAGTCATGCCTCGTGGAAGAAATTGGGGTGTGGGAATGAAGAGGTCCATACATTTGCCCACGTTTTACACAAGGGCAATAAACTTTCAAAAGTACCCTGCACCTCCCTCTTGGTTAGGGAATGCACATTCTCAACGTAACCTGAGCTCGCAATTAAAAAGTCTAAGCGTCCTCTTACTTTGTGGCTTGTCTCGTTATAGTTTTTTGGGGTTTAACGTCCCAAAGCAACTCAGGCTATGAGGGACGCCGTAGTGAAGGGCTCCGGAAATTTCGACCACCTGGGGTTCTTTAACATGCACTGACATCGCACAGTACACGGGCCTCTACAAAATTCAGCCGCCGCGGCCGGGATCGAACCCGCGTCTTTCGGGTCGGCAGCCGAGCGCCGTAACCACTGAGCCACCGCGGCAGGGCAATTACTAGGTAAGACCGTCGAGAGTTGCTTCATACACCACAACATTAGTAAAAGCAAAGCCACTGAAACATACCCGCAGGCCTCGCCGAGGCATCACCCACAATCGCCAAACACACCATGCGGCTGATCGTGTAGCAGTGCCGAGCGGTTCCGACAGAAAGCACAACACGGCAACCGGCAATAAACAATGAACGAGGTGGTTAAAGCACTGATTAAGTTTGATTAAGGTTGGGTGCGTTACAGAGCAAGCAGGCTAGGTCATTGTTACCGAAGTTAGACGAAAATATACTGACACGCCCATTTGGCAGTGCGCCATGGAAGGATGCGGATGGTAGGGCAACGCGTACTCAGTCGTTAACTGAAAGGCAATCCTGCGCTCGAACGTACCGCTTTCAGAACGGGACGGATCACCTCGCTCGCCATCCAGTTGGACATCAACGGCGACGAAGTAGCGCTGGAGGATACGGAGCCCCTGAAGCTGCACGTGAAGGCAGCGTAAGCTGCGCGCAAAACAGAACAGCACGACGGGTAACACGTCAGCACATGTCGTAAATCCACGTATATGTATACAAGCTGCGGTTAACGAGGGATGCAGAATACGTCTTTTGTGTGATCGTGGCAACAGGGTAAAGTCATAGGTCAGGCAACATGGCACTGTAAGCGGTCGCCAAGAGGTTGCATTCAAATGCACCTGCAGCAGATGCGCCAAGAAGACAGCGAAGTGCGAAACTTCTTGGATTATTCAACGCGTACGTGAATCAAATTAGTGCATGAATAATTGATTTTTCCAGGAAAATAAAAGGAGCAATGAAAGGCGGTGGACACCTGAACCGCGCCGTAAGGGAGAGGTCAAGGCGGGAGTGAAACAAAGAGGTGTCGTAGTTGAGGGCTGCGGGTTGATTTCGACCGCATGGGGTTATTTAAAACCTTTACCTAAACCTTGTGGCAAAGGGACGTCTTTTTGCCTTTCTTTTCATTGAAACACTGCCACTGCGGCCGCCAAGATTTCATCCTGTGTTCCCGGGCTCGGCAGTCGAACGCGCTTACCACTGAGCCACCGCGGCTGTTTTCCCCAAACGCCTCTCGAACAGCTACGACTCGCAAAGTGTGCCTCTTAACTGCAGCGATTAACTGAGCAGCGTCTTGCGAGAGACATCTCACGTCTGCAGCCTCTCCAACCTGGTTATCGTGAATGGCATTTTGCAGAGATTCCCGTCTTCAGGCAGAGTTTATAGGGTCACGTATCAGCAAGATGGCACAGATGTGGCCGCATTGTGGTGACTCAGCACTGCATTGCATGGCACTCGAGCCTTATCACTGAGGGGGGATGGTTCGGTGTGTCCATGTGATTCCCGAGTGACGCCGGGCTGCTCGGTGCTCTGCCGTGGCTCAATGCATTCATTTCATACCAGAGATGCCAGGTTTCCCAAGTTTGCGGCAAGTTGGCAAGACTAGGTAGGCGAGCTGAGGCCACACCCAGAGATTAGGCCGTGTTGACCGGGGACGTGTTCCTTGACCCAGGCTCTGCCACGAAACGTGACATATATGAACAGAGGAATGACGGCTGCGTATGCAACCTTGCTTCAGGATGCGGCAGGTGAATAAAGAGTAGTTTATATTTTATAGTTTATGGCAGTTTAACGTCCCAAATCGACTCAGGCTATGAGGGACGCCGTAGTGAAGGGCTCCGAAAATTTCGACCACCTGGGGTTTTTAACGTGCACTGACATCGCACAGTACACGGGCCTCTAGCATTTCTCCTCCATCGAAATTCGACCGCCGCGGTCGGGATCTAACCCGCGTCTTTTGGGCCAGCAGCCGAGCGCCGTAACTACTGAACCATAACAAACAAAAAAAAATCTCAAAAACTTTCTATGCACCCCTCTTCATGGCCGATCCCCCTGTGTGGGTATGCGCCATTCTATGAGGTGAACACCAACAACAACAACATCGCGGCGTTCTTAAATAAAGAGAATGTTTAAGGGCTAATCTTGCTTGCCGACATGCTATCTTTCTTCGAAAGCATTAGAGAAAATATTATCTTCTTACGACATTTTTAACTGTCAAAGCGAAGCTTACGGTGGACGACTTGTATCCCCCCAATGAAATGATCGGCAAGTGGTGAAAAAAAAAAGTCAATACCAAGCATCGACGCCAGCCATTCCGACTACGCACTTTGCTCTGCAGTTTGGCTGGACTTTCAGGATACGCCTCTTGAAGATTGCTTCACAAGGTGTAATTTCGTCAAGGGCTAAAACACATTGGTTCAAAGCAGGCCACAGTTCCAATTTAGCACCGTACTTCCAACAATCCAGCATCGTTTTACAAGGTTCAAAGAACATAGCAAAAAATGATAAAAAGTGTCTTAAGCAAAAACAATCTTAACGCCTATCTGACGCGACGGTTACGTGTGCAGCGAACGAGAGGGAGGCTCACCTTCCGGCGACGCTGGCAGAAAGCAAGCCATCAGTGCCGACGACAACTTCGGCAGTCGTACCTGCACACTCGTTCTGAGCCCGATAGGCGAGGGACGCTGGCTGTCTACGGTGGGCCAGTGCAACCAGCATGCTCACCGTCCTTGGTACGGCCGTCCAAAGGGGAGGAGCAGAAGGCCCAGGTCCTTCCTCCACATCCCTGCGACGCGCAACCTCTTCCGGGAGACAGCGAACACCATTGCAACAGCGAAGATTTTCCTGGTTGCATCGGTAATTTTGCTCTTCGTCCGAAAAGCACCCGTGATGCACGTTGAGCAGCGGAGCGAACGCCCCCTTCGCGGTCCTGGCAATCGAGTTCCACAACAGGAGCCTCGGAGACGGCCCTCCGCGATCGACCATCGCTGTTTCCATCAGCTCAGCAAGTGACCACAGCACCGCGCACGACGACACTGGGTGCAGCAACGCACCGCTTCGGCCACGTTGCACAAAGCACGCTTCCGGATACAATATCACGTGGTCCAGCGTGAAGAAAGCCAATCGTGGCTACTGTGACGTCACTGAGAAGCCTTCACTAGTTGTGAACGGCGCTGCTGCGTAATGCTTGTATCGAAGCTTGTGAATTTAGCCTAGACTTATCTAGAAGTACTTCCTCAGTGTGCGCTGCTGGGCGAATTGGGGAAGCATTCTGAACAACGTATTTTTATCGCGTTTTCATCTCACATGTTGTTGTTGCGACTGAGAGAAGGAATCAAAAGGAAAGCGCAAGGGCCTGCCGACTGGCTCGAGCCAAGCCGAGCCACCACCGCTGCCACGTGTAGATAAAGAGATCAGAGGAAAAAGCAAAAGAAGACACGTGCGTCGCAACCACCGCGTCCGCCGAACCGAAGACAAAAGATACCCCAAGATTCCCCCTCACATTCTTTCATCTCACATCTCCCAACACCTCAGTTTGTACGCGGCAGTGAACGTAGTTCAACTGGATCCAGTCGACAGGCCTGTGCACTTTCCTCTTCCTTCTTCCTTCAATCGCAAAAAATAAATCCAGTTAACAGCGCTGGCTCGTATGTAGTACAGGGCTTTTTATTGTGCAAAATGTTAGAAGTACTTCAGGACGCTTCTTATAGCCGAGAACTTACTGAACGAAGTTGGTATTCTTGGGCAGAGCTACGCAAAGCCACCCGCGATAGAGCGTTCGGCACTAATGTTTTAAAAACATTAGCTGTGGCCTAGGTAAGGTTAAGCCTGGATATCTCGAAGCGAAAAGCTGCGGCGAGGCGGAGGAGGAGGAGGAGCCGCGCGTGTAGTGAATACGGTGCTGTCTTAGGAGGTTGCTTTAGAGACATGTACTGTGGTGTGCATTTCTTTCGTGTGTACACCAAGATATGAGAGAAAGGAGTTTGCTTTCCTTAAAACCAATTCTCATTTCATTTCATTTTCCTTAATTAAGGCCCTTACGGCGCGGTTCGGGTGTGCACCGAGATATGAGTGTTTCCTGCCGCACTGTTCGTCTTTGTTTGTTTGTTTGTTTGTTTGTTTGTTTGTTTGTTTGTTGTTGTTTTTTGCGCCTCTCCTGTGACGTCCCTCGGTTTTGCGCATGCGCAGCTGGGGTAATTCTGATCACGGAGCGTACGCCAGACTCGAGTTTGACTAGCCTAGTGAAGCTTTTCGCTTCAAAATCCGCCGCGGTGGCTCAGAGGTTAAGGCGCTCGTCTACTGAGCCGGAGTGCCTGGGTTCGAACCCGACCGCGGCTGCAGCGTTTCGATGGAGGCGAAACGCAAAATGTGCCTGTGTGCTGTGCGATGTCAGTGCACATTAGAGATCCGCAGGTGGTCGGAATTATTCCGGAGACCTACACTAAGACCCTCTTTATTAAAGCGAAAGCTTTACTACTTGCACTTTCAAACCTTTGCCGTGCGACGGCGGTGCACATGAAATGACATTTCGTATGACCTCTGTGTGACGTCACGCCGAAGAGCTGGGCGACCATCTCGCGCCGTCTGCGAGTAGTGGCGGTGCCACCACCGGCGGCCTTATATTGGATTGGATTAGATTACATTAGATTACATTAGATTAGATTACATTACATTACATTGGTATTAGATTGGATTGTATAACCGATGCATCACCACAAGTCTAACCACAAGCACCACCACCAGCTACACTACCAGCTGAACCATGGCGTAGGTACGGATATTGCTTTCGCAATTACCGGGCTTAACCAAGCTAAGCCACAGCGAATTAAAGAGCGCAGCTCTTTGGCGTCCGTTCCTGGGTTTCGCGTCGTCGTCGGCGTTGTCGTCGGCCTCGTATCCAGCTCCGCCCCCCTTTCATCCCCCCAGCGCTAGCAGCGACCGACTGATACCGCTGGATGCCGCTGACGCCGCTAGAGAGTCAAGATAACGTGACTGCATAGAACACCGTCGCCGCCATGCAGAAAGAGGAGGAAAGGGTCCCCACCCCGTTCTTGTGTGGCGGATAGGGTGCTCTTCAGTTGCCGACGCGCCGGTTATTTCACGTAGGCCCCGGCACGTCGACGAATACGTGACCACCTTCCCACGGCTAGACCTGGTTCTTAGCGCTGCGGAAGCGAGGGTATCATATTGTTTGTGTCGGCATCGGCGGCGTTGTACCTGAAACCAACTCCGCAGCTGGGGTTGACTCACTATCGGCGTCAGCGGCATCAGTCAGTCGCTGCTATCTCTTCCCTCCTCCCTTTATCGTGTTGTCCGCTTGCTGCGCGCGCTTCTGCCCCCATCGTTTGCCGCTGGGTGTACACGCCGCCCCCCTCGCCCCCTCTTCCTGCGAAAAATAAAAAAAAAATTCTGTGATAGCGCATACATGTGTTGCTCGATTTCTTTGCCTCAATCTATCGAAAAGGTGAGACAGCTTATTTGCTGCGCTCAAATTTCGCATTAGGAAGTAACGTAATCGTCGGTAATTTTTAAGGCGAAAGCCTTTAATGTCTCATCGTTGTAAGCAGCAGTTGTCGACAGAAATGTCACGCTTTTCAGTTGGTCGAAACGGTCGTGACGTCACAGTGCGCCAATTTCAAACGGGCCAATTGTACTTTGGCCAGTAACCATGCAACCAATTGAAGGGATCATGATTCTCCAAGAAAGTGGGACTGAGCTTAGTTAATTGCTTAATTACCTAATCAGCCCAATTAACTGTTCTAGTCAGGCCATATAAATAAATAAAACCGAGAAGGAAATTGGTCGAGCTCGGGAATCGAACCCCGGTCTTCGGAGTGCGAGACGAGCATGCTATCCACTCCGCCATGCCAGCTCGATGGTTTGGAATGAACAAAGGCGCGTCTAGTGAATAGGGGTGTCTACGCTCACTGCCATCCTCCTCCCTTCCCTTCCGGCGAGGTTTAGGTGTGCACCGAGATATGAGAGACAGATTTCCTTTCCTCAAAAACCAATTTACCGACGAGCGAGGCGTAGAACCGAATGGGCGATGGCGTTCTATGGACTCCCTGGAAGCGTTTCAAGATGCTGTCGCGTTACACTCGTAGAGGCGAAGCTTAACATCTTAACCACACATCAGTGACCGCACTCTAGGTCAAAAAAGTGCACCCTCCCTCCCGCTGAATTTTGACGGGTGTCCACCGAGATATGTGAGACAGTTACTGCGTAATTTCCTTTCCTCAAATACAATTTTCACTTTCTTCATTACGGGCCATCTTTGTCTTTCTTCTTTCACTCCCACTTCCTCCCTTCCTCTACGGTGCGGTTCAGGTGTCCACCGAGATGACAGAGAATTACTGCGCCATCTCCTTTCCTCAAAAAGCGTTGCGTTCAAACGGCAAGGCATGGCTCCGAAAGGGTGGTGGGGTTCCGTGGCAGCGCTACAACACGCTGTCGCGTTCCACTCCTAAAGGCGAAGCTTAAGCGTCATTAATTAGCAGTTAATTAGTATCCAGGCATTAATCAGTAAATAACCATTAATTAGTGATTTGTCATCACTTGGTAATTAGCACTCAATTACATGTGACGCCACCAGTACAACAGAAGCAGCCAAAGTGCATGGTGCGGAAAACGCTTTCGCCTCTACGCACTTTAGACAGTCAAAGTGCCAATGAATTTTTTTTTCCTTTCTTCTTTCACTCCCTCCTTTATCCCTTCCCTTACGGCGGGAAGCGGGATCGCCAATAAATGGCCGGAACCTGCCCCAGAGATTGTTTTGCTCGTCATTTCAATGTCAAGGTCTTCCCCACTGCACGGCCATTGCATGTTCCCTTCCCTTCGATGTGCACCGCGCTCTCCCCCGCCGTGATCATGCTGGCGCTGGTCTGGACGGTGGTGGACTACATTGTGCGCCATAGAGTTTCTTACTACTACCTAGAGGGAAAGCTGGCGGCGCTGCACTTCAGCCAACATGGACGCTCAAAGCATCATGGGGCGGTGAGCTACTTGTTGCGGCACAGTCGTAGTTTTTCGGGAACACAGAGTGGCAGTACTAAGGCGTTTCATTCCGAAAACGTAGTTCGTGTGTGCGCAGACGACTTTCGCGCGAACGCAGTGTGCAAAAGCCATAGTAGTGAAGACGCGACGACACACGACGCCAATAAAAGGTTTTACTCTTCCGAAATGCCATTAAAAAACCTCTTAAAGTATCTAAACAACAACATTTTTTTTTGAAAACATATTTACTTTTAAAAGTGCGCCTGTTAATTACGAAATATTAGTTTTTTTAGTGTTCATCTCTTGGCCAATAGGAGAGCTAGTCATGTCTTATTTTGGGCAAACTTTGCACTTAAATGCTTTCCTGCTCGTTTGTTGCAATCATTCGACAAGATATTGAACGTTAGGACGTTTGTAGCTATCAAACAGCTTTATTTTTTTATTATTTTTTGGCCAAAAGTTACAGTTCCGCAACAAGTAGCTCACCGCCCCATGATGCTTTGAGCGCCCATGGTGGCTGAGGTGGTCACGTGGGGTCTCCATGCAAACTCCCATAGACGGCTTGCCAGCTTTCCCTCTAGGTAATAGTAAGAAACTCTATGTTGTGCGCTCAACGAACGAAACGTGATAATGCGAGCACGCCATGCAGAAGCATGCGCGCTCTGGTTGGCGCTCAAAAACGAGCAGCAAGCCTAAGCAGTTCTGAAAGCCTGCGCACTGATTCTGCTTAAGCATGCCGGTTTGGCTTCACAAATATTTGGGGGACACTTAAGCTCCACATTAAGGTTATGAAGCGCTAGTATTTATAGGTCCCTTCAGCAGCCTGTTGTCCTCTTTACATCAACTCGAACAGGATATGAAACGCCGAAGTGCACTTCCCTTCTAGCTCACTTGCTGGTTCCGTAATTAGAATCTTTCTAATTAAACACATGCTCATTAGCATGTATACAGTCGTAAGAGACCACTTTACTTCGAAGACCGCACAACATAAATATAAAACTCTGCTTGACCCCAAGCCGTACAAAGCGCATCTACTCGGCTTTTGGCAGTCGAGAATGATGATGATGTGCCGTATGACATGCTAATGCTGTTGGGTTTACATAGCATATGGGAACGCCGAATGACTGTTCGGCATGTTGATGTTCATGTCAGAATTATCCGCCAGTATTTTGGTGATTCTGCTTGCCAAATCATAGAGGGTTTAAAAATTAAGTCATGTGTACCTGAGTGCGTAGGTGCACTGGAGAGTGTGACAAAATCTAATCATTATAGTGATACCAGGGCCCGCTCGCACGAATGTGTTTTCGCGCTCATGGCATAAGCGGTTTGCTGGGACGCGTAATAAGTTATCAGCTTATCCGTCATCTTATTAAAGCAGCCTGGGCGCCACTGCAGAAGCGTGAAATGGGCTAGTGTAAAGAAGCTTATGGGCAAGATTAAGCGTTCCCTAGGCTAAAGTCATTACTTATCAGCATCGTATTCGACGTGTGTAGCGCATGTGGATGCATAGTATTATTTTATTGCTGCATCGTACACTTTATAGCTTAAGATTACTGAATTGCCCGGCTAAACTTAAACACTCGGCAATATTCAAGGTCTTTTAGAAACACCAATGCCAGCACTGTAGTCGTTCGTATTAATCGCCGCGGTGGCTCAGTGGTTAGGGCGCTCGGCTAAAAATAGGTAAATTGGTTTTTTTGAGGAAAGGAAGTGCGCATTATCTGTCTCACATATCTCGGTGGACACCTGAACTGCGCCGTGAGGGAAGGGAAGAAGGTGGGAGTGGAAGAAGAAAGGGGTGCCGTAGTGGAGGTCTCCGGAATAATTTCGACCACCTGGGGATCTTTCGCGTGCACTGACATCGCACAGCACACGGCAGCCTTTTGCGTTTCGCCTCCATCGAAACGCGGCCGCCGAGGTCAGGCTCTAACTCGGGTACTCCGGCTCGGTAGACGGGCACGGTAGACGGGCAACACAAATGGTGGCGATAACTTGTTTAATATACGAGCAGAACGAGGTGACAGATTAGGAGACTGTTGACTAACCCGGACGAAGGCACCCATGAACAGACCTCTGCTTGCATTCGTCGCGTCGCTTGCATATAAGACCTGGAGTGAGTGACGATGGTGCTCATCTGGCACAACCGGGCCTGAAGATACCTGTCTGTGCGACGTCTTGGAGCACTGGTGGTGGTGGTGAAAACTTTTAATTTCTGAAATAGAGTTTGGGAGCCACAGAGTGGCCACGCTACATGGTCGGCGTCCCTAGTCCGGGACACCGCATGACAATGCCCCGTCTCTAGCCCGTTTCACCAGAGCCCTTTGGGACTCAAGCGAGGAGCAGTTGAGAAGGGCAGTCTCCCATGCCTCTCTGGAAGGGGTAGGGGAAGGGGGGAGGTGGGGATTTTGAGTACATGCCCACACCATGTGGAAGATATCACAGGTCTCCCCACAGTGTGGGCATCGCCCATCCGTGTTAGGATCGTAATGCTTTAAGATTGCAGGACAGAGTAGAGTACCTGTCTGCAGGCGCCTTAAAGTTCGCTCCTCCGTCTTACTCAGCCCCTTTGCAGGGGCCGGGAAAAGGCGGTGGATGTCGCTATAATGCGTTATAATTTCCTTGAATCGCAGCAGCGGCTGGTTAGTCTCCGAGCCAGAAGAGCTGGGATGAGGAGCCCGGTGAGTAAGCGCTCGGGCAGCCGCGTCAGCGGCCTCATTACCTCGTAAGCCCTGGTGGCCAGGAGCCCAAATGATTCTTTTGGGTGTTGGATCAGTGGCAGTCCGTCTTAGAATGCAAGCAGCTAAGGGGGAGATCTCCCCTGCCAAGTAATGATCACATGCTTTTCGGGAGTCCGTAATGATGATTCTCGAATTGGCGTGGGCGGCAGCAAGCGCTATCGCTACTTCCTCGGCTCGCATTGAATTCGGGGCTCGAAAAGAGAGTCCATCAACGTGCATTTCCTGGTGAACGACAGCGGCCGTGTAAAATCCCGTGGGCGATGGGCCTGCTACGTCTACATAATATACACCGGGTCGGGAGCCGTGTTGTCTCTCAAGAGCCCGAGCCCGCGCTTGTCGCCTGTTTACGTGCATGTCGGTGTCCATGTTACGGGGGAGCGGGGAGACCCAGAGCATATGGCGCCACAGTACTGGGATACGCTCCGCCTCCTCTGGAGTGCAGTCGTGTTGGATGTGTAAGCGGTTTAGCAGGCGGCGCCCAGGGGCCGTCTGCATGAGCCGCGTGTATTGGTTCACGAGGTGGGCCTCCCGCAGCTCCTGGTAGGAGTTTAGCACCCCCAATGCCTTGAGTTTGGCATTAGAGGTAGTCACCGGGAGATCCAGGGCTCGCTTAGTTGCCTTGCGGATGACAGCGTCTATTCGCGCCTCGTCTTGCTTAGTAGTGCGGAGATATGGCACGGCGTAGAGGATCCGGCTAGTCACGAAGGCATAGACGAGCCGAAGCGCGTCCCTGCCACGCAGACCGCCCCGCTTGTTGGAAACGCGGCGGATCATGCGCCCTACCTGTTCGCCTACTCTCTTGAGTTTCAGAATGGTGGAGTCCGGTCTGAGTCTGTGGTGAATGAAAAGGCCCAGAATACGGAGCTCCTCCACCTCTCTAATAGGACCTCCTGACAGAGAGATGTGAATTGCTGTCCTATCCTTTGGGTTCGCTCTGACATGCAAAAGCTCTGATTTCGCTGGAGCACATTGGAGCCCACAGTCAATGGCATACGCATCGACTATGGAAGCGGCCTGCTGAAGGCGGGCCTCCATGTCCCCAAGGCTCCCCTCAGTGGTCCAAATTGTAATGTCATCCGCATACAACGCGTGTTGAATGCCTTCCACCCGGGCCAGTTGGCTTGGGAGGTGCATCATAGCTATGTTGAACAGGAGCGGTGATAACACCGCTCCCTGAGGTGTACCCCGTGTTCCCATCATGTAAGGGCCGTATTCCTCGCCCTCAATCCGAAGAAAGGCCTGGGAGTGTTTCACTACATCTTAACGTAACCGCATGCATTTATAATCACGCATATTTCGTGCGTATGAGTTGGTTTTAGTAGCGATGAGCGGACGAGCTAGATAAGATTCTTTGTCGTCGCATCGATTCAGCGACAGCCGGAGATATGAGAGTGGGAGAACTTCTCTTTGCAGCTCCTCGTAGCGAATGTAGCGTGCACCTTGCAATGCAGACGCTTCACAGAGAAGATCGCGTAGCAAGCGGCACTGGTAGCATTAAGAGCATATGTTGGATGTGACTTCAGCCATGGACCTAGAGTGACGTCCGCCGTACCTTTAATGAGAATGAACTGGGTCCGTCGGACGTATCTTTAGACGCTTCGTTAAATAATTGCCGTGAAGTTTAACCGAAAAACGGAGTTCACATCTTCTTTCGGTTGAAACTATCACTCTCCCGATCCGGCCTTTAAGTAGAGCAACCAGTTTTCCACCGGCCATATTAATTTTTTTCAGCAAGCGCAAGAAAAAAGCGAACGAAATGAATCACGCTAGAAAAAGTTTCAATGTTTACGCCACTCCACAGCCTCGGTTCCGTCCTCAAGCGCACACGTGAAAACTAAGTGCCAGAACGCATTTGGCGTGGACGTAGAAAAAATGCTTTTATTTCACGGTCACCGCTACAAGGAATGGTAGGTCATTTCGTTAGAGAGCTCACAGCATACTACAATGTATGAATGCCATCTGTGCGCTGTCTGTTGCATTGCAATATGTTAATAATATGTTCAAAGACTAAAGCCACGCGTGTGCAAACACGCGTGCCAAGCCTTCTGCGCAGGAATAAAATCGGTTCGGTCTCTGAGAGCGGCCGTGGCCCGCAGCCGGCTGAGCGTGCAAGGGGCAGCGGCCTCGTTTATTCGCCCAAGCTACCCTTCCTTGATGTACTGCTTGTACACGATGTAGCCGCTGTGCGCAGCGTGGACGGAGCCGCACAGGATGGCCACGATCTGCGAGCAGAGAGCGGCAGCAGGTTTGGCCGGCGACAACAGCAAACGGCAATCCAAGCTCTGGCACAACAGTAAACTGCTATCAATCTCTGGCACAACAGCAAACGGCAATCCAAGCTCCGGCACAACAGTAAACTGCAATCAAGCTCTGGCGCAACAGCAAATGGCAATCCAAGCTCTGGCACAACAGTAAACTGCTATCAATCTCTGGCACAACAGCAAACGGCAATCCAAGCTCCGGCACAACAGTAAACTGCAATCAAGCTCTGGCGCAACAGCAAATGGCAATCCAAGCTCTGGCACAACAGTAAACTGCTATCAATCTCTGGCACAACAGCAAACGGCAATCCAAGCTCCGGCACAACAGTAAACTGCAATCAAGCTCTGGCACAACAGCAAACGGCAATCCAAGCTCTGGCACAACAGTAAACTGCTATCAATCTCTGGCACAACAGCAAACGGAAATCCAAGCTCTGGCACAACAGTAAACTGCTATCAATCTCTGGCACAACAGCAAACGGCAATCCAAGCTCCGGCATAACAGTAAACTGCAATCAAGCTCTGGCGCAACAGCAAATGGCAATCCAAGCTCTGGCACAACAGTAAACTGCTATCAATCTCTGGCACAACAGCAAACGGCAATCCAAGCTCCGGCACAACAGTAAACTGCAATCAAGCTCTGGCGCAACAGCAAATGGCAATCCAAGCTCTGGCACAACAGTAAACTGCTATCAATCTCTGGCACAACAGCAAACGGCAATCCAAGCTCTGGCACAACAGTAAACTGCTATCAAGCTCTGGCGCAACAGCAAACGGCAATCCAAGCTCTGGCACAACAGTAAACTGCTATCAATCTCTGGCACAACAGCAAACGGCAATCCAAGCTCCGGCACAACAGTAAACTGCAATCAAGCTCTGTCACAACAGCAAACGGCAATCCAAGCTCTGGCGCAACAGTAAACTGCTATCAAGCTCTGGCACAACAGCAAACGGCAATCCAAGCTCTGGCGCAACAGCAAACTGCAATCAAGCTCTGGCGCAACAGCAAATGGCAATCCAAGCTTTGGCGCTGCACTCGAACCGTTCTACAATAATCGGCAGAACAAAAAGTGCATCGATATAAAAACGTAACTAGACCATTCGTGCACTTGATTAAAGACACCTGCCGAAAGCATGTACAGCAGAACCTCGCTGGAACAAAACGATGTATAACGAAATAATGGCTATAGCAAAGGAACTCCTATTCCCCATTGGAACCTGTCATATAAAACCGTGTATTTGATGTATCCCATTTACGAAGTAAAATTTTTTTACGAGTGGCTACAACAAACACCAAATGAAGCTCGTTGGCTATTTCGCACTGAGTATGTCGACGTGTAATAATGCGCAACGCTGCGTTGTCATTAGATGCGGCAAGCTGGAATTACCCCAAGTAACCTGTATTCTCAAGCGTTGCGCGAAACCTGCGCCAATCTTCTCCCGCCTCAAGCGGGTCCCGTATTGAGCGTTTCTTCGCACAATTAGTGGGCGGCGGCATCGGCTTGAAAAAAAAAAAAAAGCTTGCAGGGACATTTAAGTTCCCCTGAAGAGTGTTACGCAACATGTTAAGTGACATTAATTAGTGCCACGAATTAGCGACATCTACACACTGTGTGAGGCGAAGTGCTCGCACAAGGGCTACGTTTATCCTCACTTAAAGAATGCTCCTTGGTGCCGTGAGCGGGAGGGCTTTTCAAGGGTACATTTCAGGACCTCCCAAAAGAATACAGCGTGCCAGCAATCGAGAAATATATGTTCGAGACTCTCTGGTTGTTTACATTCGAGGCAATTAGTTACACCCAGAGGTATTCAGTTTTTCGCTGCTATTAACAAGGAGCTGACTCCATATAATGTGCTGTTCTTGGCTTGCATGCGATCTGGCATTCTCGAACGGCAGTCAGAAATTGTGATCCCAGTGTCCGCCCTGTGTGCAGTTATTTTGTTGAGAATGTATGTAAGCTGCTTGACATCTTCAAGAAGCAAGGTTTCTGTGATGAAGTCACTGAAGTGATGGATGTTCTCGTTAAAACGAAAGTACATAAATTGTGATGTCATACCAACCGTCACGGTTGGAATATTTCTGTACTTGCTGCAACAGGTTTTAAAAAGAAAATTTCTTGGTGGCGTAGAAGTAGCGTGCCCGACTCGCGACCCAAGGGACAGAAATTCGAGTTCCGCACTTTACCAACCAATTTTTGTTCTACGTGAAACTGAAATGGCTCTGACGTCACGAACCTCTCGATCAAAAAAGATTTTCGAGTCCCGGCGCAACGCCGGGTTTTCCGCCTAACGGGACCGTTGAAGCTTTGGTGCTGAAATTTCGACGCCAGCGCACCCATCTCCAAAACAGAGGTGTCCACACGTGTCCAGACCTTTCTCTCGTTAAAAATGCTAGAGCGGCTGCATGGGAGAACTTGGGCGATTCTCTAGGCAGCGATCACCTCCTTCTCCGGATTACACTCGAGGCAAAGGCAGCGCGCAAAAAATGGGGCCAGGCCAAGCTGACCGATTGGCACAAATTCCGGAATCACACTATCCCTCCCGTACTATTTTCCGGCGGCTACGCGGAATGGGCTAACCACATATACAACATTCAGAAACAACACGTCCCAACACTACAAACCACCGAAGAGATCCCCGCAGTGGACACCCACCTCCTGCATTTGTGGGAGGCGCGCCGGAGCTTAACTAAACGGTGGAAAAAGCAGAAAACTAATCGCAAATTACGCGACCGCATAGCCAAACTCACAGAGCAGGCTGCAGCGTATGCTGCCGAGCTCTCAGATTCAAATTGGATAGCACGCTGCGACGCCGCAGCTCTTCAGATGAGCTCGAAGGGGACGTGGCGTCTCTTTCGCAGTCTAATCGACCCCTCCCAAACGAGAGGGGAGACGCAAAAGCAGCTCCGGCGGGCTCTGCAAGGGTATCAAGGTACGACGGCGCAACTTGCGGACACTCTGTGCGACAGATATCTCTGTCGTATGGAGGACCCGCCTGGGCCACAGTACATGTACTCTGGCAGGCCTAATGAAACACTCGATGCCCCTTTTGAGTTGCACGACCTTAAGGCGGCCTTAGCAAAAATGCGCCGGGGTACGGCTCCGGGACGGGACCACATAACAGTGAACCTGTTGGCGAACCTACCGGACTCAGCCTACCTTCATTTATTAGAATACATCAACCAGATCTGGGACGGGCGTCCACTCCCTCCCGAGTGGAAAACGTCACTTGTGACGTTTATCCCTAAAACAGGTAAGGCCGTGAATACGGACAACCTGAGGCCCATATCACTGACCTCATGTGCGGGCAAGCTTATGGAGACGATGGTACGGGATCGCCTCTCTCCATACCTGGAGAGTAAGGGCTTCTTTGCAGTCACCATGTTCGGGTTTCGCCCTCACATGTCTGCACAGGATGTCCTTCTCCAGCTGCACAGGGATGTAATACGACCCACAACTATGCAACACAATGACAAAGCCATCCTCGCCCTTGATCTGAAAGGGGCTTTCGACAATGTGAAACACGGAAGCATCCTGGCCAACTTGAGTTCTACCGATTGTGGGGCTAGGACCTACGCGTATGTAAGAGATTTCTTGTCTAATCGCCAGGCCTTTCTTCGGATTGAGGGCGAGGAATACGGCCCTTACATGATGGGAACACGGGGTACCCCTCAGGGAGCAGTGTTATCACCGCTCCTGTTCAACATTGCTATGATGCGCCTCCCAAGCCAATTGGCCCGGGTGGAAGGCATTCAACACGCGTTATATGCAGATGATATTACAATTTGGACCACTCAGGGGAGCCTTGGGGACATGGAGGACCGCCTTCAGCAGGCTGCTTCCATAGTCGATGCGTATGCTAATGACTGTGGGCTCCAATGTGCTCCAGCGAAATCAGAGCTTCTGCATGTCAGAGCGAACCCAAAGGATAGGACAGCAATACACATATCTCTGTCAGGAGGTCCTATTAGAGAGGTGGAGGAGCTCCGTATTCTGGGCCTTTTCATTCACCAGAGACTCAGACCGGACTCCACTATTGCGAAACTCAAGAGAGCAGGCGAACAGGTTAGGGCGCATGATCCGCCGCGTTTCCAACAAGCGGGGTGGTCTGCGGGGCAGGGACGCGCTTCGGCTCGTCTATGCCTTCGTGACTAGCCGGATCCTCTACGCCGTGCCATATCTCCGCACTACTAAGCAAGACGAGGCGCGAATAGACGCCATCATCCGCAAGGCAACTAAGCGAGCCCTGGATCTCCCGGTGGCTACCTCTAATGCCAAACTCAAGGCATTGGGGGTGCTAAACTCCTACCAGGAGCTGCGGGAGGCCCACCTCGTGAACCAATACACGCGGCTCACGCAGACGGCTCCTGGGCGCCGCCTGCTAAACCGCTTACACATCCAACACGACTGCACTCCAGAGGAGGCGGAGCGTATCCCAGTACTATGGCGCCATATGCTCTGGGTCTCCCCGCTCCCCTGTAACATGGACACCGACATGCATGAAAACAGACGACAAGCGCGGGCTCGGGCTCTTGAGAGACAACACGGCTCCCGACCCGGTGTATATTATGTAGACGTAGCAGGGCCATCGCCCACGGGATTTTACTCGGCCGCTGTCGTTCACCAGGAAATGCACGTTGATGGACTCTCCTTTCGAGCCCCGAATTCAATGCGGGCCGAGGAAGTAGCGATAGCGCTTGCTGCCGCCCACGCCAATTCGAGAATAATCATCACGGACTCCCGAAAAGCATGTGAACATTACTTGGCAGGGGAGATCTCCCCCTTAGCTGCTTGTATTCTACGACGGA
This sequence comes from Amblyomma mixtum, assembly GCF_055824585.1. Lineage (NCBI taxonomy): Eukaryota > Metazoa > Arthropoda > Arachnida > Ixodida > Ixodidae > Amblyomma > Amblyomma mixtum. The sequence goes on along the minus strand of NC_143017.1, from coordinate 107,158,510 downwards.
CTGCCACTGATCCAACACCCAAACGAATCATTTGGGCTCCTGGCCACCAGGGCTTACGAGGTAATGAGGCCGCTGACGCGGCTGCCCGAGCGCTTACTCACCGGGCTCCTCATCCCAGCTCTTCTGGCTCGGAGACTAACCAGCCGCTGCTGCGATTCAGGGAAATATTAACACATTATAGCGACAACCACCGCCTTTTCCCGGCCCCTGCAAAAGGGCTGAGTAAGACGGAGGAGCGAACTTTAAGGCGCCTGCAGACAGGTACTCTACTCTGTCCTGCAATAATAAAACATTACGATCCTAACACGGATGGGCGATGCCCACACTGTGGGGAGACCTGTGATATCTTCCACATGGTGTGGGCATGTACTCAAAATCCCCACCTCCCCCCCTCCCCTACCCCTTCCAGAGAGGCATGGGAGACTGCCCTCCTCAACTGCTCCTCGCTTGAGTCCCAAAGGGCTCTGGTGAAACGGGCGAGAGACGGGGCCTCGTCGTGCGGTGTCCCGGACTAGGGACGCCGACCATGTAGCGGGGCCACTCTGTGGCTCCCAAACTCTTTTTTACAATATAAAAGTTTTCACCACCACCCCTGAAAGACCTTTTTCGTGATTGTAGGCAGCGCGAAAAAGACAAGGACTTTCAATTGAAGATTTTTAGCTCGGCCCGCGAGAATATGTACAGGCGCGGCCATAAGTAAACGGAGCACGCTACTGCGTTCGAAGTGCAATCACGCTTTCTCCATTGGTAATGAAGAAGCGTTGTTTGTCTACAAGAAAGCCCACCAACCTCCGCTACCAGTAGTAGTAGTAGTAGAAGACGTTTATTCGGCCAAAATTTACAGGCCGAGCATATCGACCGCCTGGGCGACCAGAAGTCGCTGTTCTTCCTCCCCTTCAGCGCCAAGCCAGTCGAGCCAGGTGGTGATGGATAAAGAAGGTGGGGGGTAGGAACCCGACTGCTGAGCAGCCGGGCAATAGAAGAGGCAATGGGCAAGGTCCGCATAGATACAGGGGCAGTTGGGACAGGAAGGGTCCGATCGATAGCGATAGAGAAAGAGGCGAGACGGGGTGATGATTGCATTCATTTGAACGTGCCGAAGAAGGCGAGCCTCCGGCACTGTGAGTGATGGATGAGGGGGAGGGTAAAGGCGTTTGTCGAGGCGGAGCTCGAGGTAGACCTCTTTTATGGTGCGGCGAAGGGTGAGTCTCCCACCGTCCTCCGAGGGCTTGGGCCAGGGGATCAACGGTGCCCGGAAAAGTGTGTCACGGGCGAGCTGATGAGCCAGCTCATTGCCGTCAATCCCTGAATGCCCAGGGACCCAGCGGAGGAAAACGATGGAAGGCTGCAAAGCGGAGACCGCTCGTTCGACCTCCTGTTGAAGAGAAGGGGTTAGGGTGCGTTTCTGTATGTGGTGTATAGCGGCTTGTGAGTCTGAATAGACTGTGTACTCTTGAAGAGAGGGAAGGAGGGCAAATGACTGGAGGGCATGCGCAATGGCGAGGACCTCGAGGGACAATGCATCCGGAGGGCGTAGAAACGGCCCGCTGGTGTGAGTTTCAGGAGCAGGGAGGTGGGGGTGGTACAGGGCGTAGCCGCAGGAACCTCGAGGAGCCACGAAGGAGGCATCCGTGTAAGCTACACCCTGGGTATCAAAGAGAGGGGAATGGTGCTGTGCGGCCGCATGACGACGGCCGGCGTGCAGAACGGGGGACATGTTGGACGGAAGGGGGAGGATGCGAAGATTGGGAGCCGGGGTGGGAATAGGAGAGGTAAACGGGGCGCAGGGAATGGGCGAGATACCCGCTTGAGTCAGTAACCACTGACCCTGACGTGTAAGGGAAAGCCGGGCAATCTGCGAGTCATGATGGAGAGAGAGCAGAGAACGGAGAGGATGAAAGAGGCCTGTTGCAAAGATCTTTGCAGTAGAGGTAGTGATAGGGAGGTTGAGAGCTGCCTTGTAGAGGCCCACAAGGGCAGTCTCAAGAGCGTTAAGTTGAGTCTGATTGAAGGAAACGTAGGGTGCAAAGTACAAGACCTTGTTGAGGGCCAGCGCGTGGGCAACTCGGCACGCATGAGCCTCGTGGAGACCTGAGCGCCGAGTGACCACGCGCCGCAGGAGGTGAGTTACGGAGTGGCAGGTGGTGACAGCACGGTGGAGGGCTTGCACGTTCTTGGCTGCATGCAAAGGAAAGCCAAGAACTTTGCACTGCGTGACGACAGGAATGGGAGAGCCAGAAAGGTGGAGAGAGACGAATTGGTTGTGTGAGCGCTGCTATGAGGAATGGTTGAGGAGAAGGAGCTCGGATTTTTCAGGAGCAGGAGAGAGGCCAGCAGTGGTGAGAAAGGAGTCGATGAGATCTAGGCCACTTTGCAGGGTGTCCTGTACGTGACCGGGAGAGCCAGACGAACACCAGAGAGTGATGTCATCGGCGTAAAATATATGATGCAGGTCGGGAATTTCAGCTAGCTGGGAGGCGAGAGGGGCCATAGCAAGATTGAAAAGGGTAGGAGAGAGAACAGCACCTTGAGGAGTGCCTCGGGTGAGGTTGTGGGGGTCGGACAGATAGGTGTCGACTCGAAAGCGAGCGACACGTTTAGAGAGGAATGAGCGGATATAACAGTACATGCGGGAGCCACAGTCTAGGGAGGAGAGTTGGGAAAGGATGTGGTCGTGGCAAACACCGTCGAAGGCCTTGCGAACATCGACGGTCACAAGTGCGTGAATTTGAGTGGAGGTAGGTGACAGAAACGTGTGCTGGAGAACTAGAAACATGTCCTGTGCACAGACGTGGCGTCGGAAGCCGATGAGAGAATGAGGGAAGAACTCCCTCGTCTCGAGAAAATTAGAGAGGCGAGTCGGGGCCATTCGCTCAAGGGTCTTACCAACACATGATGTCAGGGAGATTGGGCGGAGGTTAGAGAGAGAGGGAGGCTTGCCCGGCTTTGGAATCATAGAAATGAGGGAGGAGGTCCAGGAGCTGGGCAGGCAGCCGCTGTCCCATGCATCATTGTAGGTTTTAAGGAGGAATTCTTTGGCGCAGTCAGGAAGGTTGCGAAGTGTGGTGTATGTAATGGCATCCTCACCGGGAGCCGAGCGTGTAGCATTAGCAGCCAGAGCCGATTCGAGCTCCCGGAGACTGAAGGATTGGTCCAGATCGGGGTTAGGTCCACCGCAGTACACCGGGTAGGAGGGTGCCAGAGGGGGCGGGAGATAGAGAGAGGCGAGCTGATCAAAAACATCGGAGGGAGTTCCTTGAGTGAGGGCTTTAGCTAGAGTGGGAGCAAGGGCAGGCTTAGTGCCAAGGAGGGACTTGAACAGAGACCATGTGGATCGCGAGTGCAATGCAGAGTCAAGACGGTCACAAAGAGCACTCCAACGAGAGTGCTCGAGTGAGGCGCAGTGGGCGACGATCTCAGCCCGCAGAGCAGTGATCCGGGAAGAAAGTTGGGCATTGTGGGGTTGGCAGCGGAAGGAGCGTTGAAGACGTTTACGGCGACGCCATAAACGGAATAGGTGAGGATCTGGGTCTGGGACTGGGTGACAAGAGCGAACACGACGGCTACTGGACATGAGCGCTGCAGTGATGCGCGACGTCCAGTCGTCGTAGGATTGAAAGGAGTCAGAGGAGAGATTAGCGCGGAAGGCGTGCCAGTCAGTATGAGTGACCGGATGACTTCGAGGGATGTGGGAAAGAGAGGTGGAAATGTGGACAAGATAGTGGTCACTGAGAAGAGTTTCGGCTGTCACTTGCCAGTGAAATGAAAGTGAACCCCGAGAGAAAGTGAGATCGGGTGTCGTGGGACGCTGTGAGGCAGTGCCCGCTCGAGTAGGGGAACCAGGAGTATTGAGAAGGGTGAGGTGGCGTTCCTGGGCCAGACAGTGGAGGAGGAGGCCGGGTTTGAGGGTTTGAGGGTAGCCCCAGAGTGTGTGAGGGGCATTAAAGTCACCACCAAAGAGGAGATGGGAGTTAGAAGGAAGAGAGTGAAGGAACTTGCCCAGGGCGGAAAATAAAGAGGAGGTAACAGGGGGGTTGTAGAAAGACAAAAGGGCGAGTGAGACGCGGGAAGAAGGGTGGTAATAGACCACACCAACTAAATATTTAAGAAGGACGGAGGGGATATCAAGTGGCTCCACGAGCACGTCGCTACGTACATAAATAGACGCAAGTGGTGTGGCCGTAGCGGCATGGTAGGCGCGGTAGCCTGGGACAGTGCGGGCCGTCCGGGTCTCCTGGAGAAGGAGAAAATGGGGCAGGGAGGGGCGGGCGAGTAGATACTGGTGGAGGGGGGTCTTATTATGGCACAGATTTCGGCAGTTCCACTGCACAATCTCGAGGTCCTCGCCAAAAGCCATTATGATAGTGTAGAGGTAGAACTTCGTGAGGGTACCCGTTCCTTCTTTTTGGCCGGGGGCAGTGACTCATGCAGGGATTGGAGCGTAGAAGTGAAGGATTCTAATTGTTTGGATTGTGCTTGGAGGGTGGTAAGAATCTGCAGAACCGATGTCTCTAGCTGAACCAAGCGAGTGTGGTGTGCCTGTGTGGTGGTTTCGAGAAGATCAGCCAAAGGGGCGACCTGGGCGGTGGAGGAGGGAGTGGTGAGTGTGGCAAGGTGCTCATTTAGCTTGGTAAGCTGGGAGGTAAGAGAGGAGGTGGTTGTCTGGAGGGTTTGGGTCAAGGCGTGGATCTGTTGTTGTAGGTCGTGGGAAATTCGCTGTTGCTCTCGCTGCTGGCGTTCCAGCATAGCGAGCCGGAGGTCGAAGGAGCGGCTCTCGTCAGTCAGGGATGGAGAGGGTGGCGCAGTGGAAGAGACGCTGGAAAGGGACGCTGGAACCGAGGAGCCTTTAACTTTGGCGGCGTAGGAGCCTGGTGGTGACGTGACCGGAGCTGACGGAGGTTCTTGATTAGAGGAGGAGGAGGGAGTGGGTTGCGTGGCCCGGCGCAAAGCTAGGCGTCGTAGGTACGCAGCTTTGGCACACTCGCGTTGTTTACCGAGGAGAAAGGGGCAAGTGGGGTCGAGGGAGGAGTGGGTGTTTACCTGGCAATGAACGCACCAGGGCTGGGCACATACATGAGCGGAAGGGTCGGCGGGTAGAGGAGCAGCACAGCGACGGCACTTTGCCGGAACGCTGTGCTGTGGACACTGGTGGGCGCGGTGTCCAAGAGCGAGACAACGGGTGCAGGTGCGAGGCTTAGGCTTATGGGGACGGCACCGGAAGGCAACGCGTTTGAAATACACAAAGTGGGGGATTACGGTTCCAGCGAAAGTTATGAGCACCGACTGAGTGGTGCCCATCATACGAGCAGCAAGAATATCGGTTTTGAATGATTCGATATCATGCATGAGGTCATCAGGGGTGAAATGGCCACCGACGTTATGGATGACGCCGAGGCATGAGATGGGAGTATTAGGGGCATATGTTTTAATGGTGATAGGCTTACCGTGAAGCTGAAGATGCGTGATAGAAAGCAGGAGGTGGGCGGTGAGAGGGGAATGAGTTTTTAAAAAGACGAGGCTTTGGGCTGGCTTGGCCTGAAGGATAATCTCCGCACTGCTCTCGGAGGACAGTTGTGCAGCGGAGACGACTGCGGCGAGGACGTCGTAGAGCGGTATCTTGGGGTTGAGGGTGCCAGGGGGAAGCTGGATGCCAACTGTGATGAGCTCGGTGCGGGGCCGGGTGGCGGAGGCAGGCTTACGGCAGGCACCGATGGTGGTCCAGCCGACCTCAGGGGCCGGAATGAGATGGCCGTCGACCGGGGACGCCGTAAGGTCCATGTCTGCTGTGTCGTCAGCCTTAGCCGCAATCTGCGACGCAGGTACTAAGGTGCTGGACTTGCTGTCAGCGGGAAGTGTGGTCCGAGTAGGTGCGGCGGCACTGGCGGCGGCGACGAACGCAGTCGACTGCGATGCGTCTGTGGGCCCGAAGCTCTTGGCTTCCCTTAATGCGTGGAGTTGGCCAGCAGTGAACGCCGCGGCGGTAACGAACGCTGCCGGCTGCGTTGCGGCTGTCGATTCGGAGCTCCCAGCGTCGGTGAACGCGACGGGAATGGGCGCGGTGGTGTGGCCGGTGTTGAACGCAGCCGGTTGAGACATGGCTGTAAGCGTGGTTGGAGTAGGCCCCGCGGCGGCCGCGTCGGAAGAAGTTGACACCGGCGAGGTATGGGTGGGTCTCGGCTTCAGGGGCTTGTTGAGACGCTGTATGCCAGAGGTGCAGGCGCGGCGCATTAGGGTTAGTGAGGCGCCGCGCCGTAGCAGATTTTTGGAGGCGCTTGGAGCGCCAGCTCGACAGCGGGCCGTGATGCGAATGGTGTCCTCGTGGTGCGGATGTCTTCCTGACGCGATGGAGTGTAAATCCAGGGGCGGGCAAGGCCCTGGACCAGGCCAGGGGCAGGTGAAAAACGGAGCACGATAGTCAGCCAGCTAACCAGGGCGGCGCCACCTCCGCTACCAGCATGCGCGTACCACTCCTGGAAATTTCAATTAGGTGACGCGTGAAAAATATTCGAAGACAGTTGCGTGCTCCGTTTACTTTTGTCCGCACCTGTGCATCAGGCACAACCAACAAAAGAAACATGACAATCACATCAACAGATATAAGCTACAAATGTTGAAGGTTGCAACCGCGGGGTCATTATCTTGCCTTCAAAAACCTTATTTCTTTCGCTGTTAAAGCCAACGAAGCGCTACTTACACATGCGTCTTAAGTCCTCGCAAAATCTGCGGCTTCTGAAATTTCGCGGGTGAGCTGATCACGATGTCTGATTGCGATCATGGGTTACCAACTCGCCCAAGCGTCAGTTTTAGCCTTTTTCGATACCCTATGTCTTTGATCCTCTAAGAAGGAAGAGGCGCACGTTGACGAGTTTGACACAGCATTCGGTTGTTGCACCCCTACCAGGTGCGTTTGGTGCACGTATCTAAGGCTGTCTTGGAGGAATAACTTTGCAGAGGAGAAGAAAAAGCGTCATTCGAAGTTTCAGCCCGTCTTGCAGGCGCTGCAGTCGGTACAGCTGGCCGCAGTGAACGCGGGCGCGCGGTAGCTAGTGAAGACGCGAGCATCAGTTTTGGATGACTTTGGACGGAGCGCAGGTTTGGATGCACAAGTAAGCTGACCAGAATGGCACGTCGGCGGCAAACTAGCCACCAGCTACGTTGTCGTTCGTCTACGCGATAGTAGCTAAACCACCTGACATGCGACAGTTGCGGCCAAGGTGAGCTACGGCTATAACGAAACATTCGCTGTGATGGAGATATACTGCCACCCCTTCGACTTCGTTGTAACGTAGTTCAACTGTATTTGGTCTAATTCGAGATAATAATACAGCACACGCGAAAAAATTGCGGAGTTAAGATTTCCCTTAGGGCCTTGACGCAAAGCGAGAAATCTTGAAAGAGAAACGTTGACCTTGTGCTGTGCGCCTCTTCTTACATCCTATGTACTACCAGCTCCTTTATCATCATGTCCTGATTGAAGTAATGCGAATTGTTGCACAGTCAAAACTGCATTGCCTACATACTATCATATATCCTCAATTCGAGCCCTGCTGAAGTATGAGACAGAAAATCCTCTACTTATCGCTCTAATCGACATCGCTTCACTAAGTGTTTCCGGCTTTATATGTTAGAACCTGAGTTTTTTTATGTTACCTTGCGTAAGATTTTTGTTGTTTCCCCTGGCCTTGTGTATACATATCTGATTAGCTGTGGTGTTTCGCAAAAAAAAAAGAAAGAAAACCGAAAAACGCAGTGCCTTGTCGGGGAACATTGGGGATCGCAGTATTTGTAATTAAGTTGCCGCCACAGGTTAATTAAAGCAACCGCTGCGTGTTTCTAACTGAAAAGACTGGCAATCTTGTACTTCTAGTTTTCATAGCAGCTATTCTGCTGCCGGCAGCCATGTTATTGTTCAGTGGCACAACGCGTGCCGTACCATTGTGGCGGCATAATAATGACACTAGTGAAAACACATAGCCGCCGCGGTGGCTCAGCGGTTATGGTGCTCGGCTGCTGGCCCGAAAGGTGCGGGTTCAATCTCGGCCGGGGCGGTCAAATTTGAATGGAGGGGAAATTCCAGAGGCCCATGTACTGTGTGAAGTCAGTGGATGTTAAAGAACTCAAGGTGGACGAAATTTCCGGAGCCCTTCAATACGGCGTCCCTCAGCCTGAGTCGCTTTGGGACGTTAAACTGAATAAAACCAAACCATTCACTCTAACCGTCGCCAGAATGACCTGAGCGCTTATTGGGTATCTCAAATAGCGAGTAGAGATGTTTGCAGTTCACGAAGTGCATGCTGAGTTTCCACTGTTTAACTTTTCACTTGACAGCTTCCCATTCCAGTCTACTCGCCACAAAAAAAAATTAAAGATAAAAAAATAAAAATAAAAAAGCTAATATTGGTAATTATCGCTTTTCTTCACCTCGAGCGACCTAACTCATCACAAGGGTATTTCATTTTGGCACACTCGTCCGCTTCATTGTCGGCTGGCCGGAGCTGCACCTCTTTATCGTCTCTCGATGGCGCCCCAGTATTCGCCCGCGCAAAAAGAAACACGCTCGAGCTTTCACCTGACTGTCGACAGGACAACCTTGAGGACGTATCGAAACTCTGCCAATGTCTCTCTTTGAGCGATACACTCCAGGATTCTGCCGCGCTCGCACGAGCTCATGCGTCTATGCCACTTAGACACGCCGAATATTCAGTGCGCATAAGAATTATTCGACGCTCGTACCGTGTCGTGCGGACACTTCTACCTCACATTATGCTGCTCTGTACCTGCTTTACGATTATGTGCACTGAGAACAAGCGTACGCCCCCGCGTTGCACCCACCGCTTGCATGGTGTTGCCTCCCTGCTTGTCGGCGATTATCTTCACGCCACATACGATGAGTGCCAGCGTTGCCGTCCACTGGAACATGTGGTACTGCGAAGTAGGCGCCCAAGACGCGCTATCAGCACGAGGCACTGCAACGCGGGTTGCCGTCGAAACAGTACGAGGCTATCATGCCGCGCTATCATCACTCGCTATCATCATCACTCAGCCCGCACTCGACAGAGTGCGGGCGAGTGATCATTCGAAAGAGTGTAAAAATGATTTGCATTAAATTTCGAGCTTGGACTAATTGGTCGTTTCATCTGTTTTGGGGTAACTGGTTACTCCAGCCAAATATATCACTATATAAAAGTAATGCCTTGAAACTCGTATTTTTTAAATATCCTTTTAGCGCTTGTCAGTCTTAGTAGTTGCGTGTTGACTCTAGCGTTGCTTTTCTTCAGCTTCGATTTATTTCTCTTCTCGGCACTGCTTACGCACTGGAAGCTAAAGCAGATCTCCGTAATCTCAGTCAGTCATGCCGCTACCGTCATGCGTCTGTACAGCTTGTCCCACTGAACGTACGCTTGGTAACATACTCGCCTCACAACTCTTACTGCGAAGCCGCTCGACACTGGCACCCAATTTTTAGTGACGTAACGCTAGCTCTATTGATGAAACATAAGCTATCACAAGCTATCACGGGTGGCGAGAATTTCGAATATTTGTCAGAATAGCTCAGCCCGAAATTTCAGGGGCCCTTTACGAATAGACACCATGGCACTCAGTAACGTGAGCAAACCTAGCAGAGAACGGTTGCCTTCAAGTGGAAATCACTTTCGAGCTGAGCAGGCAGCTGTGCTCCGAGAGCGTATGGCCAGAGAAACGGGGCGTAGCCGACACATTATAGGCTCTTCGACTTGCGACACCTATCGCCGCCAAACTGAAGCAAAAAGACACGCATCGCTTGCTGCTCACGTAGAAGATGAAGGGCAGCACGGCGGCCGTGTCATTTGAGAGCACGGAAGCGGTCATGAAGAGCAGCCCGTTGACACCGTAGCCCATGCACATGCTGAGCAGACACCTCTGCGCGTCCGTGTCCAGGGTGCCCATGTACAGGAACAGGAACAGCAGCATGTCCCCGGCCTGCCAGATAAAGCAGCTTGTTCTCTCACTGCCGATAATACGACTATTGACAAACGCTAGAGCTCGGAAAGTTGTGTAGTTTGGGACACTGAAGGGAAATATCAAATTATGCGAGACAGATTACTCTTCGAGAACATTACCGACGTTTTTTCGATATCGTGTCTGTATGCTACAGACTAGAACGAACACTTGAATGAAAGGCGCTAATATCAGGCCTTGCGTGCCAGCACCTCGCGTACCGCATGCATGATGGCCCGCGCTTGAAAACTTCCCTTACCTTACTTAATGAGGCAAATGAGAGGCGACAGTGCATGCATGTGATATTTAAGCATATCTCAAGCGTATTCACATTTCCTTCTCGCAGAAAACATGGAAGACCACAAGCTCGCATCGAGCTCCACGCATTGACGACATACATGCATGCCTACTGAAGTCTAAAAAAACGGACGCTTTGCAATTTCTGAACACAGTCCGAACAAAGTAGCCGGTTCTATGCCTGAAGTGGGAACAAGATCGCCTCGCCGGCAGCCTATCAAGCTCAACAGCGTAAATTCCATTGGAAGCTGGTGGTTCTAACTTGCTGCGAACAACGGCCACACGCAACCTCAGCGCACAGAATGCGAGGCGGAAGATAGAGCGCTCGTTTTTGCGTCTAGTCTGTCTCTCCGTCGTCCGTTTGGCGCTTTTTAATAATATGCCTACGCTGAACGCGCTGCTTTGGTCGCATTTCGACGGTAGGATTGATGACGGAGACAACTTTGTTGGACAAAAAAAAAAAAAGAAATCCTCCAGGGTGGTCCCCTACTGGTCCAGGAGTCCACGAGCTTGAGCTTCACGTAAAGCCCGATCCTCCAGCCATTTCTGGCCGGGGGGCTGAGCAATCCGTAAACCAGCTTCCCAGGAAGAATGAGTGGGACGGACATTTTCACAGGTAGTGGAAAAGTGTGGATTTCAGCACGGCACAGGTGCTACAATGAGGAGGGAAGGTGGGGTGAAAGCATGAGAGACCGTGGGGTGAAATGAAGCAGCTCGTCTGTAATTGTCGCCATGTGGCGCTGGATGAGGGCGACAATTAAGGCACTGTGGGGTGGTGGCAGTGTCATGCGACTGTGTTTGTAGGATGTGGTGATTTGATGATATGTAGAAAGGACCGATGGGGCCTCTTGCGCGGGGTTGGGTGCTTGATCATCCGGGGTCCAGGAGGTGAGTTTATTGCCTATTGACAGCTAAATAACTCTCCTCGAAAGAGTGCACAAATACATCACCGGTAGCACGAATCTGCGGGTGGAAGCGCCACGTGTACTTCACTTTTACGCTATTGTCTTGCTTAAAAAAAAAGCTTTGTTTCCGGGAAATATGACATCCTTGCAATACGTGACGCTAACCTCGGTCTAGCCTGACTTCGTATTCCCCTTTCATGACCCTTTAAGCTTCCTGTTAACGTTGCTAAACGGTGCCTGTCAAGCTGCTCCAGAACTAATTACTTGCTGGCTTGTCACGTCGAAATATAAAGTCAGGTTAAGTTAGGTTACAGCAGTCTTTGGGCGGTGTAGGCTCTGTACAGAAAGAAAAGTACAGGATGCGTCAAAACTTAAGAGGCCATAGGGTCTGCTTTTCCTAGTAGTGAGGCCGTTTACAACACCCACAAACCTCATAAATATCTGTATGGGTACGAGAAGTGATATTCTCACATCCTGGAACCTTGGTAGCTTCACGGGCGACATGCGTGCCAGAATATACCGCTGAAAAGCAGACTCTATGGCATAGGAACTTCTGACGCGCCCAGTACCCGCCGCGGCTGCCAAGGAACAATCAGAACACGCATTTGATAATGCTCTGTCACCGCGGCCGTGGCAAAACCTGCCTGCACACGATGTAGGGCCCGCGCGCGGCGATTTCTCGAACACCAAAAGTCAACTTCCATAAGCCCTGTAGCGAGTGACAGTAAAGAATAAAGATATAAGCCGATGCCACAAGTTAAGCTGTTCACCTCGAGCCCTTCCTTTGATAACGGCAGCAGGCCTCTTTGACGACCTCTTGTCTAAAACAAAAGAAAAGGGTAATTTACCGTTTCTGTTACGTTGAAGAATCCGTGCCAGGTATCGAAGTACGTCTTGACAGCGTTTCCTACCGCTGCAAATGCAAGGCGAAGAAATTAGAAGCATTTGCACATCAGATATAGATTATAAGCGCTGTTTTGAATTTTCTCTTTATTTCTTATTTACAAATAATTCCGCAGCGTAATCGTTATAAAACACATTACAAAAAGTTGTTACAGCACGTACGCTCACAAATCAGTACTATACAAACATAACTCGCACTTCAGTCAGCCGATTCTACTATATACAGCACCATTGTTGGAAAAAAAAAAACGAGTCCGCATAAAAGTAATTCATTTCATAGTGAATACACCTTTTGAAAGTATGATATGTGCGCCTAAAAACGTGGTGCTGTTCTATATAAACGTCTGCATTAATCCTCATATTAGAGTTATGTACTGAGCACAAACGTTTGAGTAATAACTCTCTTTGGAGAAAGAAAAGGGTTTTCAGTTCAGCTCGGCCTTCAGTTGCTCGTGCGCTGTCTTTTCTCTCATGCTATATCAAGAACCTGGCTTGGATATTTTGAATTTATTCCAGAGTTTTGTCAGTGTCCTGCTGCAGTGGTAATAGGCAGCACGACCACCTTCTAGAATAGTTTGGTTTATGGGGTTTAACGTCCCAAAGCGACTCAGGCTATGAGGGGCGCTGTAGTGGAGAGCTCCTAAAATTTCGATCACCTGGGGTTCTTTAACGTGCACTGCCATCGCACAGCACACGAGTCTCTAGCATTTCGCCTCCACTGAAATGAGATCGCCGCGGTCGAGATCGAACCCGCGTCTTTCGGGTCAGCAGCCGAGCACCATAACCTCTAAGCCACCAACGCGGCCGTTCCAGAATAGTCCCAACGCAAGTAAGTTAGGACATGTTCAGTATCTACAATTCCGATGAATGAAATGTACTGTTATTATTGTGAATTTTAGTGATATTTATCAAGTGGGAGGGGGGAGGGAAGCCCTTTACTTTAACTCACGATAGTACATACAGCCTAGTGCGATTTGAGGGCTATCGCTTTCTTTTTTTTTCCTCGCGAGATGGTCTCTTCGTCTGCAATAAAAATTACGCTGCGGGATAGAGAAGTCCTTGGACTATAGAAAAGCTCTGACGAATATAAACCTCATTAGTGCACGTATTCTGTAAGGTTAAGCCTGTGGAAGACCTGTGGAAATCGCACAGGACTATAGATAGTATGACTGCGTAGCGTTGCCAACCCATCTCTGAAGAAAGCTTTTGCACGTCTTTGCTGCCTCAAGGGGGAACGTATAATTATCTTGTTGCAGCCAATTTGTTCAAAATGTTTAGCCGCGAAAAGGCTAAGCTTGACTACGCTTCATGCGAGAACGAGCCCCATAGGCATAAGATTTTCGTTCTACTCCTATAAATCCTTTTATATGACAAAGACTATTGCCTCTACTGACCATTGTCGATAGCCTCAATTTGAGGACCGGTTTGTGCAACAAAAAATACCTAATTAGCCGAAATGTTCTCCTTTGCAAAGCTCGACTTCGCGAAACGAATAATGCAATATTCATCGTAAAATGCGCTCTCAACAGGTATACGATCCCAATGGCACGTACGATGACCGTTACCCATCTCTAAGTCTAACGAGGTCTCACTTCGGGCTCAATAGCCATCTTGCCGAGGCAAAATTAGAAAACGGACCCTTTAATAAAAGTTCGTGAACAAAAAAAAAACTATCGCAGCAGAAGTCACAGAGGCGAACAACACGAGTGCTAACAGCATAGCACTCATGCTGTTCGCCTCTGTGAGTGTGTTTTTCGCCTTCTGCTGCGATACAGTTTGTCTTTTTCACGAACTACGCACCAACAAGCCCAAGAAACCATGATGCTCACCCTTTAAAAGTGCAGCCGGTCAGGAGGAAAGAGCCGATAAGGAAACTACACGCGCCGAGGCAACTGAACAGAACTCGAATACACTGGAGAAAAAGACCCCTAAAAAAATTTTGTGAGTGAGAAATGGCTACAAGACGGCTTGATGCCTTGAGAACGCGCTATACTCGAGCAATAAAACAACTTGTGTTCGAGAGATTGGTTTGGTTTATTGTGGTTTAACGTCCCAAAGCGACTCAGGCTAAGGGACACCGTAGTGAAGGGCTCCGGAAATTTCAACCACCTGGGGTTCTTTAACGTGCACTGACATCGCACAGTACACGGGCCTCTAGAATTTCGCCTCCATCGAGAGAGTATCGCCCGCTTCCATGTACGTGTTTGTACTGACCTCTGCTAAAGTGGTGCTTTAAAAAAATGCCAGTTAAGAAATGAGTTCAAGTTTACGCAGTATTGCGATGGAGTGGCGACTGGGAAAAATCATCTGGCAATCGCAGTGGCGGCATAGCCGATAAAGGGGAGATAGAGTTGGGGGCGTCAGGCTGAGAGCAGCTCCGCCGGAAAGACGGTATAAACGACGGGAAAATGAAA